>NC_133516.1:103910000-104210000 GCF_049354715.1 Callithrix jacchus | reverse complement strand
TCCAGCTAAACGTACTGTTCATACCAGCTGAGTCACCAATTCATCGCACTCGTCTCCAGAGGCCCCATGCTTTATTACAGGTGGCAGAGACAGCGGCTGTGATTATAACCTCCTTCCACAGGAAGAATTCTGGTGTTGCCATGTCCTATTAAAATAACTACAGAAGGTTTCTCCCACTTTTCTCAAAAATCTACAGAAAAATCACTTGTATTTACAGCGAGACCTGGAACACATCTTTCCTACAAGTACACAACCTCACGATAAGTTCAGATGAAAAACTTCTCATTTTTAAATGTTTTTATCTTTTAATTTATGTGCAGAAAACAGTTCACATAGCAGGCCTATGGCTGCTGCCCTTAGAAAGATTTGTTTATGAGATTGGTGCTGGGCTGACATTTGAGAACTTGACTGGTAAACAGTTTCCTGTATGAATAGAAAACGTCCTATTCATGGTGGGTGGCTCGCTGTATCTAATCTATTGGTACAAACAACGTGGTACATACTGAACCTGCTTTCCTTCTGCAAATCTTACATTTCAGTGACTATAGTCAGTCACACAGGCACTACATGCCTATATGGTCAGCGCTCAGTAAAAACCCTGGACTCCTAGGCTCAGGGGAGTTTTCCTAGTAGAGAGCATTTCACACATGTTGTTACAACTCACTGCTGGCAGAATTTCTTGCATTAATGTGCAACTTAGAGGATGATTAGAAGCCTGTGCCCAGCTTCCTCCACACTCCACCTTGAGTGCCTCTCCCCTTTGCCAGGCTTGCTTTGTATCCTTTTGTTCTGGGAAATTATAGGCATAAGTGTAACTGTATGCTGAGTCCTGTGCATCCTTGCTCACCTAATTTCGGAGCTAGTCTTGAGAACACCTGACATACTCTACCTATGAATAAGGTAAAAATTTGATTATATATCAACATATCTGCCTGTGAATGTTGCCTCATCTCAGGGTGTTGGAAAACATTTCATTCACTTCCAATAAGGTAACGTGATATAAACTAGAGGTGTACTACAAAGTAAACTTGCCCACTAAAATAACCTTGCTTAATACACGACAGTAGTTAAAATGTTAATGAATTAATCATTCAGAACAGCAAAATCCATACTATTTTCCACCAATTTAAAAAATTGTCTGAGTTTGTTACTGTTATGAAAACACAGTTTGAATATGGCAAATAGTATTCCAAATTATTTTAATAGCACTTGTATGAGACAGAGTCAAATGCAAAATTACGAATAAAAAAAATTAAGACCACTTAGAGCAATCATCTCTCTCTATTGATTAAAAACAAATGAAATATAAATGAACTTTTACTCCTCCTCCAGAACCCAAATCTTTCTATGAACTTGCCTCCTGCATATGAGTACTGTCTGATGGTTAATCTCTAGATCTCTTTAGAGAAATCTGTCAGTGCAGTAGGAGCAAACTTAAAAGAAAGCTCAAAAAATTTATCTGAAAAAGAAAAAAAATTCTCTAAAGTTGGTATATTCTCTGAAGATACATTAATCAGGTATTTAAAAAACTCAATGCTTTCATGAGCTCCAAAGAAGCTCCAAGATCATGGAAAATATGTCTCTACTAGTTCTTGAAAGATGATAAAATAATAAATCTCAAGAATAATAATTTATAACTTTATTAAGAAATTAAGCCTGGGCATAGTGGCTTAGGCCTGTAATCCCAGCACATTGGGAGACTAAGGAAGGATGATTTCTTGAGGCTAGGAGTTCAAAACCAACTTGGGCAACATAGTGAGACCCTATCTCTACAAAAAGAGAAAAGGCAAAAAAAAAAAAAATAGCTCTGTAAAATTAGCTGAGGGTGGTGGTGAGTGCCTGTGGTCTCAGCTACTTAGGAGACTGAGGTAGAAAGATCACTTGAGCCCAAGAGGATGAGACTGCAGTGAGTCATGATTGTGCCTACTCCAGCCTGGACAAAGAGTGACACCTTGTCTCTAAAAAAAAAAAAAAAAAATGAAAGAAATTAGGTGAACAATTCAAACTTGTTCCACAAACTCGTGTCATGTGTCAGGTAATATCTAAAGTAAAATTTAAAAATGAATGTTGCACAGAAAATTTGAGAAAAACATGATTAAATGTATTTTAAATTTAAATTTTTTATTCAGATCGTAGTTATTACAATTTAAGTAATTTAAGTTATATGTGGAGGGCCGGGCGTGGTGGCTCACGCCTGTAATCCCAGCACTTTGGGAGGCCGAGGCGGGTGCATCACGAGGTCAAGAGATCGAGACCATCCTGGTCAACATGGTGAAACCCCGTCTCTACTAAAAATACAAAAAATTAGCTGGGCATGGTGGCGCGTGCCTGTAATCCCAGCTGCTCAGGAGGCTGAGGCAGGAGAATTGCCTAAACCCAGGAGGCGGAGGTTGCGGTGAGCCGAGATCACGCCATTGCACTCCAGCCTGGGTAACAAGAGCGAAACTCCGTCTCAAAAAACTCCTCGTCTTGTTAAGACAAGGGAAAAGTCAGGGTAGGAAAGGTCTGGTGCAAATCAGACACTGAGATGTGATCCATTCACTCTCTCTACTTCTAGAAGTAAGTTTTGCTAGAGTCCCTGCTCTTGCTTGTCAGGGCATTCGAACCATGTTTAACTTAGGATGGGAGTCCTCTAATGTCCCCAATGTCCCCTGCTTACCTAGGACTACAATGCAACCTGCTTCGTGTCTTAGATGGATTCCATAAGCTTTAAACCTATAGGACCTGGACATAAATTGGGATCACTCTGGACCCATTGGCCATTCACTATAGAGGCATCACAGAACAATTGAGAGGATTCTGCCCTACCTGTCTTCCTTCTATTCTCAGCTGAGCATGACAGAGTATAACTATGACATTTAGGGCAGATGAATTTTAGCAATAAAAGCTGATTCTAGGGATGATGAATAAAGTATGTAACACCCGTCAAAGTCATATTAAATTTTTAAAACCTTGTTAACTCTGTGGTGAATGAACTCCACATCAAAACAGAGGGTTTTTTTTTCTCAGAAAGTTGGCCATAAATACATCCTAAGTCATATCAGAATAAGCATGTGATTATCTGAGATAAGCATTCCAGGGAGAAGTACAAGGACACCAAAGAAGTCAGTGCGGCTGGAAGGGAGTGGACAATATGTCATCTATAAAAACAGATGAAGTCAGACAAGAGTGGAAGAGGAAAATGAAAGGTCATATCGGTTCTCTTAGGTTAGTGCAAGGACTTTTTCTCTGAGGGAGACTGGAAGCTCTTGGAGGATTTAGCTTATAGTTTAACTGGATCATGGCTGCTGCCACTGAAATGGAAAAAGTACCCTTGTCCCCCTCGCAGGGCATGTGATGGGGAGTGGCTCACTTCTTCAGGCCCCACTGCTCAAACCTCAAGGGGAGCATACAGATGGGCAGGTTATAGAGCTCCGACACCACGGCAGTGTCTGGGGTGGATGTTTACAGCCTGAAACCCCAGTGGGTGTGGGCTACCGTGTGCTCTTTTAGTTTTGCCTTCTATAGGCGGCCTGTGTTAACCAGCTCAATTAGACCCCTCTGCCTTTACAGAGGGCTTTCAGTATCCTGGGTTCTTACCTTGGTGTACTGGAAGAATCAGATCACACGTGGGCTTGGAGAATGAGTGCATGATTTTATTGAGTGGAAGTAGCTCTCAGCAGATGGGGGAGCCAGAAGAGAGATGGTTTTCCCCTGGAGTTGAGCCACTCAGTGTCCCTCCAACTGCCCCAGCCAAACTCTGCATCATTCTGCTGGCCTATGACCTGCTGGCAGACCGCCAACATCCTCTTGACATCAAAGAGCTGTGTCTTCTTCCATCGATGTGTTCCTCTCAACGTCCAGCTGCTTGTGTGTCTGCCTGCTAGGATCTCAGGGTCTTTATAGGCACAGGATGGGGGCATGGCATACCAGGGTGGTTTTGGGAAATGAAACATTTGGGCACAAAGCCAGGAGTGCCTGTCCTCACCTGAGTCTGTGGGCACAGGCCGGGGATGGAGCTCTGGCCATGGACCTGCCCTTCTCTTCCTGGCACTTCCCTGTTTCCCTTCCGTATCATCATGTTGCAAACATACTGAAGGGGGCAAAGGGCAAAGGTGGGTGATCAATTTGAAAGCTACTGCAGTAATCTAGGTGGAAGATAATGGTGGCTTATATCAGGGTGGTAGCAGTGGATGTCTAAAAAGTGTCCAATTCAGGATATGTTTTGAAGGTAGAGCCAAGAGGATTGCTTACAACTTGGACTTGGGGATAAAGAAAAAGAAGTCCAGAATTTCTCCCAAGACTTTTGGCTAGATCCATTGGAGGAGATGCCATTTAAAAGGAAAGAAGAACAGATCAGGAGACAATTCAAGAATATTAGAAGTTCCATTTTGGACATTGTAAATGGGAGGCACATATTAGATGGCAAGGTTTTCTAATCTACAGCCCTTCTTTTCCCTGCTTGGACTAAATCCCTATTCTGAATCTTAGCCCTGACCTAGCCCTGACCTAGCAGGCTAGATCCCTTACTCCCAATCTACACTTACTGGCTAAGGTCCTACTCCACACACAAAAAGATCACCTGGAACCAAGATGGTGCCAACAACCAGATTCACAGGACTATTGCCAGAACCCAGAAAGTCCTGTTGCAACATCCTATCCACCAGACGTGATTCCCTTCAATACTAATTTTGTTTTTATTTTTTATTTTTACAGGGACAGAGTCTCGTTTTGTTGCCCAGGCTGCTCTTGAACTCCCAGGTTCAAGCAATCCTCCTGCTTCGGCCTCCCAAAGTGCCAGGATTACAGGTGTGAGCCTCTTTTCCTGGACTTTCACAATTCCCTGTAGAACAGATCATTTCCATTGCAGCTCTACCATGGGGTTATTATACGCAAATTCCTCCCAATTGTAGGTTTCTCCCTTCTCACTAGTAGATCTCACTGCTACGTATGTTTCACATTTCAACTTCTGCAAATTAGCAATGAGTTTAATTATGTTGAGGGAAAACATAATAATGTATCACTAACTCTAAACCATCCTTCTGTCGTTTTATATGCTTTGTTTATATAGATGCTTTTTAAAGATAAAGTGAAAGAGAAAAAAGATAAATTGTCAAGTGGTTTTACTAGTCATATTTCTTTCCGGTAGACTGTGTGATCCCTCAGACTTTGCAAATTTGCTGTAAAAACTGTCCTGTCAAATAATTCTAAAATGTGTCTATTAGTCCTGGAACACCTCTAAAACCTAAGAATTGCCAAAATACTTTTATGCTTTTAATTCCAAACCTGGGGCTCCAACGTTTGAAAACAAAATGGCACATACAAAAGCACTTTCCAAGTATATTACATACATAGTAATAAGAATCCCAAGTTTCTGATGTATAAAACAAAGTGTTATATACACTTTTATATATGGAGGAGAGAGAATAGCAAACAGAAAGGCACCCCAAACCCTAATGCAAAGATCGATAAAAAGCTCCTGGCCAACATGATGAAACCCCGTCTCTACTAAAAAATACAAAAATTAAGTGGGCATGGTGGTGTGCACCTGTAGTCCCAGCTACTTGGGAGGCTGAGGCAGGAGCACTGCTTGAACCTGGGAGACGGGGGTTGCGGTGAGCCAAGCTTGGGCCACTGCACTCCAGCCTGGTGCCTGGCGACAAAGCGAGACTCTGTCTCAAAAAAAAAAAAAAAAAAAAAAAAAAGCCAGCCAGCAGCACATCAGGCTGCTGTATTGGCTAACCCTCAAAGTCGTTGGGTCTGTTCATTAATTTTTGTATCACATTTATTCAAGAATTGTCCTGTTTAGTTACTCAACAACCTGGGAAATAGCTCGATAGGCCATGAGTTACCCTTTCTTTGCTATTTGCTGCTGATGCTTTAGAAAACCTAGTTTTTTTTTTTTTTTAAACATACGAATATTTTTCAGTTATTTATTTCATCATTATGATATCTGTATCTCCCATTCCAGCACTGATCGGCTTTAGGCAGAAGCTTTTGAAATAAGGTGATATTATGAAACGTTCACGAAACAATTCTGTACCATCTGTGCAAGACTGTTTTTGTAAGAAACCTCTAAAATTTAATGACATTTCCTGCAGCTACAGAGAAGGCTGAAATACAAACAGTCCCTTTCCCGAAAACGAGGTGCTATTTCAATCACATTTCTCACCAGCACTTTTCTTTTTTGCGAAAGTGTTTGTCCTAGTGATGTGAACGTATGACAAACGTCAATGGTTAATAAGATAACCAGAAACTGTGAAAATCAAACGTGCCTGGAACGCATCAGTTTCACACTTTTAGTCCTTCGCTTGAGACTCAAGGGCCACATGGCCAGGTAAGTCTTTCACCTCTGGAAACCGTTCAACATCCTTCCAGTAAGAAATAATCGTTAAGGGCAAGGTGTTAAAGAAATCCAGTGAGCTGTTCCCCACGGGTCACCGCCTCCCTCCACCTGCCTCCACCCTCCGACCGCGCACTGAAAGCAAAAAGCTTAGACAGGAGCGAGCGAGGCCAGAGACTACAACTCCCAGCAGGCGTCGCGGCAGTGGGAGGTCACGCATGCGTAACCCAGGCCCCAGGACTACAGTCTCGCTGCCGGCCTTCTGCGAGGGGAGAATGGCGGCGTCCCCGCTGCGGCTAGGACCGGAAAAGCTCTTTGAAATGCCTGCGGTGCTGGGGCGACTGAGCCGCTATCAGAGCACGTCCCAGGCCTTTGCTGAGGTGCTGCGGCTGCCGAAGCAGCAGCTGAGGAAGCTGCTGTACCCGCTGCAGGAAGTCGAGCGGTACCTCGTCCCCGACGGGAGGCAAGACCTTCACCTGCGGATCTTTAACCCGAGCCTGGAGGACATCGCGAGGGCGGAGAGCGTCTTCAAGGCCACCGAACGTAACCGCATCGACTACGTCAGCTCCGCCATCCGTATGGACCACGCCCCGGACCTCCCCCGGCCTGAGGTGAGAGCGGCGATTCTCACGGTTTGCCGGAGCTCTGGCGTCCCAGGCTCACCGCTGCCTCTGCCGTGGGGCTAGCGGCTGATGTTGCTGTTGTGTTTTGTAGCTTTGTGTGGGCGCATGTATTATTTTAACTAAATAGGGACATGCCGATGCTCCATGTACGTGGGGATACCCGAGAAAGCCCTCGTAAGTAGAAAATGCAGTCAGCCGAGTCGTTAAGTCGACCCGCTGTAAGCCAGACACTGCCTGGATGCAGTTTACATTATTTGGGAATTAATATAGAAGACTTAATGCTTTAAAACATTTTGAGACCCAAACTAAACATTCAAAATAGTAACTTGTCTTTTTTTCCCCCCCAGGTAAGTAGGGAAAACATGCCAGACAAATCAGAATTTAGACAGTGAACAATAGGAAACGAGTCAGTTTCACAAATGAGAGGACCCTTATCAATAATTAACTTTCGCCTAAACTTCCTATCATGTGCAAAAGTAATAATTATCTCTAGATGGCAATAACGTGGAAAGTTTTTAATAGCAACTTTTAGTAGTGAAATTTCTTGAGTAAGCATTTTTGCATGTCCTACAATTCAGTGATACTCTGTTCTAAGTCTGCTAAAAGGCAGCTGAACTCTCCATAGGTATTTACAGTGACTGCACCGTTGCCCAGAGATTTTTCTTCTAAATATATGTAGAACTATAGTCAGGACTCAGAGTACCTAAATTATTTAATGATTTTGAGACAGCCATTGCTTTTTTACTTAAGCTTCGAAATTACTGGATTTTTTTTGTAATTCGTTTTTAAAATTCAGTTTTATCAGCAAATTAGCATGAGGTTTGCTCTGGCAGAGCATTTAACATTTTTGCAGGACTCAGATCAATTAATTTTGAAGGACTGACCAGAATTTTGCATGATAGGATCCCTGGCCCGTGCCCACTAAATGTCCCCCAATTGTCTTGATAACCAAAAATGCCCTCAAAATCTCCAAAAATGTCCCCCAACGGCCAGTACAGCCCTCATTTAGAACAATTGATTGGTATCGTACCCCTCACCTCCAATACCATGTTCAAAAGCAGAGGAGAAAAGCTTAATTGGAACAAGAGTGGTCAAGGGAAAAGAGTAAGTTTTTGAATTGCAGTGGTTTTTCAGTATACCAAGGGAGTGCTTGAGAAAATGTGCTTCCAAACATGTAGTAGTACTTTTCATCAGTTTTGTGGAACTACATCTAGTTTTTACTCCAAAAAGCTTTGTAAATATGAAATGCTTAATAAAAGCTGCATGCACTATTGAGTAGCATAGTGAAACTAAAATCACAGATTCTAGATAGACAGGTCCTGAGTTCAAGTCCCAATTCATTTACTTTCTATCTGTATAATTTTGGGTTAGTTGTGTTCTCTCGTCTGTAAAATGGGGATAATACCACCTACCTCCTAGGATGCTGTAAAAAAAAAATCGGAAAATATATGCTGAATGCTTAAAATAGTACCTGGCACATTGAATTCATTCAATAAATATTAGCTATGTTAGAATTTGAGGTGGTTTTTTGTAGCTAATGCAGAATATCATACACAGCTAGTACTTATCTTCTTTTTTCTTGTATAGGTGTGTTTTATAGGCAGAAGCAATGTTGGAAAATCCTCCCTAATCAAGGCTTTATTTTCACTGGCCCCTGAGGTTGAAGTCAGAATCTCCAAAACACCAGTATGTTGAAATTTTTAAATATGTTTGGACTATCTCTTGGATTAGCTGGCATGAATAAATGTTGGAAGGTATAAGAAATCATAATTGCTAAGTTCCTAGAGAAGTTATTTCTTTCAAAAAAGTAATAAAGTAAGATAGTCTAATGCCTTCATAGTTCTCTGGAGAAAACGAAGTGTGGCTGGATTTATTTTAGTAGTCTCGACAGTATCTTCAGGAAATCTTACTTTACCCAAATTTTGCAAAGAGTTGCCAAATAAAATGTCTTATTGTCATTCTATATTTCCATCTATAAGAGTGATCATCTAGTTCGACACTGATTTTAGGGGAAACAGCTTTTAGGTTTTTTTGGCTTTTTCCTCCTATCGTCTTTTCTAAGGTAAAAAGTACATGAATTAGTTACACACACGTTGGGCATATTCTTACGTGCTTGTTATCCCAGCCAGCCTGCTGTAATAGCTGTCATTTTCCTCTACTTTCTTCTCAATGACACAGTCTCTACCAATATCTAAGATACCCTTTCTTCAAAATCACGCCCACTTTCTCACCGTATCTGGCCATGGTAAACCTTTCCACCAACCCTAATGTTCACTATCCCTGCACGCATGCATGCAGGCACATGGCACGCGCACACACATACATAAACGCATACTTTTCATTGAGCTGGAACCGTTCCATGAAACTTCACTGGGTCTTTTCTTGCTCCCCAGTTCATATAATGATTCTCTGGCTCCACTGCTAATGATTCTTTCCATTCCTTAACCCTCCCATCCTTACTCCTGCGCTGCCTCACGAAATAAATCAGCTAAATTATCACTGCTAGGTAGAGTGATCTCCTTCCTTTCGTGAGAGAACAATGGAGGAAATGTATTCTTCACGTTCCCAACCTGTAATTCTAAAATCATTTTCCTATAGACAAATAAAGTAGGAACTTAAAATCACCATTTATAAAAATCTTTCCTTTGATAAGGAAAGATCTTCCTAAGATCCAAACAATTGACTTAACTTTTAAAATTGCCTATATAATCTTTTCTTTTCTGATTAATAAATGTCCTATGGACACAAAACTACAAATAAACCACCTTTCACCATCTTTACATCAATTTTAGTTGCACAAATATTATCATGTTGTACATGCAATAAAAATTGTTTAATGAAAGCACAAAAATCCACCTAATAAAACATGCAAAATATCTTAATTTTAGGGAAGCAATAGTCTAGGTATAAGAAACAATCAGACTTTGGATCTAGGTTTTACGAAAACATGTATGACTAATGGTAAGCATTTTAATTTATCCTTGCCGTAATTAGTTTCTCTTTAAGGTGGAGATAGATTGTTCATCAGAGAATATTGACTGATACAGTCACAATCTAGAACAGGGTGAATTTTTCACTAAGGGTTAATGAAATAGGAAAGACTCCAAAATATTTTGCCTACATGTTTCTAATATGGAATCTAAAGTTCTTAAGTCATACAGATTCTTTTTGTAAAATGAAGGAAAAAGGAGTATGTTGTAAACTTATCTCCAGCCATTTCCCTTCTGTCTTCTTTGTCATCATCAGCATAGTTAAGGTTATATGCTTGGCTTTTAATAAACATTTATTGACTGAATGGAAGAGATTTTGAATCATTAAGTAGATTGAAGACAGATTTTAAGATAGCTTTTCTTTCTCCATTTACTGTATCAGGGACACACAAAGAAAATGAACTTTTTCAAAGTTGGAAAACATTTTACGGTGGTGGACATGCCAGGTTATGGCTATAGAGCACCTGAAGATTTTGCTGACATGGTAGAGACCTACCTAAAAGAACGAAGCAAGTAAGGAAAAAATTTTCATATAATAATAGTTATACATTTAATCCCAAAGCATGTTTTCATCAGCAGAGTAATATACATATGGTCAACACTTCAGTTTTATCAAATGACTTATTTTATAAGGTCCGTTTTATTCTCATAATATTATGCAATACTTAGGACCAAGGTACGTACTGCTTGCTTGTTCACTGTCGATAGTTTAGCTTACCCTTAATATTAAATTTAAGTGTTTTCTCAAATTGAGATTGAAACTAAAAAGTAATTCAGCATAGTTTGGATTTTTTTTTTTTTTTGAGACCAGACCCAGGCCAGAGTACAGTGACACGATCTCGTGTCACTGCAACCTCCATCTCCCAGGTTCAAATGATTCTCCTGCCTCAGCCTCCCGAGTAGCTGGGACTACAGGTATGCACCACTGTGCCTGGCTCATTTTTGTGTTTTTAGTAGAGACAGGGTTTCACCATGTTGGCCAGGCTGGTCTTGAACTCCTGACCTCAGTTGATCCGCCGCCTCAGCCTCCTGAAGTGTGGGATTACAGGCGTGAGCTACTGCACCCCAGCCCATTAGCTTTTTTTAAAACCAAACTCTTAGCTGACTGATTTTGAAAATGAAAATTATTGGTTAAAACCAGCAAATTCTGATCATTTTTAAAATACTTCAGACGTCACATCTGCTGCAAAGGTTACCTCTTGTCTCCTTATGTAGTCAAGTGATAGTTCTGTTTCCATAATTACACAATATATAGAAAATTGATGTTAATCTTTTAAAATGTAAAAAAAAAGTTTGTAAGTATCCTTGTTGTAGCTTTACATAGAGGGCAAAATCAAATATTTACATAAGAAAATGCAAAATATAAGGTGTCTGGTTTCTGTTATCTGTTAGTCTTACATTAATAAGTTTCTATACAGGGCAGGCACGGCGGCTCACGCCTGTAATCCCATCACTGTGAGAGGCTGATGCGGGTGGATTACTTGAGGTCGGAAGTTCAAGACCAGCCTGGCAACATGGCAAAACACTGCATCTACTAAAAATAAAAAACAAAAAATAGAGCCGGGCGTGGTGGCTCACGCCTGTAATCCCAGCACTTTGGGAGGCCGAGGCAGGTGGATCACGAGGTCAAGAGATCGAGACCATCCTGGTCAACATGGTGAAACCCCGTCTCTACTAAAAAAATACAAAAAATTAGCTGGGCATGGTGGCGCGTGCCTGTAATTCCAGCTACTCAGGAGGCTGAGGCAGGAGAATTGCCTGAACCCAGGAGGCAGAGGTTGCCGTGAGCCAAGATCGCGCCATTGCACTCCAGCCTGGGTAACAAAAGTGAAACTCCGTCTCAAAATAAATAAATAAAAAATAAAAATAAAAATTAGCTGGGCATGGTGGTGCATGCCTGTAATCCTAGCAGCTTGGGAGACTGAGGCAGAAGAATCACTTGAACTCAGGAGGCAGAGGTTACTGAGCCAAGATCATGCCACTGAATTCCAGCCTGGGTGATAGAATGAGACTCTGTCCAAAAAAAAAAAAAGTTTCTATAATTTATGGTTAATTTGATTTTTATAATTTATAATCTGTAATTTATGGCTAATTTGATTTGTGTCTCTTACTTCTCCTCAAGTTTAAGGTTTTTAGAGGTGGGAACTCACTCATTATATACCAAGTCCCAGGCAGAATGTCTTATGTCCAGTATATCCTTATTGAATTAAATGAATATTTAGTGAATTTAGTTACTGAAATTCACTAGTAAAATAAATAGAATTGAGACCTACTGGACTACAGGATAAACTTCTGGTGAATTGAGAATTCCTTTTGCCTAAAGAAATTTTTTAATTTTGGATTGAGAAATATTCAAAGGAAAATTTCTTAGTATAGTAAGGAAGAGGGGATAAATAAACGGGTATATTTTATATTGCCATTAATCTTCATTTCTGCGTTATTATAGCTTGAGGAGAACATTTTTATTAGTGGATAGTGTTGTTGGAATTCAAAAAACAGACAATATTGCCATTGAAATGTGTGAAGAATTTGCATTACCTTATGTGGTAAGTACTTCCTTTGAATCATGGATGCTATGAGATATCGGTTCTATGTACATCTGTGCATACATGCACCTTTTAACAATTGAGCTTGTATTACCTCCTCAAAAAATAAAGGAGGGTGCCTTTTGAATAATCTTTTCAGTTAATCATCCATTAATATTAATTAAAGTAAGTTCTATGGCACTTTTATTCTCTTTTCCAACTCTCAGCTGTATGTTTTGAAAATTATAGTCAATAAGTAAAGCTTGCTTTAATCTGTTCATTTAATGTTCCCATGTAGTTTTCATATTTTTTTCTTTTTATAGCAACATAAATATTTGTTCAGCACAAGTCAGTAGCTCTTTAATAGCAGTTTGGTAGATAGTACTTATAAGAATGTGAATAAAACTGCAACTTAAAAATTGCTTAATTTAAAATTTTAAAATTGTTCCAAGAATATAGCAGCCTCCAACACACACAAGTAGGATTTTTATATTTTTAAATGAAACAAAATTTCTTCTGGGAATTTCTTATCAGTACTGTGTGTCTTTTGACCTAGAATAGAATACAGAATTGTAGGTTGGTATCCACATTAATTTTGCTTTGTGAGACTTCCAGATAAAATAGCACTCTTAAAGTTTCTTTCCAAAGAAAAGTGAAGAACCCAATAACTATAATTTCGGTTCAAAATCATGTCAGAAAGCCACTAATATGTAACAGTGGAGTTCAGTACAAATCACATCATGTTACTAGTTAACCACTTTTATTTTATTCTTGGGGTTTGCAAAAGTCCTGTGAAGCATTAGAGATTATTTATAGTTGTGAGGAGTCAAAGGGTTGATAGTCTACTTAGTAAAAATGCCTAAATATTGCCGAATTAAGTAAGAGTATTCCTTATTTGGTATCACAGATACCAGTTTACGAAATCATATGTTTTCCTTAATTTTAACTATAAGGAAATATTACTTTCTTTGTTGGAAAAGGAACTGGAATAGAGAAATTTTATCTGTATCTCCTTTTAAATATCAGTATGTTTGCCTTTATGAGGAAAGACTCCCATTTGTGGAGGGATTCACAGGTAATTAGAACCCACAGCCTTTCTGCTTCTCATTATGGGAAAAACACTGGAACCATGTTTTTCGTCTGCTCTGATACCACAATAGTTAACACAGAAGACTTCTGTGGCAAAATGTGTTGGGGGTTTTCCCCACCAACAAGCAGAGGACACCAGCTGAGTATATGAAAATTTGATTCTGATACTGTCTACCTGGAGATAGCATCAGATCCTACATAGTAAGGATTCTATTGAGTATTCAGTCCCCAAGACTGCCCCTCTCACCCAGCTTCAGACACTAGTCACAATTTTGGGCCTCTAGAATATCGAAACTGGCTTCAAGTCTGGGTTCCCACTACCCCCTCTTTGGGTTTAATTGCTGGAGTGGCTCACAGAACTCAGGGAAACATGTTTACTGATGGTATTATAAAGTATATTACAAAGGATACAATGAAGATGCACAGAAACTCCATATCCTCCTTGGGCATGCCACCCTCTGGAAACCTCCCTGTGTTCAGCTGTTTGAAAGCTCTCCAAACCAAGTCTTCCTGGGCTTTTATCGAAGATTCATGACATCAGCATCCTTTCCCCCGGGTATGGTGTGGGACCCTCTTGGGAATGAGGGTCATATGACCCACAATCAGAAAGGTGAGGGAAGATTACAAGTCTTATCTTGGGGCAGGTGAATGGAAGGCAGGAGGCCAGAGAGATTTTGTTTCCCAATGCCTAACACATCCAACATTATAACAAAAGATCGTAACAAGGGCTATGGGAGTTATGAGAAAGGAACCATGAACATACACCTATATATATATATATATATATATATATATATATGTATATCATGATACCACACTCTCCTGCCATTAGTATCTTTTAAGACTAAAAAGCATAAATGATTTGCCAGGAATACCTGGTGGATTAAGGTATTGGAAGAGTTTAATTGATTTTTGTAATCAGCCGTACTTTGACCCTTCTGCACTATGTACTTGTCTTTGGACAAGTAAAATTCTGGACTGACTTGGAATATAACGAGTAGCCACAACCTACAAATACCCTGAATTCTGATTTTTTCTTTAGAGTGTAGGTCAAAAACTGATTACAAATGGGCAATTTTATATAGATAAAGCCAATATTCATTTATATATCCTAAGCTGTCAGGTATATTGTGATCATCTAAACATTTGTTTATCACAATTACAAATATGACCCTTCTTATTGATCTTTCCAAGATACGATGGCCCTGTGGTTACAGCACTATCAGCAGCAAACACATACTGTATACTTGATGTGTTTCACACATTTGCTTATTTAATCTTCACAGTTCCTCCTTCATGGATTTTTGTAATCATTTTTTAGAAACATACACAGGTAACCTAGTTGTAAATGAAATATTGTAGCGAAAATGTGTAAAATTATTAACAACCACTTTCCTAATGCTTAAAAATTTGTTTTCTTGTAGATTGTTTTAACAAAGATTGACAAATCTTCCAAAGGACATCTTTTAAAACAAGTGCTTGAGATCCAGAAATATGTTAACACAAAAACTCAAGGATGTTTTCCTCAGTTGTTTGCTGTAAGGTAAGAATCGAATTGTTTTGTTTCCTATTTTTAATGAAGTAATATAAATGAGAATGTTGTGGGTTTTTAAATTTGTTTTATTTCAATAGTTTTTGGGGAACAGGTGGTTTTGGAAACATACTTTCGTGGTTATTTCTGAGATTTTAGTGCACCCATCACCTGAGCAGTATACACTGTACCCTATGTGAAGTCTTTTATCGCTCACCCCTCCCACCTTTCTCCTGGGTCTCCAAAGTCCATTTTATCATTCTTACACCTTTGTGTCCTGATAGCTTAGCCCCCACTTATCAGTGAGAACATACAGTATTTGGTTTTTCATTCCTGAGTTACTTCACTTAGAATAATGGTCTTCACCTCCATCCAGGTTGCTTCAAATGCCATTATTTTGTTCCATTTTATGGCTGAGTGGTATACCATGAAACATTATACCACATTTTCTTTATCCACTTGTTGGTTGAATTGTTTTTATAACTTTATGTACTGAAAACCTGTAATATTATATCAGTGTTTCTTAAATTGTCACTTAAAAGGCATTTGAAAGCCAGGCACAGTGGCTCATGCCTGTAATCCTAGCACTTTTGGGAGACCGAGTCAGGCAGATCACCTGAGGTCAGGAGTCCGAGACCAGCCTGGTCAACATGGTGAAACCATCTCTAGAAAAAAAAAAAAAAAAAGCCAGGTGTGGTGGCAGACACCTGTAATCTCAGCTGTTTGGGAGACTGAGGCAGGAGAATTGCTTAAACCTGGAAGGCGGAGGTTGCAGTGAGCCGAGATCACACCACTGCACTCTAGCTTGGGTGACAGAGCGAGAGTCCATCTCAAAAACAAACAAATGAACAAAAAACTGTAGTATATCCATACCTGAGAAAACATTTTGGCTGATCTCCATACTGATGGATGGATGGATGGATGGATGGATGGATGGATGGATGGATATAGGAAGACAGGTACATAAATAATATATACAATCATAGTAAATTTTTTAAAACCTGAAAAGTCTAACAAAGTAATTGAATTTTTGTTACAAAAGGAACTAACTAGAATATTTAAAAAAAAAAACAAAACAACCCAGGCAGAATTAAAAAAGAAAAAAACTAAAAAAATCAAGACTTCTTCTGGAAAACAAAGCAAGATGGAAAGTATACGGAAATTTTTGGAATCATGAAGGAAATGGATGAGATAATATTGATCATCAGATCTTAGGATATTACACAAAGTGGCTGGGGGAAAAGAAGAACAACAGATTAAAAGATGTTCTGCTTTCATGCGTGAAATCACAAGAATTTATAAATTTAAGTTGATGAATTCAGATGTTATCTCTGAGGAAAGGAGGAAAATTGTTTTTTCTTTTCACAGCACTGTGACCTTTTCTGGAATCCATCTATTGAGATGCTTTATAGCCAATGTAACAGGAAATCTTGACTTAACTAATTAATAGCTCCCAGTTTAGCTGAAGATTCCCGAAGAAAAAAAGAAAGAAAAAGAAAACACTTTCTGCTAACTGGAGTTACATACCTAGAAGAATTTCAACATTGTTTTAAATGTTGTGCATCTGTAACCTCCAGGAAGATCATTTCAGCTTTAAAACCTGCACCTTCTCAAAACAAGAATTAGCGCCTCGGGGAAAAAAAGTTTGTAAGTAATTGAATTATGGTGTCCATTAGAACGTATACCCTATTTTAACAAACTGACAGCAGCATACAGAAGTCCATAAAATGAAAACCTGTTACAACTATGTAGAGAAGGGTTTGCTGTTTTATTGGGCTTTTGTCTTTTAAAGAAAATGTCTACTATGTGTATTTTTTAAAAAACATTAAAATAGGCTAAGTAAAAGGGGGTGCTTTTCTTTTAAGCATCAATAGGTAAGTTGATGAATATATGTTCCTATGTAAGCCTGTTTGAGTCCTTATTTGAATATTGAAAACATTCTTGATGTTTTCAAAAGAACAGAATTCAAGTTCCAGTTCTGATGTTTATTATGTATGTTGGATCTTGGGCAACTTACTTGATTTCTCTGAAATTCATTTGTTACTCTAAACTTGAAAGCTATTAAGAATGAAATGAATGGTTTTACAAAAGGTAACATGTGAGAAGACAGCTACACATTTGTAAAGCCAAACCAACAAAGAAATACAGAATTCACAGGTAGATTTATCACATGAAATGTCCTTTCATAGAGGAAGTAACATTTTCACTAGTGAAAATTCGAAAAACAAAAATAGCTTTAAGTGAGAAAACTATTTGCAAAGGGCAAGAGAAAAAAGCTGACAGGACAGTTTCGACTGCTACATTTAAGGTTCAGAATGGAAAGATAAAGCCTTTCAAATAAAGTTAATAGAAAAAATTTTTGTGAAGGTGCCACTGACCTATTCATGTAAGTGGCTTAGTTTTTCAAAGTGAAGCTGAATAGTAAAAGATTATAGCTGTATTGCTGGATAAAAAAATTAAAGCTATAAACCAACTTTGTGGCTTTTTTCAGAAAACTCAATCTGAATATATTGTCATTTGTTTCATAGTTCATGGAATTGGTCTAATTCTAACCAGCTGTGTTTTCAGCTAAAAAGATTTTTTAATATAGGCATTCATAAAATACAGTGACAAGAATTTTCTTACAAGTCATCTATTTGTCTGCCAGTGTTACTCTACTGCTTTGTCTTATTTTTGGTTCTATAAGCAGAGCCTGAGCCAAAAGCTTACATATGTAAATTTGGAAAGTGATCCCAGGGAACAGTAGCAAAATGAAACAAGACAGACAAGCCTATTAATGACATATTCATTGAGTTAGCCAAAACATAGGCACTAGTGCTAGATCTTGAGGGAACATCTGAGAAGTCTTAGGAAATACTGTTCTACATACACATCAAGTGAGCAGGTTCTATGCAGCCTAGCCCCAAAGGCTCAGGGTGCTGAGATGCCAAAGAGGCTGACAAACCCAGTTTGTCAGAAACATTTAATAGGGACTTCTGCACAGAAGCTACGTCTCAGGCAGTGATGAGACAGTGGATCCCCGCAGTTACCCCCAGACCCAGGGCTTATATGCCATGCAGAAAAGGGCATACATGCTTCAGAAGGAACATGTGAGACACTGAAGTCAACCCTCAGGGAAAGGCAAGAATGCTGTGCACAGCATAGCATATAATTTGCTTAAGGCCAGGATTTACAGTGAGTGTATTTTAATAGTACATAAATGTAGAAATCTTAGAGGCATTCCTGGAACAAGTTATCAGAAGTCAACATGATAGATTAGCATCCCAGATGGAGTTGTTTTAGCTTCACACTGTGCCTCTTTCTTTGAGGAGGGGATGGGGTGACCCCACACCTCTTCCAGGTTGTACATACTCAAGTGCCAGGCAATTCCTACAGCTGGTCAGAAGCTCAGGGGCAGGAAGTGAGAAGTCCCCAGAGCAAAAGGCAAGGTTCAGCCCTACCTGAAACTGGTTGCCACAGCAGTGACTTTAATAAGGCCAAGAGAATTTGAAGTGGCACACAAGAGGTCTCAAACACTGTTCTTATGACTTGTATGTCCAGAAGTGATAAAGCTGCTACTCACTAGGGCGTGGATAATCCCAGCACTTTGGGAGACCAGAGTGGGTAGATCTCTTGAGTCCAGGAGTTTGAGACCAGCCTAAGCAACATGGTAAAACTCCATCTCTACAGAAGTTTTTTTTTTTTTTAATTAGCCCTATGGTCCACAAAGCTATACACCAGTTCTCTTACTAATTTACCTTCCATTTCCTAATAGGTAAAGGAAATATACTGAACACGGGACGCTTAGAAGTTAATGGCCTTTCTAGACTTCTCTGGAATGAAATCTCCTTAGTATTGTCCATATTTTAAGCCACTAAATAGCTACTATCACTTGGTAAGCAGCAAAAAGGAATATGAAAAGTGACTAGAGATTAAGAATTAAACCAGTTTACTTAACAAGGCTTCAGGAGAGAAGCTAAAGCAGTGTTGATATAACTGGATTTGGGGCCACTTGCATCAAAATCACTTGGGATCCTTGTTAAAAATCCAGGTTTCTGGCCTGTTTATCAGTCTCTGGGAAAGGGCTCATCTGCCACCAGGTGATTCTCATAAAGTCTAACGTTTGAGAACCACTGGTAGAGATAACTGGGAAAATGCAGAAGGCAGACAGGGAAGGAAGAAAGCCAAATTAAGAATGGAAGGGAAATAAAAGGATGGTTGATGAAAGGAAGGATGCCATACATACTGAGGTACTGCTTTCTTTTTCTTTAAATCTCTATGTAACAAAAGTTAAAGGCATGACAAAAGCTTATTAACCTAATTCTAGAAAAGTGAGAACACTGGAAAAATACCTACCTCGAACTTCACATCATTATTTGAAAATACTTAAGATGTACTCCCTCAGAGCAATAGTATAAGCAACATCCCCTATCAGATGACAGCATCAGCACCAAATTATAAATGTGCTAGCCTCATTCCTGGGTCTAGTTTATGTCTCCTAACGTGATTTTCTCATTTTACTTTCTCAACTACCTGTTGTCCTGTTATATTTCATATGTTACCATGAACCACTTTATATCCTTTTTGTAAAAAAGGTTTATTTGGAATCAATCACTGGCACCCAAACAAAGAAACTTAAAACTTCTTGGAGAACTCCAAACTCACTTTAATATAAGATGAACAAATGAACAGGAATAATGGTTGCAACCAGACCCTGGTAATACAAGCAGTGGCAAAGCCTGATGACCAATTCCAATATTTAAACAAGACAGCACAAGTGTCAGGAGCTACTAACTTTAGTGTTAAGAGGCAGACCTATCTACAGTGGAGCCAATAAGGCCAAAGTGACCTTTCAGGTGTTTCCTTGCTATTCCTCATCCTCCCTCCTCATCTACCTCAAAGCACAATGGTTTTTGCAAATGGTTATTAAGCTGCCTGGTAAGTCATAACATTGTTCACTTTCTCAGGGACTTACTAGCCTCACTCAAGGAAAAGGCAGGCTGTGGTAGACTTTTCATCTTAACACTTGGCATGTGGTTGAAGCCAAAAAGAAGTACTTGATAAATGGCACCGTGCTACTTTGAATGTACACGTAACTGAAATGGAATGAACTCCTTTGCAGGGCTGCACTAAAGCAGCTCCTGTGAGTCCAGTTGGTACTTTCAGATCTCGGCAGTTCCATTTAAAACGCAACACTGAACTAGCCTTGATCACTTGTAAGTTGATCACTTGTAAGTCTCATGTATGAACATCTAAACTCCTATTAAAGCAAAAATATCATCAATGTCATCTGTCTTCTTAATGGTTCTTAATGTACTGTTTTCATTTATTTGCATCACTGTGTACGAATCGGTTTCATTTTCATGGATGCCGCTAAGATTTTCATGAATCATTTTCTCCTTAGTTTGCATGACAGTCACTGAAACTCCACTACTCAAGCATTGCTTACTGTTAGGATAGCGATTAGTTTTACGCACAGTACAGTGTGCGAGTCTCCACTTAGCACCACCATCTGCCGCAACATTGTGAGTCCCTTTAGGGAACTGCTGAATTTCCCTTAAAAGAGTCGACTGCAGCTTTCTCTGTGGTTTCCTTTGTCTCTGTAAGAATTTATTCTGTGATCTCTGTCTCAGATGATGCTTCGAAACTTTAATACCTGAGCCACGAAGAAGGCAGTTGCAAACAGACGTCTTTATGCAGTCTAGTTTCTTCGGCAAACTTCAAAGGACAGAGAGAGGAAAAATCTGGTCTTAAAATGCAGAAAAACATTCTCAAGCACTTTTAATTTACCAAGTGAAAAGAAAAATACACAAGTCATCTACAAGTCCAGTGCCTGTGTACAATCCCAGAACCACATCGAAAAATACTGTTTCACCCCAAATCTGTTTTTCTTCAGAACACAAATGTCCTGATTGAAATGTAGATGAATGTGTCCCCATTTTGCTTTGAAACTCTCATAAGTACAGCTGCCTAGAAATTAGCTGAATGCTGAGATACTTCCATACTTTAGTGTCATAGCTTTTCACTCATAACTGCTAATCTGTTCATAATGTAAGGACTGTGCATGAGGAAACATCACATATGAAAAAATGCGAAAGTACATATTTATCCAAATCTGGATAATCAACTTCATGCTGTGGCAGAAAATGAACAAAGAAAAAGGAATAAAGGCTAAGAGTTTATAAAACAATGTGAAGACAGGACTTCTGGCCCAGAAACACTAATAGCTGTACACTACCCTTATTATGATTCATATGTCATCTGCAAGTTTGGAAATTCAGAACTCCAACAGCTGATCATTTTAGATGTTTTGTTTCCACATGGGGTAAACTGCCACAAGGTTTATCTGTGTGTTGTTCAATTGTTTCATTGTTTGTGATAGATTTTAAAAGACAAGCATGGATAGAAAACTTTGAGGAAGCCCATTATAATAAAGTAAACCATGCTCTCTGCTTCCAAGCCATTTTCTTATCTTACTATAAGCAGTGACTTTTAAGTGAGGAGAAGGTGGGTGTATTTCCAAGTTGAAAGGAAAACAGAGGGCCTGAGTTGAGTTCCACACCTAACCTCTTGAGCGAAATCCTCCATTTACCCATCTATGAAATGGGAAACATACTGTGTACCTCACAATGTTATTATGGACATTCAATAAATTAGAGTTTACTACAAATATCTGAATGAAACAGCAAAACATGGCAATATGAAGAAGCACTATATCAGGGGGAGTACTGAATAATGGTTTAACCAGTAAACACCAGTTTGCTACCCTTCTGATTTAACTTTTAGTTGTTACCTCTGCCTCATCTCCCCTTGATTTTAAACCCTTTTGTTTTGTTTTGTTTTGTTTATTTGAGGTGGAGTCTCGCTCTGTCACCCAGGCTGGAGTGCAGTGGCACAATCTCAGCTCACTGCAACCTCTGCCTCCTGGGTTCAAGCAATTCTCCTGTCTCAGCCTGCTGAGTAGCTGGGATTACAGGCATGCACCACCATACCTGGCTAATTTTTGTATTTTCAATAGAGCCGGGTTTTCACCATGTTGGTCAGGCTGGTCTCGAACTTCTAATCTTGTGATCCCCTAGCCTCGGCCTCCCAAAGTGCTAGAATTACAGGTGTGAGCCACCACGCTCGGACTTTAAACCCAATTTTAAACAGAATGCTTCTCTACATCTCAGACTGCATTTTCAGCCATAGAATAGATCACTTTTAGGTTATCACAGAGCTTTAGAGGACCCACCTCAATGTAAAAACCCCTCAAGCACTTTATCCCTTAGGAATATTCAACCACCACTTTCCCATAGCTTCTAATCAAAATGTGTTACAAAACCCTCACTGTATGTATTTTTTTTTTTCTGAAACAGGACTATCTTTTCTGTAAATTAAAAAAAAATTAAGCCCCAAGAATGAATTTTGAAGCCCTGAGTACCTGTTAGCTAATATCCATAGCTAACTATGGATAACAAACTATGGGGTATGCACAGGATACTTCTTAAATAATACAGTAAAAAACAGGTCAGGTGGAATAGGCCTTAATACTTATTTGTGTCTGAAATAGTTACCATTAAGCCCTGAAGTGTCTAATGTCTAACTTCATGTAATGCTTGATGCAATGCTGGTTCACAAGCAAAGATAAGCACCCTTAAACAGTTCTGAATATAAAAATCACAGAAAAGAAATCAATATATAGTGTCCAGCTGCTACAAACAGCAAACCTGACCGTGACCCCAGCGGTCTGGCATGGGCCTCATAGGAGGCAGGCACCTTCTGCTTCTGCTCTCATACCCTTATCCCATTGCACTGAAGCTGTCTGCAGCAAAGCTGCCGTTGCCCACAAGACCCCGAGCTCCCTGAAGGCCAACTCCTGTCTTTACGCAGTGTACCCTCAGGCTCAGCACACTACACATTCTTAATGCTTCTTGAATGAGCAAAGAGCATAAATGACTGAAGTCCAATTAACCTGTTTATCTTCTTCCTCCAATGATATACATGTCTTTGCTCTTATAACAAAAGCAGCAAATGCAACTGCAGTTTGACAACGTCCCACTTCAGCCCTGATGTCCTGCGGCTGCTGGACATCACATTTTAAAGAAAAGAGACCTGAAATAGACTTCTACTCATAACAACAACAGAAAAAGTAAGGAAACATAAATTTTGTAATACACATACCTAGTACCTTGAGCTTCCAGATGTTTAAGCCGGTTGCTTTTAAGAAGTTTGTTACCCAGAAAAATGGCCTGAGCTTTGAGTTTTTTGTTCCTGCACCATACAACTGCCATTTGGATTTCTTCAGAAAGTTGTGTGAAAGACGCAGCCTCTCGGAATCTTTGTACAAAACTTCTGACTTGAATTGCCATTACTTTCTGAGAAGAAGGCTTGGTTGTCTTTAGTTTAAAATCAGAGCTGGTCTGAAATGTGAAAAGATGAGAAAAATAGGACATGTTACTGACTTGTAATTATACGACAACAGGGAAAGCTAGCTCACAATCAAAATTTAAAAATTAGAATGATGAGTCCTTAAATGCTTGAAGTGATGGCTACGCCAATCGCCCTGTGATTATTAGGCACTGTATACCTGTAACAAAGTATCTTATGTACCCCATAAATACATACACCTGCTAAGTAGCCACAAACATTTTAAAAGATGAATTATTTATCTTAAGGAAGTTTTCCTCATGTCTTTAAAACCTGAATTTTTCTCCACTGCTCCAAATACAAGTTGTTTTGTTTTCCCCTCTGTACCAGGACAGGTTCCATCTGCAGCTGAGTTAGATGGAGACAGGAGAGTTAACATAAATATTCTAACACACATATCTCACACACACAACAATAAAACCTACATGATTAAATACTGGCAAAAGCCTAACTGCAGGGGGGTAGTGGTGGGGTCACTGAAAGGCCCTTCTCCTCTACATCACTAAACTACCACAACTTGTTTTTCACTTATTTCCGTATCCTGAGCAAACATCTTCAATGTTAGAAATGTTTCTGAAAACAGGACAGACATGGGGCCCTGCAAAGCGCCCAGCAGGGTAGGCACATTCATCAGCTAATGACCACTGAACATGTTAAAAATGCTCAACTGAGCAACACTTCCAGCTCTACTTCAACCATCTTCTGACAAGGCGCCTTTACTTCTTCAACCCCTTCTTTCTATAATCAAGTCACATTTGGATTTTACTATTGTTTACTGTTTTGTTTTTGAGACAGAGTTTCGCTCTTGCTACCCAGGCTGGAGTGCAATGGCACCATCTCGGCTCACCGCAACCTCTGCCTCCTGGGTTCAAGCAATTCTCCTGCCTCAGACTCCCAAGTAGCTGGGACTACTGGGCGCGCGCCACCATGCCCAGCTAATTTTTGAATTTTTGGTAGAGACAGGGTTTCACCATGTTGACCAGGATGGTCTCGATCTCTTGACCTCATGATCCACCCGCCTCGCCTCCCAAAGTGCTGGGATTATAGGCGTGAGCCACCGCGCCCGGCCACGTTTACTGTTTCTTTATGAAAATATGCTACCTACAACATGATGTGCTCTATCT
Source organism: Callithrix jacchus (assembly GCF_049354715.1). Taxonomy (NCBI): domain Eukaryota; kingdom Metazoa; phylum Chordata; class Mammalia; order Primates; family Cebidae; genus Callithrix; species Callithrix jacchus. Next base: position 104,185,408 of record NC_133516.1, on the reverse strand, counting down.
TTCTGCTTACCGTCTTCCAAATTTCTTACACTTAAAACGAACTTTAAAAAGAAGTATAAAATATGAAAGTAACAACCCATGTCAATAGTTTATGTTTGGTCATCAACAGAAGTAGCTTGCTTTAAAAGCAAGCTAAGCGTGTTAGTGCGATTTGCGAAAAGTATAGTAGCGATTAGTCTTGAATAAGAGGGATGCTGACCCACCAACTTCAAAACCAGCTCACCTACAAACAGGTGCACAGGCAGCAGAAGTTTCAAGGCTCACAAAGCACCACAGTTCTTGAGACACAGTTGAAAAACTATTCTGGGGACTGGTGAATGGTAACGAAGAGAGACTATGAAACCACACTGCCTGCACTCAAATCGCAGCTCTGCCATTTATTCATTGTGTGGCCTGGCCAACCTTCTTGGCCTATGTCTCAGTTTCCTCATCTGAAATATGAAGAGAGTAATACGCGTGCCCACCTTACAGAGCTTTTGTGCTATTAATAATTATAGGACTTCATGCATGTAAAGCACTTAGAACAGTGCCTGGCACAGAAAGTATTATTCCTCACTCTGAATGCACGAATTGGACAGCACGTCAATGGAAGATGGAGTCCTTAAAGTTCAAGAGAGTACACTTGAGGATTCCTGAAGGGAAGTATAACCCATGAAGAATACCAGAAGTAAAGGCACTTTGTAAAGACGGGGTTAAAAAAAAGTCAAATTACTGAGTAAAACACTAACGCTCTGATATACTTATATGCTGTTAGGCTCCGAACAGAATTTACAGACATGAATAAATCATGTTAAAACTTGAACCTCAACAAGAGTAAAGGAACAGCTTCATGACAAATGACGAGGATGATGACCCAAATGATGGCAGTAGCTAACATCTAACTCCAATGAAATGCTTACCATACTCCAGACTCCTGAACACTCTACCTGCATTAAACTGGCACAGCCCTAGGAGGCGCATATCACCATTACAAAACAGAGATACGAAGAGATCAGGAAACTTACAGAAGGTCACACAGCTGGTACCAAAGCCAGGATTCAAACCATCTGTCTGACTGCAAAGCCTATATGCTTCACCTGCAGCACAATCCATACTTAGTGATAGACCATGCAGTTCCTTTAAAATTCTAGAGAAACTCCTACTAAAACATTTTTAAAGGTACTCTATTAACTAAATTAACTGGACGTATTAAAAATCCCCGGCCCCTATTCATTCAGAAGCAAACAGTGACAATAAGAAGGCATTAAGCATAGAGCTGGGATAAAATGAGAAAATTCAATCTCTGCCCTTGGTAAGAAGCATCCTCTGCAAATCAGCAGAAATCATAAGCTAAATTTAATGAAGCCAGACAAACCTGAGCAGCTTTGTTTTTCAGCTGGTTGCAGAAAGCCCTCACATCAAATTCTGATGACTTTTCTGTGGAGGTGGAAAAATTGTAGATAAAAAAACTTAGGCACACTATTTTCAAATCTACAACAAATTCTTAAGTACACGACATTTCTTGCTAAATTACTACATAAGATATAAAGGAAGCAAAAAAACTAGAAAGCAACTACAGAAATAAACAACTTTAAGTACTCAAGCTTAGAAGGCATAGGTATTACAGTACCTCTCTAAAGATAATCAATGTGGGTCAAAATTAAGATGTGAGATGTTGAATGTTTCTCCATGCAGTGAAGGACTATGCTTTCAACAGAGTTTATTTGTTTTTTTACTAGAGTATGTGCTGTATCAAAGCAAATTACCTCTGAAGACTTTCTTATTCCTTACTGGCTGTCCAATATCCTCATTATTCTGTCTATTTATCTTCATTTGTTCAGCATTTTTGGAAATTCCAAGTAAGGTTTCTTCAATGGCCTTTGGTGACTGCTCACTTATTAAAAACAGTTTATTTAGCCATTTAGTTATTCCTCTAGCTGCAAAAGCTGTAGGTATTTCTTTCTTAAAGACTTCAAAAAATGGCTCTCCTAAAAATTCAACGATATCAGAAGGAAAGGTAAAATCTTTGAAGTAAGGCTTTGGTTGAATCCTAGAGACCTCTTGAAGCAATCCAAACAAAGTCTCATAGAACAAAATCAACCTTTTTAAAACACCTTTATAGAGAACCCTAGAGAAAGAAACAAAAGTTGATTAGCCAGTAATTACAATTTGCAGATTACATAAAAAAACTTGCAAGATTAAAAGCTGAAAATAAACGGCTATCAAGGTCTTCTGGTATGTATAAAAAAACACTTGCAAACAGCCAGATTAGTCCAACACAACAGAAAAATCCCAAGTATAAAATGTTACTCAAGACCTGGCGCAGTGGCTCATACCTATAATCCTAGCACTATGGGAGGCCAACGTGGACAGACCACTAGGTCAGGAGATCAAGACCATCCTTGGCCGACATGATGAAATTCAGTCTATACTAAAATACAAAAAAAAATGAAGCCGGGCATGGTGGTGCACGCCTGTAGTCCCAGCTACTGGGAAGGCTGAGGCAGGAGAATCACCTGAACCCAGGAGGTGGAGGTTGCAGTGAGCCAAGATCTCACCACTGCACTCCAGCCTGGTGACAGAGCAAGACTCCACCTCAAAAACAAAAAAAAGTTACTCAAAAAACCATAGGACAGTCCACCAGGAAAAACATATTTATATTCAAAAACAAAGTACTACATGGAGAAATGTACAAAAGGATGCATATCAAAGTCTTAAGTGTGATTTTATCTAGATGGTGAGATTTTAGGCAAACTTCAGGTTCTTTACATTTTTAATTTCTTAAAATAGGCATGTATTATTGTAATTAGCAAAAATTAATGCTATTTTCATTGCAGAAAAGTTTGAAAGGTTTAGCATTTTAAAATAATATGATTAGTAATCAAACACTGTTATCTCTGATTAAGAATAAGGATAAAAAACAAAACGATAGGAAATAGTACTTGAGATAAACAGGTTAAGACATCAAAACATTTTCTATCTCTAAACACAGAAAAACTTTTCTTTCTTCCCCTCCCAGTGTTTTCTTACATTCATATTAGAGCTAATAATCTTAATTGCTTGAAATAGCAGAAAACAGGCCTTCTTATGAATACAAATTCTAATCATCAGATCAGTTTCACAACACGTACTGAGAGACATACAAAGGACATCTCTTTAGTTTACAAGTATTACCGGCGTACATTAACTAAATATGCTTAGAAAAGCAGTGGTGTTTCAGGTAGCACATAAGAACGTCAAAAACCCTAGTTATCATTGCCATTTAAAATTAGAAACCAAGTGACAGAAAGCATCAAGTGATATAGGCAGCCCAGGAATAGCATCGCTTTAAATGGCCTGTGTGACTACTGCCAACCATCATTTATTACTGCAATTCCCAGTCTGAGACATTAATTTTTTTTCATGCTCAATACAGGTCCACTGATGTTTCACTACAACCTCCCATGACCCAGATTTCAGTGTCACACCAGTCACTCCCGGTTGTTTTAGTTGCTCAGTGTTGGGCTGATCTTGTGGACTGAGATATAGAGCCCACTCCTCTGACATAACCATCAGCACTTGGCTTCCCATCTACCCACAGAAAACTCTGATCACATCAAGAAAGAGAATACCTGCACCTTCCAACCCCACAGGAAAGTAAGTTTGAATACTACTACTAAGAAACTAGGCTGACAGGAAATGAGAAAGAAATGAAGGATTTCAGAAGTATGTACATACCATAGCCTGCTCACCAGCCCTACTATCACAAGGTTTAAAATAATGAACTCTTGCAAACCTAGATGTTTCACAGTCCAGCTGGAAGATCAATTTAAGGCGGGAAAACAAACCAAAGTTAATTTGAGTTTTGTAAGTTACAATCATGAATGAAGAAATATATTAGACGTAAAGAGAATTTTCTCTTTTTTTTTGAGATGGAGTTTTGCTCGTTACCCAGGTTGGAGTGCAATGGCGTGATCTTGGCTCACTGCAACCTCTACCTCCTGGGTTCAGGCAGTTCTCCTGCCTCAGCCTCCTGAGTAGCTGGGATTACAGGCATGCGCCACCACATCCAGCTAATTTTTTGCATTTTTAGTAGAGACGGGGTTTCACCAAGTTGACCAGGATGGTCTCGATCTGTTGACCTCGTGATCCACCCGCCTTGGCCTCCCAAAGTGCTGGGATTACAGGCTTGAGCCACCGTGCCCGGCCGAGAATTTTCTTAAAGTATTAAAGCCTTAAATCATGTTCTATTTAAGAATTTTAAACTTTAAAATACGGTAATAAACACTCTGCTAGTGCTCCTATTATTAAATTTAATTCTTAAAGTTTAGTTTCTAAGTTTAAGAATTTCTAGCCATCAATGCTTTTAGATAATACATGCTGAACAGTGACAGGCAGTCTCTGGCAATGGCCACATCAGGTAATTCCTGAGAAAAGGAGGCCAAGAAGCAAAAGTTTAAGAATTCCTAAAGGTTATAACTCCTGTCAAGTATTAGCTTTCAAACAAAACTACTGTTAAGTATATCCAAACAATTTCAATTCAGAATAGGGTGTATTTTAAGAGATTCCAGGATACAGAAATGTTTTGCAGCAGCAGTCCAGCAAGCGAAGCAGCAACTGGCAGGCTCCCAAAACCTTCATCAACACCACCTCCAGCACTGGCTGACCAGGGACAGCACTGGTATTTACGGGCTGATTTTTACTTGGGGGGAAAAAAAAAAAAAAAATAGAAAAAGTACATTACTTTCATTAAACCAAACAAAAAAAAAGGTTTATTTTACATTTACCACTTTATTATAAAGGATATGACAAAAGATTCAAATAAAGAGATGCATAGGGCAAGGTATGGCAGAAGGGGCATAGAGCTTCCATGCCCTCACTGAGCGACCCTTCACATACATGTTCAGCTATCTGCAAGCTCCCATTACTTTTTAAAATATAAAACAAACTATAGTTTTCAAGTGAAGACTTGCTTTAAGGTCAGTTTGAAGTAGTTATATGCAGTAACAGCCCACTGATGTTTTAATACAATCTCCCATGACCCAGAGTTCACACTCGTCACTCCCCATACACCAATGTCAGAAGATTACCACAAACACCAGGTGCCCCATGTTAAAATTTATACAGCTGAGGTATAATGACTATATTCCAACACCAAGCATAGAGAAATCAAAGGGAGATCACAAGACATCGAGTTCCCAGCCCACCACATCACAAAGCAACTGGACCACTTACCTGGGAAAAAACAACTCAAATAGGTCTTGAATTGAACCTGCCAAATTCATGTTTTTCAAACGTTTTAAACATTGCTCAACCTGAAAGAAGAAGAGCAGCTCAAATTCATGTGTATGTAATGCAGACATGGTCACTGATTATGACCAGGAAAGGGAAGAGTTCTAGATTTTCAAAGTATGGAAATATGCTAAATACCAGAGACTACCTTATTTTTTTCAGGGTAGAGAAATCCAAAGTGCAGGCAATTGTTTCTGGTTACAAATTTGGCATTTATCCAGCCAAACAAATTTTTTAAAATCAGGTGACTCCTAAGAAATTAGCATATGCCACAATGAGCTTGATGTTATAAAAGGGACCAAAATGAGTGTAGACTATTCTCAAGATTATAATTTTGCTGAGGCAACATGATTTTTAATAGTGAAACTACTCAAACAAGATACCACATTATTAACTACTAAATCTCAACAGTCTATAAAGTACCAGATAAGGAAAATGATGGGCTTTAAACCCTGAACAAATATATTCCTTGAGTATATGGAGCTTGTTCTTATGTTCCTCTGCATCGTCCCTCTTCCTCCCTTCTCTTTCTTGAGTTTTTCCCCTTGTTTCCTTTTGAACCATAGTTCACTTACTGTATTTTCCAAGTGCTTTACCATCTTGCTTTGTCAATACCTCCCTCAAAGGATGGTGTCCAGACTTGAAAACTGAAAGATAGGAGCTGACCCTAAAGAATTGAAGGATTGTTCTCTCCATTGTTCTGAAAACCGCTGTTAAAACAATCCATAACCTTGGTTCAATTTCTACAAGTATATTTGCAGCTCTAGCAAGATACTCTTGTTGCCATTGCCCACCCCCATATTTTTCTATCTGTCTAGACGCAGTCTTATGCTGCCCTTTGTGTGGTATTCTTGAGGACTACAGAATTCCTACAGCATTTTGTACAATGCATGGCTCTTAGCTTTTTTAAAAAAAAATTTTTAATGCTACTGAGTGCCTACTGAACACTGTTCTAAGAACTGGATCACAGTGGCAAACAAAAGGAACAAAACATATTGGCCTTGTGGAGCTTCCATTGTAGCTGGGAGAGAAAGGCAGTCAATCAATGGTAGGCGGTGGTAAGTTCCATGGAGAGAAATAGGGCAAAAAGGGAGAGCTGAGAGAATTGCAATTTTAAATAGGGTCTGTTTTTTATTTTAGCATTTAGTTAATATTTTACATGTCTTCCTATTTTTACTACTAGATTTTTAGCAACTAGAGATAGGGAAGTTTCTAATACCATTTTCTCTCCCAGCATGCCCTACATGTTCTCAACAGAACGGGAATCAAGACTGTTTTCTGTGTGCCATTTAGGGGAACGTCTACTGACATGAGAGTTCTCTGTGAACTGAAATGTTAGGCAGTGATAAGACAGTAAGTAGTACATGTGGTAATAGCAGCCGCAGCAGCAACACGAGCATGAACCATGTTTCCCACCTCAGGGATTACACAGAACATAAAATAGATACACAAATAACTTTACCACAACACAGACTGTATTAAATGCTATCAGAGAAGTACAAAGAGCAGGCCCAAACAGCCAAGAATTAAAAAAAAAAAAAAAAAAGAATTCAACTTCAGTAATAATCAGAAAAACACAACTTAAAAATGAGATTAATACAGACTATCACTGCCAGGAAGGCTTAAAATGGGACTCAGAGGATAGGAAGGCCTTTTAACAGGCAGACATGGAGAGGCTGGGCATTCGAAACATACAGAACCAGGTGAGCAGACTCAGAAGGAGGAACCAGCAGTGAGCATGTAGGTGCATTAGGAGTTCAGGTTAGCTGGAATAAATAAATGCCCCTGAACGTGAGAGAAAAGCCTGAGCTAAGAAAACTGAAGAGGCCAGATCACAGATCTCGTAAGCCAAGCTAAGAAGTTTGATCTTTACTCAGGACACAATGGAGAACCACTCAAAATCAAAGTTGTATTTTCAGATGATTAACCTGGTTTTCATATTTAGAATATGCCAGAGCTTAGGAAAAGCTGAAGGAGGAAACACCAGTTATGACAGTAAGATAACTAAAAGTTGACAAGGTCTCAGAAAGGAAAATGGCAGCCAGAACTGAAGAGGTGACCAAAAGCAGAGGAAGTTTTGCCTTATGGACTGCCCAGATGGGAGAGCTACATAAAAGAGAGAGACTAGAGAACACCAAATGTTTATGACCAGGTGATTATTTACAACTGGAAGCTAGAAGCAGAAATACATTCATTTTGAGGGTCAGCAAGCTTAATTTGGATTAAAAAGAATCCGAAAAAAAGAAAAGCCACCATAGACTAGAAAATTTAGGAAAAGACCATGATCCAGATCTCTCTTTGATAAAATCTGCATCCTTTTCACTTTAAGAACTAGGGGTAGAAGACTAACGAGAAGGCACGCATCTATAAGATTAGAGACTGCATCTTTTTTATTCCTGTATAAAAAGCACTACGCGTGCCTGGTACACAGAAAGTTCAAAAACACTTGCAAGGTGGCCCTGTCACACAATGGATAGCCCTCTGACCTTCTAGAAAGTACCTGCAGAATTAAGGGAATGAATGAATGAGCATATAAGGAAGCCAGCTTAAGAGGCTCTACTCTATGGTGTAGCCCGAGCTAGAGGGCCCAATTTTGTCTTAAATTCCAGATGCTACATGAAACTAGTTTACAGCACAACTTGCTATATGCCCATTTTCTCTAACATACCACCAATTAGATTATGTACCCCCCATCATAAGTAAACAAACTTGTTCTTTTTATAATTTTAGCATTTTGATTATGCTCAGGGAACTGTTTCTTAATGTCCAACACTTTGTATTGCTCAAATCATTTATCTTTGAGCTGGGCAAAGGCACTGTTGTTACAGATAGTATATAATGAAGACAACACTTAGTCACCCATTAGAAACAAGACTGGGAAAGACTTAATCTAAACGTACTTCTTTTCTAACAAAAATTATTTTGAAATGCTTTCAGGAAAAAAAAAAAAGCCCCCACGTAACTCTGGGCTATAGACCTATATATCACAAATAATTTACTGAGAGTCCCATAAATAACAAAATAGTAAGTGGCAGTGTGATCTACATTTTCAAGTGAGCAGGCTGGGTCTCAACTACAGGGCTTCCTCACCTGTTTGAGGGCCAAATGGGATTTGTGGCGGCCCATTCTGTTGTGATTGCTATAAAGGACTGTACATAACACATCTGTTTCTGCATCTAAGGCTCGGCTCTTCAGCGCTGCTGTGACGAGATGGCATTCTTTAATTACACCTGCAATCCAAAGGTCTGAAGCAGACATTTAATGAGATTTAGTATGTATTTCTACATTAAGTACTATTATATTAACACACTGAAAGAAGCATCTTTCCTTATTTGTTCTAAAGGAATCAAAAACTAATGTCATCAGTCTCAACTGTAAGAACATAAGGATTCTAAGCATAAGAAAAGTTGGAAAATGGTAACAGATGATATAAAGTCCAGGAAATCATTAAGATAAAATCTGGTAAATAAGAATCTACATCTTCACATTGCATTTTATCATGGTTTAATAATCTTTCATATGAATACTGTGTGTCAGTCACTGGGTGTACACTTAATGCCTCAAGTGTACACTTACACCCCCACCTTGAAGGTGGGGCGCAAGTCACAACATGGGTAATACTACTCTAACTCCACATGTTGCTATGCCCGAAAGCAAGACAGAATGGATAAATTCAGTCTTCAAAATCAAGGGTTCTGTGTTTGTATATCACTTTAAGAGAGAGACAAACATATTCGGAAAAGAAAAACCACCACAGAAACTGGAAATCATATTTGATGAACGACTGACTGAACACCAGGTGCTCATCAGCAGATGCTACCTAGCCTGAAAATCTGTAGCACTCCATAAACTCGAAGATGTATTTCATGTGCTATTTATGCTATTTATGGCTCTAAGGGCAGCACTAGCATTCCAGGGGGAAGTAAAGGCTGGTTGCTACCTAACAAGAATTTTCCTGTCCCAACAACTCTCTGAAGACAGAATGGGCTGCCTCGGGGATGGGTAGTGAGTTGGTGATTTCCCGTGCCTAATAGGAATTGTTAAAGAATAGAGAAAAAGGGAAGATTGACCTGTAAAGTGCATAGAAGGTTAGATGAGATGATCTGATAAATGGGATAATGTGCAAAGCGAGTAGGATGGATAGATGGGAAAGAGGATGTGATGATCTAAGCCAAGCTTGTCCAACCGCCTTGTTTTGTTGTTCTGTTCTGTTCTGTTTAGTTTTGGGCTTCTTGCAGCCTGAAGCCATGGTTTTCAGTTCGTCTCTAGGGAAAAGAGGGATGAGGAAGGGGCTTTACTGGCCCAACCAGAAACAAACTAAGAACCCATGACTATTCTCTCCCTTGGGCCCCGGATCTAAGTAGTTAACATTCATAGTAGCTACCATTTGAGCGCCCATTAACCATGGCAGGCAGTGTTCCAAATGTTTTCTTCATAATACCAACTCTTTCATCCCCTGAAACAGCCCTATGAGGAGGGTGTTATTTTTATCTCCATTTGAAAGCGAGATCAATGAGGCACGGAAAGGTTCAATAATTCCCCCAAACTCCAGCAAAGGGTAGAGCTAGTGTTCAAACCCAAAGAATCTGGCTCCTGCGCCAGGCTTCTACCTACTACGTGCTCTACACCGTAACAATACCATCCATTTGGGTGGTAAAACACTGCCGCTTACAGAGCACTGGCTCCTAAATTATGTCATTAGGGATTCCCAACGCCCCAGTGAGGGGTAGGAGGAGTAGCTCCATTTTACAGATAAGCAGATGTGTCCCGGTGCTTAGGTGACATCCTCCGCTCCTCGGGGGCAGGGGGCAGGAAAAGGACGGAAAGCGGAATGGACGGAAGGGTAAACGAGGCTCCCCGAACCTCGAGCCCCAGAGCAAGGGTTCCCAGGCAGCACTGTTCCCCGGCACCAGCCAAGTCCACCTCTCTCCGCCCCCTCCGCTCACGGCTGAACCGTGGTTTTTCACCTCCGCAGCCAAGCCCTGCATTAGCGCAGCTGGTTCCACGAAGGACTGCAAAGCCAGAGGCCCTACGAGTTTCCCCGGCAAAATGCAGGGACCGCGCGACCCCTGTGTGTCCCCCCGCACCCGTTCCCAGGGTCTCCGGGGCCCTCCCGGGCCCGCCCCCACCCCACGTGCGCCGGCCCGACCGGGCGGCCTCCTCCGAAAACATCCCCAGTCCTCGCCCGGCGCCTCACTCACGAACGGTCACGCTGGGGTGCTCCATCATCATTGCGCTGAGGCTCCCCGCCTTAGGAATCGTCACGCGGTTCCACGGCTCCGAGCCCAGCAGCCTCGCAGCCATCTTGCGAGGCGGGAGACTTAGAAAAGGCGGAGCTACGCGAGAGCACGCAAACGATCGGAGGAGGGGCGATGGGTCCGGGCGGGGAGGGAGCAGGGGTGGGACTCGGGCGGGGCCTGGAGACTTAGAAAAGGCGGAGCTACGCGAGAGCACGCAGAACGACCGGAGAAGAGGCGATGGGTCCGGGCGGGGAGGGAGCAGGGGTGGGACTCGGGCGGGGCCTGGAGACTTAGAAAAGGCGGAGCTACGCGAGAGCACGCGGAACGACCGGAGGAGGGGCGATGGGTCCGGGCGGGGAGGGAGCAGGGGTGGGACTCGGGCGGGGCCTGGAGACTTAGAAAAGGCGGAGCTACGCGAGAGCACGCGGAACGACCGGAGGAGGGGCGATGGGTCCGGGAGGGGCGGGAGCAGGGGTGGGACTCGGGCGGGGCCTGGAGACTTAGAAAAGGCGGAGCTACGCGAGAGCACGCGGAACGACCGGAGGAGGGGCGATGGGTCCGGGCGGGAAGGGAGCAGGGGTGGGACTCGGGCGGGGCCTGGAGACTTAGAAAAGGCGGAGCTACGCGAGAGCACGCGGAACGACCGGAGGAGGAGCGATGGGTCCGGGCGGGAAGGGAGCAGGGGTGGGACTCGGGCGGGGCCGGGAGCTGGGCTGGGGCGGCCTTCACCGAGTAAACGCGTGGGGGCGCTGGAGGACACTGAATGGTGGGACTGGGAAGGACCTAGACAGTCATCTGTGCATTGGTTACCAACATATGGCCGCGTAGAATCACGGGGGTGTGTTTCGGCGGAACAAAAGCCCCATCCTGATACTAATCAATCAGACTCTCTGAGAATGGGGTGAGGAAAATGCGTTTTGTTTAAACTTTGCACAGGGCATTCGGAAGCACAACCAAGTTCGGAACTATTAAATACTTCTAAGCATTGTACAAATACGGAAAATGAGGCCCAGGATTGAGTTGGTGCTTTCACCCGCAATTCTCCCTGAGACATTAGGGGGAAAAGGAAGAAATGAAATAAAGAGGTTTGCAAGGTGTGGAATTTGTAACGAAGAAGGAGTGATTTGCTTTGAGTAGTAACGGAAGGCTCCTTTATGTCCTGAGCCAAAGGAAAACCTACATCACGTAAGAGAAACTTGGAAGCCACCTATCTGTCATTCCCACTTCTGTCAGTCTCCAAGACAAGATCATATTCCAAGCTCTGCTGATCCTTACCTCTGTAATATCTTTCTAGTAATTCACTTATCCTCAGCCGTATTAATGTCCCTTCACTTAAGTGCTAAAGACTCCCACAGTCACCTATTAGAAAAGCATTAGAGTGAGTTTTGGAAACAGACTGCGAGATTCCATCCAGTTCTAGCTTTGCTGCTTGCCAGCTTGTTGATCTCAGGAAAGGTGCTTACCTCCTCCTCCAGACTTGAGTATCCCTGTGGGAAAAATGAAGATGGTAATAATAGTATCGATCTCACAGACTTGTAAAATGCCAAGGCACTCCTGGCACACAAACAATAAACATTTACCATAATTGATATTGTTGATGTTTTCACTACTGTTCAATGCAAGCAGTTTTACTTTATGGGAGCACTCTCCAGGCTCCTTCTGTGCGCCTTCACACATGCTGCTTATACTCTACCTGGACCATCCTCCAAAGCACAGTCTCCTTTCTTCAGCTCTGGGGTCATATTTTGAGTAATTCTTCCTGAACACCCCATTGTCACTCACTCCATGACTTGACATGGAGGCCTCTTTTTTTTTAGTTATTTTTACTCCCACTAGAAAAAAGAGCCATTAGAGATCCACATCCCTCTGAAAAGATTTCTGTGGATTTGTGATTTTAAGACACACTTTTCACATTCAAATCCTCTTAAAATTTAGTCACACTTTCCCTTTAAGATTTGACATTTGTGTTTTGTTCTGCAGTGACTTCTCAATCTCATTAAGCATTAATTTTAATAAATTGTGATGGTATAAATTATATTTTTTTCATCAAATAAACACAATTCTGGTTTTCTTATTTTTTTTTTTTTTTCTTAGCCATTAGGAAGCCATCAGCCCTATGTCCCCCTCTCCTCATTCTTTTTTTTTTTAATGGATTGGAGGTTTCAGTGGGACGGGAGAATCACAAGGAATCAGGTGTTCAGAGGAATGTATTGAGCAGAGGTGAGGAACTAGGATGTTTAAAAGTAAAAAAAGGAGAGAAGGAGAGGAAGAAGGAAGAAAAAGAGGGAGAGAGAACAGGAATATTGCTTCATTCTAAAAATGGGTATTAATAATGGCCAATCAATATTTTGTGTATTTAAATGGAGAACTCTATAAATATTTATTGAGTTTACTTCTTCCGGATCTGAGTTGAAGTCCTGGATATCCTTATTAACTTTCTGTCTCGTTGAGTCTAAATCTCATTATGGGTCTTATGTATCTGGGTATTAAGATCTCTTATTGTTGCATTGATCCTTTTACCACTGTATCTTTGTGGCTTTGAAATCTATTTTATCAAATGTGAGAATTGCAACTCCTGCTTTTTGTTCATTTATTCATTTTTGCTCTCCATTTGGTTGGTTGGAAGCCTCTTTAAAGTTTTACCACAGTGCCCTGTGTTGGCCTATGTATTAGTTTTCTATTGCTGCTGTATACCACAGACTTAATGGCTTGAAATAAGTAGAAGCTGTTTTACATTTCTGGAGGTCAGAAACCCAAAATCAGTTTATTGGACTGAAGGTGGCAGGGCTGGTTCCTTCTGGAGTCTCTAGGGAATAATTCATTTCCATGCCTTTTCCAGCTTCTAGCGGCTGCCTTCATTCCTTGGCTCATTTCACTCTTCTCCACCTTCATAGTCGGCATCATACTTTTCAGTCTCCTCTTCTTTCGCTCTCTCTCACCCTCCTGCCTGCCTCCCTCTTAAAAACACCCTTGTGATTAGGTCGAGCCCGTCAAGATAATCAGGACAGTCACTCCATCTCAGAATCTTTAACTTAATCTCATCTGTTTTAGAACTCCAAATTCAGGCGCGTGTACCCGACAGGCAGCTCATGCCAAATACTGAGATACGGGTGCTTGGATATAGAGAAATACTTATTCAATTTGGCCAAAGTGAGAAGGCAAGAGAGCAAGAGCTCTCAAATCCACAGAAACAAAAAAGAAGCAGGGAGTTTTTATGCAGCTAGAGAGTAAGGGAGAGGGAGTTTCAAGGAGTCCAGGGGAAAAGTCTGCGTTTCTTCAGTTTCAGATAACACCTTGTGCAGCCATATGGACATGGCAGCGGGTTGCAGTGTCCTTCCAGGAATTCCTTTCTTCTCCAAACTATTCCTGTGACCCTGAAGTTATCTCCTCCTGCCTGACAAAGAAACAGTACATTGGCACTTCATAATTACGTTATGGGAACAAGGAATACCGGGCAGAAAGTGAGTGTGTAACATGGACAAGCAAGCAAGGGCCTGATCAGAATTTTCTTTATTTCAGTCACACACAGAAAATGCTGGAGTGCTGAAGTCTCAAGAGCCCTGGTTATGTATCTGCAAAATTCCTTCTCGGTGCGAGGTAACATATTCAGAGATTATGGAAATTAGGATGTGAACATCTTTGGGTGGGAGGTGGGGGGATGGTTATTCAGCCTACTACAGCCTTTCTCACAGAATTTACCTCATCCCCAGGCAGTTAAGAGAAGAAGAATATTACTACAGAGAGGTTTTAAGCAGCATGGGTTTGAAGAATCACGGGTCCTGAGCTAGTACAGCTGGGACATGATTTGTGCTGAGGGATAGAGCCGGGAATACTGGTGTCAGGTCATGGGAAGAATTTGGATTTTTTACCTAAAGACCAGTAGTTCAGAAACCTGGCTGATTATCAAAATTGCCTGGATAGCTTTTAAAAATAGAGATTTTCAGCCGGGTGCAGTGGCTCACACCTGAAATCCCAGCACTTTCAAAGGCCAAGGTGGGCGGATCATGAGGTCAGGGATTCAAGACGAGCTTGACCAGCATGGCAAAACCCCATCTCTACTAAAAATACAAAAATTAGCCATGCATGGTGGCAGGTGCCTGTAATCCCAGCTGCTCAAGAGGCTGAGGCAGGAGAATCACTTGAACCTGGGAAGCGGAGGCGGCAGTGAGCCAAGATGGCGCCACTGCACTCCAGCCTTGACTACAAGAGCGAGACTCCATCTCAAATAAATAAATAAATAGAGATTTTCAGGTCCCATTTTAGAAATTCTTATTAGTTCTGAGTAGGGCTGTTTTCGAAAGGTCTTTGTGATGGTAGTCTAGGTTGACGTGACCTCGCTATAGGCGATAAAGGAATTACTCGCTGGGTCTTCGGCAGGACAATTTTTGTCACCTTGCCTCAGAAGAAGAGCACTCTAGAGAACAGATTTGGGAGGGAAGAGGTTGGAACAGACCCATCTGTTCTATTACAAAAGCGAAGGCCAGAAATGCTAGAGGCCCAAACCTTTAAGCATCTCTACTGAATATGACAGTATGACTTCTTTAGATGTCTAGCATGGATTGAGAGTATCCCTTATCTGAAATGCTTGGGACCAAAATTGTTTCGAATTTCCCATTTTTTTAAGATTTTGGAATAATTGCAAATACAGATGAGATATCTTGGGTATGGGACCCAAGTATAAACATGAAATTTATTTATGTTTGATATACATCTTAAACACATGGCCTGAAGAAATCTTATGTAATATTTTTAACAATTTGGTACAGGAAACAAAGTTTGTGTACATATCCGTCACCCACGTGGACAATCTGTGGTTGTTTGGTGTCAACATCATTCCTGACTCAGAATTTATATGCAATCATTTTCTTCTGCTTATTCATACATATGTGCTTAGTAGTAAAAAAGAAAATATGATATACCGTTAATACAGTGAAAAATAATGTGTTCAGGGTAACTTGTATCATCATGTCAGTGCTCAAAAAGTTTGGCATGTTGGAGCACTTCAGATTTTGGATTTTCAGATTAAGCACGCTCCACCTGTATTTACATATTTACATGTCTAAAATGATTATATGGTTTGGGTCTGTGTGCCTACCCAAATCTCATGTCGAATTGGAGTTCAGGAGTTCAGGGGTGCCCTCAGTTCCCCTGAGAGGATGTTCTCCAGGTTCTTGGTCTATCACTCCTCAGGAATGGACGAGGAGACCATGACGCAGTGCGCTCTTAAAAGTAAATGCCAGACTCAAAAGTGTTTGTAGAAAGTGATTTATTTAGAGAGAGAAATGAGAAGGAGAGAGAAAGAAACAGCTAACTCTCACACTGAGTGAGAGGATCCAGAAAGATGGGATCCAGGAGAGGAAAGCAGCTTCCACACTGAGTGGAAGGGAATAGAGAGAGATGGAGTTTAGGAGGGGAAGACAGGCTTCCACAAGAGAGTGTGGAAGGGGACTCCAGAGGGGAAATCCAGGAGAGAGAAAGATGGCTTCCATGAAGGGAGTGTTCGTGGAAGGGGACCCAAACATGGAGTCCAAAGGGGTGTGGAAGAAGGGGGCTTTTAACCTGGGAGGAACCCCCGCCTTCTCTAAGACCCCAGGCCAAGGAAAGGAGTTCCTTAGAACTTCCACTGGAGTGACTGACTCTTAGTTTCTTCCAGGCCCCTGAAATTTAAACATAAACAGTTAAATTCCCGGATGGAGAGAGGGGGGTGGGAGCGTGGTACTGGGAAGTTCTTGCTCTTAAAACTACGCCTCCTTGTGGACCCAGAAACAGAACACATTCCGTCAGAATTATCACCCCTAATGTTGGAAAAGGGGCCTGGTGGGATGCAATTGGATAGTGGGGGCAGAAGTCCCCCTTGCTATTCTGGTAATAATGAGTTCTCAAGACAGCTAGTTGTTTAGAAGTGTATAGTAACTCTTCCTTTGTTCTCTCTCTTTCTTCTTTGGCCAGCTAAGATGTTCCTGCTTCCCCTTCCCCTCTGCCATGTTTGTAAGTCTCCTGAGGCTTCCCCAGTCATGCTTCCTGTACAGCCTGCAGAACTGTGAGTCAAACTTATTTATAAATTATTCAGTCTCAGGTAGTTCTTTATAATAACATGAGAATGTATTAATACAAATGACTTCCACTTACGTTTGAAATATGACAAAATATGACATTCAAAAGAATAGATTCAAGTAAGGTGGCAGGGGTGCTATGATAACTTTTGATATGCTGAGTTTGAGATTGCCCGTGGCTATCCATGAGAAAATGTGCAATTCACCAGTTGTATAAATGGGACAATAGCTCAAAAGTGATTGCAAAGGGATGAAGTAGAGACAGTGAATATAGGACAATATTTTTAGTAGCTTAGATAGAAGTAAAAATGGAGTTTATTGGTGACAGAGAGATTCAGGATCAAGAGAGTATTTTGTTTTGTTCTGATTTTAAGGATAGTGTACCAGTCAGGATTCCACCAGCCAAACAGAAACAGTAGGATATGTAAAAGGATTTACAGAAAGAAGTTGACTTATGTCATTGTAGGGGTCAGATAGGAAAGTCTGAAATTCATAAGGCTGGAAACTCTCAGGCAGTAGCTGAAGCTGAAGTCCACAGGTAGAATTTCTTCTTTCTTCACACCTTCAGTGAAACCTAAGTTCTATTCTTTAGGCCTTTCATTCCTTGAAAAAAATACACAGCTACACATTGAGGAAAGGTCTGGAAGGAGCTAAATGAAGGTTATAAAGGATAGATTTTTTCCTTCTTCTATAAGTTGTTTTATTTTTCTATTTAAGAAAAAAGAAGTATTGCTGTTGTAATGAGAAAAAAATATATTTATTTATTTATTTGAGATGGTGTCTCACTCTGTCACCCAGGTTGGAGGGCAGTGATGCTATCTCGACTCACTGCAAACTCCGCTTCCCGGGTTCAAGCAATTCTCCTGCCTCGGTCTTCCCAGTAGTTGGAATTACAGGCACCACCACGCCCAGCTAAATTTTGTGTTTTTAGTAGGGATGGGGTTTTGCCCTGTTGGACAGGCTGGTCCCCAAATCCTGACCTCAGGGGATCAGCCCACCTTGGCCTCCCAAAGTGCTGGGATTACAGGCATGAGCCACCTCGCCTGGTGAAAAAATTTATTTTTAATGCCAGATTACTGTGTACCAAGGTATTTGTGTGTGTGCATGCACATGGTATATGCATGCACAATATATGCCTTTTGGCTTGTTCACCTATGGTCTTTCAGCTCTAATCCCATGTTTCTATGTTTGCTCTGTGGTGCTGGGACTGGGGCTCTGCAAACTACTTTGCTAGCTGGTACATAAATCAATATGGGCCACTAGAGGGAGGTCAAAGACAGAAACGGGAGAGAAGGGACTTCTCTGCTCCACGGTCCCTGGCAGTGTCGCCCAACACTGTCTTCACTCCAGGTAATGGCAGTTGGTTCCAGTCCCTGCCTCTTTCTGACACTTACCCAGAACTACCCTCAAAGGCGCTAGCAGCACCAGGATGGTGTTCTGTCCTCAGAGATCTGGGTCCCAATTCTGTAAGTCCTTTCCTCTAAAAAACCTAAATTCTGATCATCCCAAATTTCTTTGCCTGGTCTCTACAGTTCCAGGGATTGTAACTGCTTTTAGTTACGTCTCTGCATCTTAGTGCTTAAACATTCATTTAACCAATTCCTTATAGTCCTTAAACTATTTCTGGTGGCCAGGCACAGTAATCCCAATACTTTGGGAGGCTGAGGTGGGTGGATCACTTGAGGCTAGGAGTTCCAGACCAGATTCACCCACATGGTGAAACCCCATCTCTACTAAAAATGCAGAACATTAGTCAGGCATGGTGGTGCATACTTGTAATCTCAGCTACTAGGGAGGCTGGAGCGGGAGAATCCTTGAACCTGGAAGGCAGAGGTTGCAGTGAGCCAAGATCGCGCCATTGCACTCCAGCCTGGGCAACAAGAGCAAAACTCCATCTCAAAAGAAAGAAATCTTTCTGGTAAAATGTATAACACTGTATTATTCAGTTTTACTAATGGACTCTGACTGGTATGATATTTGAAACCGAAAGTGATCCCAGGAAACAGCCCCTCTGAATGGAATTCTGTGCTTGGTTTGGCCACGTCCTTAGCTTTGAACACAGGAGTGATGGGGAAATTGGGTATCAGAAATCGTTGGTGTGCTGCAGTGTCATACTTAGTCACCTGAGGCTGGCTGTGCGGAAGTGCACTCTGAAGCCATTGACTCCACGACTGCTACAGTACCAGTGATGCTTCTGAGTGTACCGGAAAGCCTACAGAAAGTGACATGTTAGGTATTTAATGCAGCTCAAGTCCAGAGATTCAGGGAGCATCTACGGTGGCCCTAAAATAATCAGTTACTTCTTATAGTTTCATAGCTGAACTTGACCCAAAATTCAGTTGTGTGGGTTGCCGAACTAACCTAAATTGAATTCATAGACTCACAGATCTCATATGTGAAAGTTGGAGCGTTGATTGGTAGGAAGAAGGACTCTGAGCCTTGGAACTGGTTGAACTTGGGAAAAGCTGGGAATCTTGGAGCAGTCTGTCTTCCTGTGTCTGAGGAGACTTGTATGAAGACCCTATAATAACCTCAAGACTCACCAGAACCATTTCGCCTCACCTCTAGAGCTGTAACTAAAGTCAGACCTCACTTTGCTTTAGGGAGACAAGTACAAAGTCTGAAATGGAAAGACATAGTTTAGACTTCAAAATAATTCCAACATGTTGCATTAGTGACAGAAACTGAAGTAGTGTTGGATTTTAAGGTCATTAGACCATAGAGGATGGAATATAAAGCACTGGACTAGACCAAATGTGTCAATATGAATCATGATATCAGTTACTAGAGAGTCCTGCAGACAGAAGTGTATCTAACAGTTTCTTAGATCACTGAAACTTGAATCCAGCCATGACCTATATTCAATGAGGTTAAGATGCCAGAATTTTCCTGGATTAATGTAAAAGGACATATCCAAAGACTTAGGAAAATTGGAATGTTGGAATGGGTATATAATCTGTGGTCTGCACATCCACCCCAGCATGACTGTGTGTTCTGAGAGAGCTCCGAGGTCATGCCCTCCACTAAGGCATTGAGAAATAAATACATTAATGAGGGGCTATCGATTTCTTTACAGAGTTCTGCATGGATGTGTCCTGTAGGTCAAAGTGATGGTAGAAGCTACTCTCATTGAAATTGGCTTCTTGATTTCAGTGGGATCCCAGAATGAAAAAGGCCAATTGGCAATGATTAATTAGAAGAGACAGTTTGATTCATTTACTATAATGAACATTAGGAATAAAATGGTAACCAGATTGTTTTGACTAGCAAGGAACTTTAGTGGAGGCTAATTAATTGCACCGTCTATAGGAATTAAATAGCTTGTACCCTATGAAAATATTACTTCATCTATATAACAGGAACCAGGAACTTGATTTAAGCTCCAAACTTGAGAGACATGACTTCTTACTTAGTTTCCAGAATTAACCAAGTTCAACAATGTAGCGTCTCTTGATGGACAGGAAATTCAGGACAGGGATGTTTATCACTGTCATTTACAGTAACAAAAGTGTGAGCACATGTAAATACTGTTGGGGTTCAAAGTGTGGGACCTTAGAAATTGAAAAAAACCACAGAAGCAAGGTCATTGTTTGATATTTTCACACCTTTCTGCATGAGAGCCAGCCATAAAAGAATTATCTGACCTACCTCCCCTGAAAGTGGTCCATAAGACCTCACAAGACAGGTGTCCTGCTCTATATCTAGAGGAGATAAAGGAAGACATACAGAAGAATCTGAACAAACAGGCCTTGCTAAGTTCTCCCCCAACTCCTGTTTATTACCATTATGTCATACTCTCCTTTGTCCAATCATGTTTCTCCACAACTATCTACTTGTTTCATCAGATTTATCATAAAAACACACAGTTTCCCGTAGGTCTTTGGGTCACCATTTCTGAAGGGTTCCATGTCATGCAAAACTTTGTTAAAATATAAATTTTATGTGTTTCCTCTGTTAATCTGTCTTTTGTTACGGGTGGTGGAGGTCAGTCGTGAACCTTGCAATTGGTGAGGAAAAGATATTGCCTTTTGTCCCCTACAATATCCCTGTTTCGGGTATCTGTTGCTGGCTAACCATCAATAACTTAGAGCCTTAAAACCACTATGTGAATGCTTACAGGACTGTGGGTCAGGAATGTGGGCAGGGCTCTGCGGGGTGGCTTGTCTCTCCTCCACATGGTGTTGCTGGCTGGGTGGCGTGACTGGATTCGGACACTCCTGGATGGCTTCACTTACAAGTCTGGCATTCCTCCTGGGATGGCTCAGACGGCTGAGGGTGAACTGAGATGCCTGGATCTTCATTCCCATGGCTTTGTCTGGGCTCACACGTATGTAGGGCCTCAGTTCTCCTTCATGTGGCTTCTCTCCCCACACAGTTTCTCATCCTCTAGGACCTGCTCTCCACACAGACTCTCTACAAATAGGACAATCTGGCTTCTTTACATAGTAGCTGCGGTCCACCCCGAGCAAAAGCAGGTGCTACAAGGCCCCTTAGGATCTGGGCTCAGAAGTCCTCAAATGCCACTTTCCTCACGTTCTAGCCAAAAATTCATAAGGGCAGCCTAGACTCCAGGAATGAGGAAATAGACCCCCGCTCTTGTTGGGAAAAGCAGTCAAGAATACTATGAAGAGACATGGACACAGGGAGATGTGATTCACTCATTGGGGGCCATTTTTAACAGCCTACTACAGCTTAATAAGAAACATTTCCTCTTAGAAATTATGGTATGCCCATAGAACGAAAAACAGGGTAGGCAAAATGGCTATAACAAACAGATCCAAAATATGTCATAGATCAAACACATTAGATGTATATTCTTACCCGTTTCCCCAACTTGTTCAACACATGATTATTCACATTTTAGGGTTCTTGTGACCTTGAAATCTCCCTGGGTCTTGTCATCATGTGCATCCAACTATACGAAGGGGGAACAGATAACGTAGAGGAGACACGCCTGCCTCTCATTACATTTATTCATGGTTTTGTTGTGGTTTTTTGTTGTTGTTGGCTACACCTAACTGCAACAGGAAAGGAAATAGACTAGGCATAGAAGCTTATGCCTGTAATCCCAGCACTTTGGGAGGCTGAGGTGGGCGGATCACTTGAGGCCAGGAATTCAAGACCAGCCTGGCCAACATGGTGAAATCCCATCTCTACTAGAAATACAAACATTAGCTGAGCATGGTGATGCATGCCTGTAATTCTAACTATGTGGGAGGCTGAGGCACGGGAATCACTTGAGCCCAAAAGGCGGAGGTTACCGTGAGCCAAGATCACACCATTGCACCCCAGCCTGGGTGACAGAGTGAGACTCTATCTCAAAAAACAGAACAAAAAACTGAAAAACAGAAGACTTTGCTACAGTCATTTTTTTAAAAAGAAATTTTTGATGGTCCAGAGAAGTGCTTGTCACTGCTGTGATTGTCTGGGGCTGGCACTGCAGCTGGTAAAGGAATTTACCAAGACGGTCGTAGGTAAAGAAAGGCAGGTTTATTAGAGAAAGCATGAAGATACATTGCAAGGGTGCCACGGGCAGCACAGCAAAGAAGGGGCTGTCTGCAAAGAGCCAGGAGCTGGAGGAAAGTTTCATAGGGTTGTCCTGGAGGGTGTACATATAGAACGAGGTCATGCTGTGGGGCTGTGTGCAGAGCAAGCTCGTTGTGCCAGTGGTTGTTTGTGGTTAGCTGTCTCAGAACGATTGTTCTCCCCCGCATGGGACCCCTTCTTCATTGTTGCTTACTCATCTTAACAGGACTTCACAGTGCTCACATTTGATTAAATGATTAAAAAAGATAATAAAACTGGACACACAACTCCAAGTTGGGAACGAGGCAAAGGGGGATGCGTGAACACAGTAAAACGTAATGCTGAGATATTAGTAATAGTTATTTCCAGTGAGTGAGAGTACAGAAGTTTTATTTTGTATTCTTTTAACTTTCTAAATTGTTCAGTGAACATAAATTACCTCTATAACATGACATATTCTTTTTTAAACATTAAAATATTTCAATTATAAACACAAAGTGCTCATTTAGCAAGGATCATTGCTGACAATCCATCTCCTGTCTCAACTCTTAGAACCTCATAGAAACGTAGAGGAAAAAGCACCTGCTGATAACAGTCTATTTTCTGAGATATTCAGAGGCCAGCGTGCAATTTTAACCAGTCCCTAATTTACAAAAGCCATTTCTAAGTCCATTGTTTGAAGAGGAATGCATTCTCCCACAAAGTTAACGTGAAGGATGATGATAAGAATCCAGGGCCAGCCCACCAAAACCACTCTACTGCAACCATACACAGTATTCCTGCCATTGATCACATAGAGACCAACTCTGGATCCCAGGATTGCTACAGAAAAGTGCTTTCCATGGTCAAGGGGAAGACAGCGGGAGCATATCTTTCATCCTTGTGTCACCCTCCACCCCAACAAGCCCTGGCAGCCAGAGCGGGAGCTTTGCTTTCCCCCCTCTAGTGCGTGACTTCGAATGATTGTAATATATTCTATGGAAAACATTCAGAAATATAAAAGCCTTTCCTGGGCCCATGTGTCCCCTCATGGTCCACAACTGGTAGAACGGTCTGGAAATCCTTGAGTTCTGGAGAGCTCCCTGGTCAGTCCTTGGGGAATGCAGGTAGCTATAGGGAAGGAACCTGCTTAAGCACAGTTCTTGACATCTGGGCAATCCATTAGGGGAAGATCACTTCAAACTCAGCAACGAAGTCTTCACATTTCTTGGGCACTTTGGGGATGGAGAGGTCTTCTCCAGGGGCTTGTCACTGCATGCCAGGCCTGATGACTTCCTTGAATACAATGGGTATGGTCTTGCCATCCAGAGTGGGCTGTTCACTGTGCAGCCACACAGAGCCTCCCAAAGGTTGATCCTGGCAGGATAGATAACATCAGAGCCATTTCTCTTAAGAATGCCATGTGGCTTGTCCTTTAAAACAAAGATGATGTCAGCTGGAATGTGGCTGAAGGTTTGGTCTCCTTCCTTGCTTGGGAAAGGTGATTTTGGTCCCTCATTTCCACCAGGTTTTTACGTCAGTGGTCCAGATCTTGACTGGAACCAGTTTCCTCATCACGTGGAAAGTGGGAGCTAGGACTTTCTCAGCAATGAGTCTTGCCATGGTGGGAGCACAGAGGCAGAGGGGAGCTGCTTCCAGGCCTGGGGCAGGGGCTCCCACAGGGCATGGTCCTGAGGGAGACAGGTGGTGGGATGTTACATGAGGGTGACTAGGAAGATGCCAGGGACCCCTAGGATGGGGAAGAGATGTTTTCCTCATTTACTTTTCCCCTCGTGGAAGCAGCCATCTTAGGGACTGGTTCCTCTCCATCCCAAGAACTCCATCATCCCACTTCCTTTGGTGTCCTCATCCCCAGAAAACTTCACATCCACCTCACTGCAGGTATGCACTCTTCAGCCATATCCCAAATCTCACCCTCAACCAGAGTTGTTCCTTCTCTGAAATCATGAATTTAGACATTTCCCTTTCTGATAATTGGTGCTTATTTTCCAATTTTCTTACTCAAGTTACTCCTTATAAATCTGATCTTAAACCACCCTGAAACACCAGTCCCCAGCACCCTCTTCTCCTCTCATCAGTACTGCCACCTTCATCCTTATTTGTGCCCAGTCTCTTTCTTGCCAGCATTCTCAATTCCCTTGCCCCATCGTACTTCCAGGAGATTTGCTGGGCAAATGCCCAATTCTATAATAATTCTACTCTGAATTTTCTGGGATTCCAGAAAAAAACAGAAGTCCTTAGATAAAAGCTCAACTTTCTAACACCAACCCTACAAACTTACTTGTCTCCAACTCATCCTGTCTTCCGTTCCTTCACTTACAGCAGATAAGGTGACCTTCCCCTCACCCAAGTCAGATCCTCCTGTTTGCGTCCTGTTTCCCAAATCCTTCTGCCTTCTCTTAAGTTTCAAGCAATTAATAAGTCCCTCACTTTCTTACATCAACAATAAACTCTTTCCATTGGGTCTTTCCTATGAGTAGTTAAACATTAACAGGTTTCTTCCATCTTGGAACAAACAACTCCTTCCACTCAAGGTTTCTCCACTTGTCCTATCTCCTTTTCCTTCCTTTCCTCCTTCCTTTCTCCTTTCAGGGAAGTAGAGAGAGATGATGAATTCCACAGCCAAACTCCTTGAAAGCCCAACTCCTACTTCACCAAGTAAGTACTCACCTTTCAACTAACTGCAAATTCGTTTTTAAATACTAAAATGACCAGATCAGTCAGCATACCAGCAAGAAGCAGAATTCATCCCACATGGTTCAAGGGAAGAAGCTGCTGACAGAGATACAGGCAGGATGAAGGCATCAAAAATGGAATTATGAAGCACTCCAAGAGCAGCGGCAGAAGGAAGCCATTATCACTCCTAGGGCTGAAGAGACAAGAGGAAGAAATAGAACAGTAAAAATGTGAACCAGGGAGAGGAGGACACCTGGTGGGAATTAAAGTCGAGGAGGGGTGGACTCAGCTGCCTGAGAGAAGATACTAAAATCGGTTGGAGCTGGGGAAACATGTTCTACTCCCTCTGTTTCAGTCATCCCATCTGCCATTGCTTTCTTGGCCAAACCCCACTGAAAGCTAGAGGACAAGGGAGCCTAAGTGATAAAGTCTACAGAGTTCAGCTTTCAGGGGCACAGGGGAGAGGGGAGAATGGTGGGTAAACAGAATAACCAGAACATGCACCCACAACTCTTTTTTATAAAAGTCAGTGTCTTGTTTTGATATTGTTGCCCACTACCTCCGTGAAATAATGTCTTCCTGTGGCATCATATTTGGCCACTGTTCCCTCTCTCAGGATGCTCCTGCTCAGTTTCTTTTGCTGGTGCCTCTTCCTCTGTCCTTTTCTTTATATTGCTTTTCTCTACAAACCCCCGAGGCTCCATCTGTAAGTTGAAAACTCACAAAGGGGTACCTCTAGTTCAATTTCTTTCCTGAGCTCTAGACTTCAGGGTGTGCAAATAGAGTACATCTGTGTATCTCTGATGCTCTTGAACACCTCATATTCAGTGTGTCTTCAGTTGAACTCACCTCTCATCCTCCTCCATGGAAACTCACACCTCTGCCTGTATCTCACTGAATAACATTCCTGCCCACTCAGTTATCCAGTCAATCATCCCAGCCATTCTTTCTCTGCTCATAGAATGATTTTCCAAAAATGAAAAATATGATGATTTTACTCCTTTGCTTTCACTGGCTTATTAATTCCCCGATAAATCTGAACTTCTTAAAGTGGCTGACAGAGGTTGTGTCAAATATTTCTAGGTGTTCAGCAAGATCTATGTTCTCCTCTTATTCCCGGGTGCACAGCTCAACTCCTTTTTCTAGACCTGAATTAGGTTTGGCCAAATGACTGAGTTCTAGCTAATGGATGCCGTTTCCAGACTAGTGCAATTGAAGAAAGCATCTGTCCCTTTCTCACACTCTCTTTTTCCCCCTTCAGCTGTGAGGATGAAGTCCTAGGGGATGGCGAAATCACAGGAAGGAATTATGGCTGCAGGAAAGCCACTGCAGACCAGGAGCACCTGCTGGGACATTCGCTGAACTAGGAATAGATTCATACCGAAAACTGAGTGTAAAGAGGTTAGGTAGCCCAAGGTCATGTGGCAAGTCTTCAATAGAGCCCAGATTTCAATCCAGATTGCCTTACACCAAAAGCCAGGTTGATGTTCGTGGTGTACTGCTTTTCTTATTATAATTAAGAGTTGTATTCTGTTGCTTAATTGGTTGTCTACAGCCAGTAAAAGCTTTTTAAGAAAAAGGACCATGTATGCTTGCTAACTGTTGACTTTTGGCACCTAGCGGTATATCTGGCATATAATAGGTACACAGTAAATATTCACTGAGCCAGGCACAGTGGCTCATGCCTGTAATCCCAGCACTTTGGGAGGCCAAGGTGGGGAGATCATTGGAGGTCAGAGGTTGAAGACCAGCCTGGTCAATATGGCAAAACCCCATCTCTACTACAAGTACATAAATTAGCTGGGCATGGTAGTGGGTGCCTGTAACCCCAGCTATTCTGGAGGCTGAGGCAGAAAAATTGCTTGAACCCGAGGGGTGGAAGTCACAGTAAACTGAGATCGTGCCACTGCACTCCAGCCTGGGCAACAGAGTGAGACCCCGTCTCAAAAAAAAAAAAAAAAAAAAAATATATATATATATATCAAATGCTGTGGTCTGAATAATGTATCCTCCAACGCTCATATGTTGAAATCCTAACCCACAAGGCAATGACATTAGGAGGTGAGCCTTTGCAGAGATGAGTAGGTCACGAAGTAAGAACCCTCATGAATGGAATCGGTGCCCTGTACGGTGGACACAAGGTAGCTCATTATCTCCTTTCACCTTGTGAGGACACAGTGAGAAGTCACCAACTGCGAAACAGGAAATGAATCTTCCCAGATATCAGATCTGTGGGTACCTTGACCTTGGACTTCCCAGCCTCCAGAACTGTAAGGAGTAAATATTTGTTGTTTACGAGCCACCTAGTTTATGGTATTTTTGTTATAGCAGCCCAAATGGAGTATCGCATGAAATGAGTAGCATTGCTGAGTTAAGGAGAATGTCGTGACAGGGAGAGCGGGTAAAACAGTTATTCCTCCTCTCTTGTTTTACTGCTTTTGGCTTGGTGAGAGAAGAGTATTTTGAGGAAGAGGACAGAAATCTCATGTGTAAAGGGCAGAGATCAGTCAAGAGTTGACAGGATCTGAAATGTCATTAACTCTCACATTTCAAAAGATGCCTGAAAGAGAGAAAGTCATTTACATGGCATTTAGGGCTGTCTATAGCTTATTTTCCCAAGAAAAATTATACCTAAGGAAGAAATTTCCAATTTTTTGCCATGTAGAATGAGTTTACATCCAAATCTTATTCACACTTTAGTTTCTAGTTCAGAAGTCCCTTGTTTCACCTGCCCCCAAAACGGAAAGTAAGGTCCTTCATCTCTGAATTCCTTTTTTTTTTTTTTTTTTTTTTTTTGGTGGGGGAGAGGGGAAGACAGTCTCACTGTGTGGCCCAGGCTGAAGTGCAGTGGCACCATCTCAGCTCACTGCGACCTCCGCCTCCTAGGTTCAAGAGATCACACCTGCCTAATTTTTGTATTTTTAGTAGAGACGGGGTTTCACCATGTTGGCCAGTATGGTCTCGGGCTCCTGACCTCAAGTGATTCGCCTGCCTCGGCCTCCCAAAGTGCTGGGATAACAGGCATAAGCCACCACACCAGGCCCTCGTTTCTGAATTCTGCTCTTGGTTTATCGCTACCCCTCTTGTGAGCTGCCCATGGTCTGCCCCGTTCTCAAGACATTTACTCCCAGCTCTGTAAGCACCTTCATGCAGGTGACGAATTCACCTTCCATAGCGCTGGCATGTGGGTGTTCAGGGAATACTTGTCGAACAAAAACCGAATGAATGAATTAATGAACGAATAAAAAATCCTTCCTGTATGAACCAATCGCTAACCTGCATTAAGAATTTCTTAACTCAGAAAGCGCAACAGCTCTAGAGGGCACTGGAACACATTTGAAAGTCATACACTGAGTGCGTAACATGTTAATATCCCATATTCCAGGCTCCAAAATTTTTCCTTGATTCTAAAGAGGGTAGTATTAGATTTTAATTAAAATTGCATGCTTCTACCTGGATATACTTGAGAATTTTTTCATTTTTAGAGCTGAAAAAGATAAGCATGTTCTCTTGAAATGTAACTTGTATGCAAAAGTCTTAAGGAGACTTTTGTGTCAAGGGACTCAGAGGGCATAAGACTAATATGCTTTGTTTAAACTTCTGAAATGAATTTTGGTTTGGAATTTGATCTGAACATATAGGTCTAAACCCTAGTTTACAAACTCAAGTGTATTAATAATTCAAATTTTCCTGGGTCACACGCTTACTTTCACTTTCTGGAAATGTTTTTAAATGAGCATACAAGAATTTTACCATTATGTCAAAATACACAAAAGGTTGAGGAAAAGGAATAGCAAATGTGGAGAATTGAGAAACCAGTTCTCAGCAGACAGAAATAAAAAGGGGATAGAATTCAAGCTCCTGTTGCTGAGAAATCAGATTCTCCTAGAACGACCTTTCCAACTCCATTCATTTCGGTTAACATTTCAGTGAAGCAATAGCTGTAAGTGTAATTATTCCTCGTCGACCTTTGCACTGACACTTCACAGCATTTGCCGCAGAGATCAGTCCCGTATGGCTTGTTCAATACCTGTTCTTTCCACCAGAGTGCAGCCAGAGGCCGCACCCAGATTACTCTAACCCAGTCATTCTGGCTTCACTGAGAAGCCATGTGGAGGAACCTACTAGGTTGCAGCCCTCCTCTGCAAACCAAGATCCACAGCCTCAGATGGAATGGAGACAAATCGCCTTATCCCTGGCAGAAGACTTTCAGATAACCGGAGAAATATCTCACTGGCAAAGTGCACATAATTTCAAGTCTTGGCCCCCCAAGAAGGAGTCAGTGGTGGTTTTGGACAGGAATGGCATAACTTAAATGTATTTTCAAGGAGCAGAGTCACCTGATGCTGAGAACAGCTAGACTGAAAAAGAAAAGAAGAAAAAAAGTCAATAGATACTTGAATGTATTTTATCTGCATTAAATACTACCTGCCCAAGAATTGGACTTGGAGAAAATGAAATGGTTATGTCTACTCTTTGACAGCCTTGAGACAAAACTTCCAAGTCAAATTTAAAAGGCTTCAGACTTGGTTGCTTGTTTTGCTTCCGTCTGTCTTGCCAGTTACCTCCTGAGAGTTGGGCAAAGATCAGTAAGATCCCTCTGCTGTGGCTGCCAGCAAGTCTGTGCCTGATTTGATGAGCTTCTGAAAAGGTACCAGTGCCCCCTCCCTCCAAGGCCTCTCATGGAACATAACACCCTAGAACTATGCCAAGAGACAGCCAAGCCACGTTTCACTGTCTGCTGCTGAACCAAGCTCTGAACAGGGGCCATCTTTTCTGCTCAAGAAGTTGTTATTGAATTCTTTCAAGTGCTTGCTTTGGGGACGAAAATGGTCAAGAAAGTCTCTGTACAACCAACGGAAACCCATTATTTGTGCATTTTCTGTATGCTCACAAGCACACATAAGCACACGCACACATGCCAAGAATTAAAAAGTTTTCAGTTAAGAGAGCCGTGTTTCTGAAGGCTTTATCTTTTGCACCAGTATTTATTGCTGTCTATCATCATAAGGTCTCCTATGGGAGATGCTGGCATCATAAGAACTCTGCCTCAGGAGTACATGAGAAAACATAATCAGGCAGAAAGCAGAGGGATTCAAATAATGACAAGGTACTAATGTGCGTTACAGCCGACACGTGAACTCGCATCTAACTCAGGTCAACTCGGGGATAAAAATAAGCATCAAGTATGTAATCTCCTCACAAGTACTTAGGCACCATGAGAACAGCAATACTTAGTTTCTTGTTCCATCCCAAGTGCCTGGAACATTTCTGATGCTCAATTTATATTTGCCAAATAACAAAAATACGTAGGGAATGTACCACATCAGAGAAACATACCGTCTCTTATAAGTCCATTTTAGACAATCCTTTTATCCCTCCAGCATTAACACAGATCATGATTTCTTTAGCTCAACACCAGCTGAAGTAGTTGGCTGAGATTTAGGAGCCGTGTTGTGTCAAAAGGAGCGTGATGCGCACCCGGGAGAAGTGCGTGGGCAGATCCTGGCGGAATGAATGTGAAATGGCGGAACTCCCGTCTCATACTCTCTCTGGAATATGGTTGCTGGATTTAGCAAACAAAAATATAAGGTGTTCAGTTACATTTGAATTTCAGATAAATGAGTTTAGCATGGGACAAACGTATACTCAAAAATATTCATCATGTAACTGAAATTCAAAATGAGCTTGGCCTGTTGTATTTTATCTGGCAATCCTAACATGGGGCATACACTTTCTGAGTGGAAAGGTCGGGGGATTGTCCGACTTCTTCAATTAGGACCTCTTTTTCTCTCTGGACACGTAGGTTATAGCCTTTTAACTTTAATGTAGGAATGCCATTGTAGTATGATGATCACAGTGGATTCCACTTAATCCCTTCAAATGTACCATCGAAAATCCCAGTATTGGGCCGGGCGCGTTGGCTCACGCCTGTAATCCCAGCACTTTGGGAGGCCGAGGCGGGTGGATCACGAGGTCAAGAGATCGAGACCATCCTGGTCAACATGGTGAAACCCCGTCTCTACTAAAAATACAAAAAATTAGCTGGGCATGGTGGCGCGTGCCTGTAGTCCCAGCTACTCAGGAGGCTGAGGCGGGAGAATTGCCTGAACCCAGGAGGCAGAGGTTGCGATGAGCCGAGATCGCGCCATTGCACTCCAGCCTGGGTAACGAGAGCGAAACTCCGTCTCAAAAAAAAAGAAAAAAAAAAAAATCTCAGTATTTGAAAACGATCCTTGAGCTTAAGGATTTGAGAACCATAGTATGCAAACTTTACCACTGCAGCCTTCTTTACTCTGAGTGAAGGGTGTGCCGTATAATCTTCCTCCCCTTTACATTTGGAAATTATTTCTGGGCAGATACCTTTGTTTAGAAGGTCGAAAATAGGCTTAGGTGGCGCTGTGTTTCCTAAGTAACTTCCTGCCAATTGTTAACCTCTTCATTATAAAATGAGTCTAACAGCTCATCCGGGGGGTGACGCAGGGGTTCCTGAGGGAAGAGCATGGGAAAAAAGGACTGAATTAAGTGATGACGATATGAACTCAACCTTTCCAACACAAGTAAATCTTAGAGAAAGTGATCCCCAGACTTCTGTTTGAAAATATCTTGTGTTAGTCCTGGAGCACAGCCAGTCTTTTCTGAGAACCCACACCTAGCTGTTACCCTAAACAAGTGATTGGTTCCTGGTTACAGTCTTAAAGAGACCAGGTCCACCCGAGATCAGCGCTGTGCTTTACGGGTCAACTTAGCCAAAAGGCTCAGCGAATAACCCTGATGCCTTGGGTGGAAGCAGGAGGAGTGGCTGGATGCCGCGGAATCCAGCTAGGAACCAGGCAAACGGTGTGAATAGATGCTTTCCCATTAGAAAGTCTCTCTTCAAATGACCTCAGAGCTGAAATTATAGAATTCTGTAAAGAAAATTATCTTTTGTCACTTATGAGCGTTACCATTTTTTATTGAATTATACTATAAATGAATATTGTTGAATCAAATTAGACTAATTAAAACATTAAAAATAAATTAAAATGTTTACCTTTTCTAGAAGCCTTCATTATATTATAAGGCATTTAAGGTATTTTATAAATTAACACCAGTATATCTTTCCAACCTTCATCTCCTTCTGCTTCTTTCTAGAAATGCTACATTCTAGCCAAAGGTTTCTGAACCTCAGTATTACTGACATTTTGAAGGGGAGAATTCTTTGTTGTCAGAACTGTCCTGTGCATTGTAGGATATTTAGTGGTGTCTCTGGCCTCTACCCACTGGATACCAGTAGAACCTCCCCCAGTGCAACAGCTTGACAATTAAAAAATGTCTGTAGACATTGCCAAATGTCCCCTGGGGGGCAAAATCACCCCCATGAAGAACCACTGGGGCAAAATCACCAGCATTGAGGACCACTGCTCTGGCCCACAAGACAACTTTCCCTCCTATGAACACATTCTCTCAAGCTCTACCCACACTCCCCCACCACACACAACTTTCATTCCCGTTCCCTTGACCTAAAACATCCTGCTTTCCCCCTTTCCATGGACAAACTGGTGCTTATTCTCTGAGGCCTAAATCAAATGCTACCCTATACAGCTTTCCCTACAATCTATGTCAACTGCATTTCCTTTCCCTCCTCTGGGCTGCCATGGGCACTGCACACCTCTTTCCTTAGACTAATAATGTTGACCATATGAAGTTGCAATTATTTATTCACCCTTCCCTCCTTCTCCCAAGAGGCTGTTTCTCAAGAGCAAGGTCTGTGTAACTCTACTACCCAGCATGGTTTCCTGTGTACGCATGTCTCTCTCTCTCTCTCTCTCTCTCGTGTGTGTGTGTGTGTGACAGAGAGAGACAGAGTAAATGGACAAATATATGCAGCACTGAAGTAAGTGCTTTCTTGAAGTATATTAGCTATACCATTTACTGTATTTCCTAAAGAAATGCAGATTTTAGTTCTCATCACATAATTTGTTAGAATAGATCTCACTAGACATTACGTTCCCAAAATCTGGATTACTATTTTTCCAAATATGCCTGGTATTTTCCCATCTCTACAACATTTTGGAAATTGTTTTCTTCACCTGGAAAGTTCTGCTCTCCTTTCTCCCTGTCAAAATCCTCTTCAAACATCACCTCTACTTCTCATAACCCTGGGTGCGCGCGCGTGCACACACCCACACACACACACACTCACCACACACACATGCAACACACATGCTGTGGTCTCTTTTTCCTGAGAGAGCTCTTGCTTGTTTTCTTCTTCTCTAGCTCTCCTCATCTCTGTCTTCTCTCCAATGGTCTCCTCTTAAAGTTGGATTCTAATCCTTGAAGGCAAAGACCGTGTCTTCCTTTTCTTACTCCTGCAGCTCCTCATACAGTGACTTGCACATTCAAAGTATTGAGTAAGAATTAGTTACATTGAAAAGAAAAATTAGAGATCCAGAGATTGTCTTGAAAGCAACCTCTGAATATTTAATTAACATCCGGACAAAAATATGGGTAAATACAAAAAGAGAATGGATTTTGACAGCATCAGAGTCAAACTTTAGAAAGATGAACTTATCTGGGCTGGGAAATCGTGAAGATGCACCATCAGGCACCCATGGTGGGGCAACGGTGAGGTAGAACCTCAACAAAGATGGCAGGGACCATTTCAGAGTAACACGAAATAGGATTGGGGCAGGGGAAAGAAAGGAGTGAGGAATGAATGATATCATTCCAGTCCTGAGTGGGTGCTATGGTGATGACAGCATCTCTCATCCAAATATAAAGGCTTGGGGCAGAAGGAAAGAAAGTCAGAATTTGAGAAGCCAGTGAGCGACCCCAAGGAAAATATTACAGAAACATGGAAATGTGAGAATGAGGCTCAGAGAAGCTGCTGAACCCAGAGACAGGGTTCGGGAGTCGGCCATCTCGCTGAGGCCAAGGGTCATGAGGGGATGACTAAGGAGTGGGATCTGTGACAAGAGAAGGGCAGAGGGGCTGGCGGGGATGGGAGTAGCTGGGGACCAGGACAATGGAAGCCAGGAGGGAGCAAGGTTTCAAGAAGGTGAACATTTCAAGAATTGAAACGATGCAGAAGTTGGTGAGCAAGAGGGCTGGAGATGTGCCAATAGACTCGTGGACTGGAGATCTGCTGACTTTTGGGAGGTAAGACTCAGTGGGGATCAGGGGCTAAAACCTGTTAGGTCAACCGTGAAGAATGTAACGGCTGAGAGAGAAGAAAGAGATTTCCTCAACAAGTGTGTTAGTAAGAGGAAGGCGACAGGCACCGAACCCCTTGAGGGAACAGTAGGGTTTAAAAAGTTTTGTTTGTTTTTAGGTCGTGCAAGGCTGGAACTTGTTTGTTGAAGGAGGGTGAGGAACTGGAAAGTGGATTTTGAAGCACTAAGAGAGAGACTTCACAAGCAAAGTCTCGCAGGTGGGCTGGGATTGGTCTCGCTGAGGAAGGGCTGCCTTTTGAAGGAATAAGGTATCTACCCCTGAGAGAGAAGGAAAGGATGGATTAGGAGTGAGGAATCACATAACTAAGGCAATGAAGAGAGTGAAAGGATCCCCCTGTAGACATTTCCGCTCTGCTGGAGCTAGAGAGTAGATGGTGAGCCAAGGCCA
The DNA here is from genome assembly GCF_049354715.1 of Callithrix jacchus. NCBI lineage: Eukaryota > Metazoa > Chordata > Mammalia > Primates > Cebidae > Callithrix > Callithrix jacchus. Next base: position 104,151,060 of record NC_133516.1, on the reverse strand, counting down.
TGGGGTTTGTGAAACTGGACTTCCACACACATGATCCTGAGACAAATGCTTTTAAAGGGTTGAAAAGCAGCAGTGAGGTCTAGGATTCCTTTCAGATGGATACATCTCTTTCTGAACCATCCCATCGCATCCCTCAACAGCCAGCTCAAATGTTCCCTTCTCTGGCTCACCCAGGTGGAAACGAAACTCAGGGGAGTCATTCTGTCTGCCCGCACCTCCACAACCTTTCTAAAAATATTAACCTTGTTGTAGTTGACATTTTATGTTCATTTGTCTCTCTCGATAGTTCTTAAGTTTCTAATTGGATACAGATCATAATTTATCTCTAAATTCCTAGTGTCTTGGAACGTGGCTAGCATACATTAGGTGCTCAAAGAGTAACGAGTGAGTGAATGAATGGAGAGATGAACACAAGAAGGAATATTTTCCACACTAGTGGAAGCCGACTTTTGCTTATAGCATCATTAATTAATGAGAGGACGGAGAGTCCCAAGGAAGTCTGGTCCTCTTCTCTGGCTGCACAAGATCAGAGAAAAACTGCACATGTGGCTACACGTGAAATCAAAGTGAATAAGAACAATCACAGCCATGAAATGAATGTGAAATGCAACTGGGTTTCTCAAAACCCATACGCAGTCCTGAATAGCAGAAGAAAAGAGTGGGGGAACTGAGTGAAGGAAGGGACCAAGCCCAAGAGATCATTTTCAGCTGGGAACGGAATGACTTCCTAAATCATAGAGCGTGCGGTCCGGAAAGCAGAGAGCCACAGACGCCGTTACTGTAAAAAGCCCCTCGTGACTTTTTTTGGAAAAAGTAAAGTCCGTTTTGGATCTGGCTATCTCTCTAGCATAACTTTGCCTTCAAAAGTCATGGCTCTGTGAAATGCTGTTTCAGCTGGAATTCAGTTTAATGTGAATACGTGTTACCTTGCAACATTGGTGAGTCTGTTTACTGAACCCCTACTTGTCTTTATTTTTCACAACCTTCCTGCCACCTGGGTGTGATTATCCCTGTTTTACACATAAGGAAACTGAGACAAGGAGCAGATAAGGGAGGACACTGGTACACAAAGCCTAGATTAAAGACCAAGTGTTTTTACCTGCAAAACCCCCACCCGTCCACTTTACTGCACGATGCTCCATCACGTGTAATCAGAAACGGCAGCCATGGGGACGCATAGCATCACGGCCAGCTTTATGGCACACTACCTGTGAAGGTATATGCACCCTGTGTGTAGAAGGGCCTGGTGCTTGGTTTAATGTTCTGCTGCTACCATCTCGAAATTCTCGGTTGGCACTGGGCTTTTTCATCTTGCACTGGGCCCCACAAATGACGGAGACAGTCCTGCATTGAATCAGAACGTTGGAGCTCGAAGGACTTCGAGAGGTTATCCATTCTACCCCCACCCATCTTGGAGATGAAGAAACCGAGGCACAGGCAGTAGAACTGGCCACCTTTGGTTACACAGCTCATTCGTGTCAGAGCAACAGGATAACCCAGGTCCCACAGAATCTTTCCCCTTTGCTGCAGGAGCTTATCTCCAGCCAAAATATCACTGTGGCTGAGCTGGGTCAATTCATTTTACTCCTGGGCAAATGGCCCTGGACTTTTCATGAAACCAAAGGCACATAAACCTGAATGTGATTCCAGCAAAACCACAATGTCTACTCTGAGGTAAAAGAAACCTTTAGCTGAGTGTCTCACCAGACACCTCTCTCTCCTGCCCAAACCTCACCAGCATGCATTTCCTATGCTGGGGGTGCCAGCTCATCCAGGATCAGGGGGTGGTCATTGCCAGGGCAGCCAGAGAGAGGTCAGACTTAAGGCCAAACCCCAGCTCCCACCAAAGCTGGCCCAGAGAGGGATGAGCATTGGGCCCAAGGCCTTGATATTCCACATCTGCTAAAATTATACCACATTAAACCCCTTAAGAAGGGCCTCTTAGAGCTACCCTCAGGTCATTAAGACAAATAACCAAGCATTTGTAAGAGTCTGTGCTCACCTCTTCTATGCCCACATATTTGGACACTCCAGAAGAGGACGTGGTGCTCTGATGGTCAGCCTACAAAACATGGATTTGCAGCTGGGCGCAGTGGCTCACACCTGTAATCCCAGCACTGAGGCTGAGGTGGGCAGATCACTTGAGATCAGGAGTTCAAGACCAGCCCAGCCAACATGGTGAAACCTCATCTCTACTGAAATAAAAAATTAGCTGGGCATAGTGGCATGTGCCTGTAATCCCAGCTACTTGAGAGGCTGAGGTAGGAGAATGCTTGAACCGGGGAGGCGAAGGCTGCAGTTAGCCGAGATCGCACCACTGCACTCCAGCCTGGGGGACAAAGCTAGATTCCATCTCAAATTTTAAAAGAGAAGAAGAAGAAAACATGGATTTGCCTCAGACACACCAGAGTTGGTGGCTCTGCTTAGTGGAGAGCCAGGGCTGAGACGCATTGGACTGTTTCAAAACCACATGTATCTGCCCCAGCCCAAAGAACAGAAGTATGGCACATACAGATGACCAAGGAAACTTGGTTTTATCTTAAAAGAGCCTCTCTTGGCCAGGTGCAGTGGCTCACGCCTGTAATCCCAGCACTTTGGGAGGCCGTGTTGGGTGAATCACAAGGTCAGGAGTTCGAGACCAGCCTGGCCAATATGGTGAAACCCCGTCTCTATTAAAAATACAAAAATTAGACGGGCATGGTGGCACACACCTGTAGTCCCAGCTACTCAGGAGGCTGAAGCAGAAGAATTGCTTGAACCAGGGGAGGTGGAGGTTGCAGTCAGCTGAGATTGTGCCACTGCACTCCAGCCCGGGCAACAAAGTGAGACTCTGTCTTAAAAAAAAAAAAAAAAAAAAAAAAGAGCCTTTCTTTGTTTCTTGGAATTGTGTTAAGATTTTGCCTGTAGAAACTGTATGAACAATTTTCAGGTTGAGATTGGACGGACACACATAAGCCCCACCTAGCATGGAAGCAAGATGAGAGCAGGGAATTTGACTTCTTTTGTTCAGTGATGCATCTTGGGTACCTGAACAAGGCCTAGTAGACAGCAGGTGCTCAATAATTACTTGATATGCAAATAAACGCTACTGTGATCTTCAATGACCCTTAAGGCATCCGTATAACAATGCATAGTATAGGGTTGTAGATTTTTTTTTTTTTTGAGACGGAATTCCGCTCTTGTTACCCAGGCTGGAGTGCAATGGCACAATCTCAGCTCACTGCAACCTCTGCCTCCTGGGTTCAGGCAATTCTCCTGCCTCAGCCTCCTGAGTAGCTGGGATTACAGGCACACGCCACCATGCCCAGCTAATTTTTTGTATTTTTAGTAGAGACGGGGTTTCACCATGTTGACCAGGATGGTCTTGATCTTTTGACCTCATGATTCACCCGTCTCGGCCTCCCAAAGTGCTGGGATTACAGGTGTGAGCCACCATGCCTGGCCCAATTTTTTTCATTTATTAATAATATAATAACCAAGGAGGGATATTCAGAAACTCTGAGGTGGTAGAATGGGTCCACAATGTCTTATGTGTGTTTAATCCAAATGACAGCAAGCAAGGGGGGCGGGGTGGAAATATGAGAAGTTACTATTTAATTTATTGGATTATTCCCGTATGATGGATTCTGACTTATTCTAGAAACTCTACCAGACAATGAAAGTGGGTATTGCCCAGCCTTCACCTCCCTTCCTTTCCCTTCTTGGGATATTCTCTTTCTCTATTCTACACAATCTTGATGGGACTGGAAATCAACATGCTAATATAGCCAGGAGGTGGGCCTAGGAGTCACGAGTGACCACATATACCCCTGTCTCAGGTCTTTCCATTTTAAGTAGACTGAAGCAAGGATGCAAAAGAAAAACGAATGCAGGATATTTTTTCCAGCAGCTATGACTGGACAGGGTGGCTGCTGCCACCTGGATGCCCTGAGTTTCTCTGGCTCCTCCCTTGCTTCTGAGCTGATTTCTGTGGCTTCTTGTCCTTAATGTGAGCTCTCCAGTGTACCAGCAACACATTCCTCTGTTATTTAAGTTAGCCAGGGTTTGCTTCCATTGCTTGGAGCAATAGAACCCTATCTGACTCATCTGACTCTGTAACTGCCTGCTAGTTAGCATCAGAAGCTTTGCAAACAAATAGTCCCAACAGGTATCCCAGTTAGGAGCAGCCTGGAATGCCCAGGACCTCTCCTCATCTCCACCCATGATTCTAGCCTAGGATGGGTCATACCCATTTGATTTTAGGGGGAAACAGGCAAATCGGTTGGGGCCATCAGTGCCCCAAGCTTCTATCTGCCTTAACCTCACCTCCCACCATGGAATCACCATCTTAGGACAGTCCAAAGTCTGCATGACCCTTGAGCTCTGCTCTGGTCTGGGCCTTGAAGGCAGTGATCATGTCTCAGAAATCTTCATTCCCTGTGCTTGGCCCTAAGCAGGCAGTTAGGGTTCAAGCTGAGAAGTATGCAGATGGCTTCGAGCTGTGGCACTCAATCCTGGCCATACCTTTAAATCACCTCAGATACTCAGATCAAAAATTCATTTCAGTTGTTCTGGATTAGGACCAAGAATTTTTCAATTTTTGTTTTGGTTTGTTTTGAGACAGAGTCTCACTGCATCGCCCAGGCTGGAGTGCAGTGGCGTGATCTCGACTCACTGCAACCTCTGCCTCCTGGGTTCAAGGGATTGTCCTGCCTCACCTTCCCAAGTAGCTGGGAATACAGGTGTGCGCCACCTCACCTGGCTAATTTTTTGGGTTTTTGTTGCTATCATTGTTTTGTTTTTAGTAGAGACAGGGTTTCACCATATTGGTCAGGCTGGTCTTGCATTCCTGACCTCAGGTAATCCACCTGCCTCAGCCTCCCAAAGTACTGGGAGTACAGGAGTGAGCCACTGTGTCCAATCTCTAAGTTTATTTTTTGAAATAGTTTCAAACCAACAGAAAAAATGCAAGCGTACTCTCTTTACCTGGATTCCCTAATTAATATTTATTAACCTTTTAGAGAGAAATAGATAGGTATATGTGTGTGTCTGTGTGTCTGTGTGTACATATACGTATATACATAAATGTGAATAGTTATACAGAAGTGTATACATATATGCTTTTTATTTCTTCATATACATGTGTGCCTATTTATAGAGAAAGAGAGGAATGGACTGAATTTATTATAGTTCTTTTCTGACATCATGACCTATAACTCGTACGGATTCCAGTGTATACCTTCCCCAAACAAGAACACTCTTCTGTATTACCATCTACTACCTTTCCAATCTGAAAATCAGCATTAGCCACTACCTTCCAATCGGCTAATCCCTTTCAAGTTTCTCCAGCAGTCCCAACACCATGTTGTTCCTCATTCCAGGAATACCTATTGTCTCACTGTTTTCCTTCAGTCTGGAACAGTTCCTTCTTTCTCTGGCTCTGGCTCTGTGTCCCTGGAAGTCTTAAAGAGGACAGGTCTTTCATTCATGAGGATGGCCCTCAACTTCGCCCAGTCAGATGTTTCCTCAGACTCAGGCCTTGCACTCTTGGCAGAAAGACTGAAGAAATGATGCTGTGCTCTTCTCAGTGTGTTATGTCCGGAGACTCTACTGTCTCAACCAGCCCCACTGTTGGGATGTTAACCTTGGTCATCTGGCCAGATTTGTGTCTGGCAAGGTCTCCACTGTGAAGCCACCACTTTTCCTTTGTATTTCTTCAGTACTTTCCTGGGAGACATTTCAACGTCACACCAATACTCTATTCCTCATTAAACCTTTACCAGCAGCTGAGTGTCCATGAATGACTCCTACCTTGTCAGCCACCATAGGTTGACTGCCAGATGGAGACTGTCCATTGCCAACATTTAAAACAGTCTGTGTTCCCCTTCATTCGTTTATTTATATATTCACTTATTTATATCTGTGTGGACTCATGGATTCTTATTTTATTCATTGAATTTCCATCCAGTATTTTCATTATTTATTTTGCTGCTTTGGTTGTCTCAGATTTGGCCAGTGGGAGCCCCTTCACGCTAACTTCTCTCTCCTTCTGACATGCCCCTGTCATTTTTTGAGCACTTCTTTATTCTGTGTCACAAGATAATTCAGGCTTCTCTTGTTCTTTCCGTGCCTTAGCTCTGTAATTAGCCATTCCTTCCAGGGGCTTGGCTTCTTTTTTGTGGAGGGAATATTTAAAAGCTGAGATCTGGGAACTTGGTGTGTATATTGCTAGATGTATCTATAATTATGTATATGTGTGTGTTTCAAATATATATATATATATAATTATATTTGAAAATTAATGAGTTTCTACCAATACTTCCAATTTCAATCCAATACCTTAAGATCTCCCTAGATTTTCCTATTTCCGTGATTATAACCCTTGTCCCAGATGATAAGAAACATGGATCTGACTATGCTCAATTCATTCACCTATTTGCTCAGCTAACTTATTTGCTGAATGTAACCAGTCCCCAGCCTTCCAGCTGCTTCTCTCACCTGCCACCTCTGCATCTTCCCCCACCTCTGTCTTCCTCAGCAATCACACTGCCTCTTGCCATGTCATCACCACAGCACCCCCTCCTCCCTCACTGTCCTGATCCCTTGGATGAAGTTTCAAAGAGAAAAAGAAAGGATTCGTATTTTTAAAGGGTTTCCCAAGTGATTCTAAGTGTGTCAGCAGACGTATGTACATCATTTGGACCACTTAAGTAATAGGAAGACAATACTTATATCTAAGCCTGAGTCCCAAATTGTCAAATACACCGTATGACATTTTCCTGGAAACATTCCTTTTTTAGTAAGGAGTCAGTGTTTCACAATTAAGAGTGCAGTTAGTAGGCCCCTGGAAGTGATAGGGAGTCATATGACTTCAGAAACAAGATGGTTTCTTAGTCAGTTCAGGCTCTGCCACAAATTACCAAAGACTGGATGACTTAAACAACGCATATTTATTTGTCACAGTACTAGAGGGTGGGAAGTCCAAAATCAAGGTGCCAGCAGGTCCAGTGTCTGGGGAGGGCCAGCTTCCTAGCTTGCAGATCTTCTCATGACATCCTCACATGGCAGAGAACAATAAGAGAGAGCAAGCTCTTGGGTCTCTTTCTACAAGGGCACTAATCTCATTGATAAAGGCTCCACCCTCATGACCTAACTACTTCCCAAAGGCCCAACTTTCTCATGCCATCACATTGGAGATTAAGATTTCAACATATGGGCCTGGCACGGTGGCTCACACCTATAATCCCAGCATTTTGGGAGGCCGAGTCAGGCAGATCACGAGGTCAGGAGTTCAAGACCAGCCTGACCAACATGGAGAAACCCTGTCTGTACTAAAAATACAAAAAATTAGCCTGGCATGGTGGCACGAATCTCTAGTCTCAGCTACTCAGGAGGCTGAGGCAGGAGAATCGCTTGAACCCGGGAAGCAGATGTTGGAGGGAACCGAGATTGCACCACTGCACTCCATCCTGGACGATAAAGCAAGACTCTGCCTCAAAAACAGAACAAAACAAAACATTTCAACATATCAATGTGGGAAATAACACAAACATTCAGCCCATAGCAGTTGGTGGAATAGCAGAAGTGGGAAATGCCAAGGGAAAGCACATAATTTTGCTTCAGGCTTGCCCTGCCTCTGTCCTCTCAAAATTATCTCACGCAGTCTCTCTGAATGTGCATAGGAGTCACTGTTCCCTAATCCACCTTGCAGTCAACCTTTTTTGACTCCTGAATTCTATGAAGAACGTACCTGATATAAATTTTTTGAAAGCTTCATTCTATTTCTAGAGGTCTTCTTGTATTTTTCCACTTTGAAGAACGAATTACACTCCTGGCGAGGAATACAACAAGTGGGCACACAGTTTTGTCTGGAGCTCATCTCTACCACTACCTCAGCCTTGACCTCTAATGTCTGTTTTTGGCTGCCTGAACCTTGGACCCCCACTCAACAACCTCACTGCCGTCTTTATTTAGTCTTTGCAATATGGTCTGGTAGGAATCACAAACCCAGCACTAAACTCCACAGGCCAGAACTGCCAAAGTAGAGCAGTATTAACCTACCTGAGCCAAAGTTATTGCATTTCCTTCAGCTCCACACTAATGAAGAAATTTGTCAAATATTTATTCTGGAAGACAAATTAAAATCAAGTTAATAGGAAAGGAGAGTGAATGATTGAATTCTGTTATTGCCTTTCCTGGCTCCTTATGTTACTGGAAAAAGCCATAAAACCTTATTTGTGCTGTTCATTTTCATATTTTCATGCTTACATTATAGCAGAAAGAAAAGTCAAGGTTGGCTCCAGATGAAACATCTCTGCTTGGGAAAGGAACACTTTATCCCAAAGCCACAATTGGCACAGCCCTGCAAAGCAAACTTACACAACAAACTCAGGGTAAAAGTCAAATAAGAGAAGAGCTAAAAGGAGACAGAACCCAACAGATGGAGGCTCTTTAATTTATTAAAGCTCTGAAAAAGGTCCATGAAAAATATAGTCAATATCTGGTTTGCTAGTAACAGCAGGTTGGTCTCCAGAATCTTCCTCCAACGTGATCATCAGTTCCCAGAGATTACTGTGCACGGCATTTCAAGAAAAAATCCTTGAGTAAATCACAGACTGATGCACACCGCCCCCCGCCCCTGCAAAAAATAACTTATGTGAAGTAGGTGGTGTTCATACAGCTTAAAGTGTAGCACTGGGAGTACCTACTCTTTTCTAAGATAGAAACAGGGAAGCATAGAGGTTACTATGTTTTCATGGGTGTGCAGTTTCTACATTAAAAAGCAAAGTATCAGAATAGGAAATGAACATAAATAAAAACAAACCACACCAACTTGTAACCTGAAAAGAATACCACAATAAATAGAATAAATGAGAGCCTGCAGCTAAGACCAGGCTGGGAAATTATTATAATTACATTCCATAAGAAAAATTTCAAAGGTCAGGAAGATTATTCTAATCAAGGCATAGAGAAATTCAGTCAATCTCAGCTTCACTTGTGCTCCTACTATGTGCAGTGCATTGTGTTGACACCATGGATTGATGAAAGAACTAGAAGGTATAGTTCCTTCTAGTTTTTTGCCAGGTCTGTGGTGTGCTGGAATTGGCTAAGACTGACTTGTGGGAACATATTGTTAAATATTCAGGAAATTCTTAAGCAGGTTGCTAAACCATTGTTAGCTTGAAATTAGCCACAAAAGAATATTTAAACCATGGACATGGACAAATGCTGCACATCAGGACTTTGTTTTCAGAGAGTCACCTTAACAACACACGACTGCCCTAAACATACATAGACCAGGTCTGAGGCTGCGAATGATAGACTTACAAAGATTTGTCTGTCGCCTTGAATGCTGTTGGTGTATATAATTGCTACTGATGTGCGTACATTTATTTTGCATCCGGAAACTTCACTGAAGTTGTTTATCAGGTCCAGGAGCCTTTTCACAAAGTGTTTGCGGTTTTGTAGGTACAGAATTGTGTCATCTGCAGAGAGAGAGAGAGTTTGACTTCCTTACCTGTTGGGATATCTTTTATTTCTTCCTCTTTTCTGATGGCTCTGGCTAGCACTTCCAGTACTACGTCGACTATGAGTGGTGAGAGTGGGCATCCTTATCGTTTTTCCGTTCGCAAGAGGAATGCTTCCAGCTTTTGTCCATTCAGTATGATGTTGGCTATGGGTTTATCAAAGATGGCTGTGATTATTTTGAAGTGTGTTCCTTCAATGCTTAGTTCCTCAAAGGCTTTTCGTTGTAAAGAAATGTTTGATTTCATTGAAAGCTTTTTCCACGTATATTGAGACGATCGTGTGGCTTTTGTTTTTAATTCTGTTTATGTGGCGAATTACATTTATGAATTTGCATATGTTGAACCAACCTTGCATCCCAGGAATGAAGCCTACTTGCTCATGGTGAATTAGCTTTTTGATTTGATGTTGGATTCAGTTAGCTAGTATTTTGTTGAGGATTTTTATGTCTATGTTTGTCAGGAACATTGACCTGCAGTTTTGTGCTGGTTGCTGTTGTGTCTTTCCCAGGTTTTTCTATCAGGATGAGTGATGCTGGCTTTGTGAGATTAGTTAGGGAGGCGTGCCTCCTCTTCAATTTTTCCGGAATAATTTCAGCAAATTGCTGCCAGCTCTTGTTTATTCATCTGGTAGAATTTGGTTGTGAATCCATGTGGTACGAAGCTTTCTTTGGTTGGTAGGTTTTTTTATTAGTGACTCAATTTCAGAGCTCAATATTGGTCTAATCAAGATTTCAGTTTCTTTCTGGTTTAATCTTAGAAGATTATGTGTTTCCAGAAATTTATCCATTTCCTCCATATTTTCTAGTTTGTGTGTGTATAGGTGTTCATAATAGTTTCTGAGGATCTTATGTATTTCTGTGGGATTGATTGTAATGTCACCCTTGTCATTTCTGATTATGTTTATTTGGATCTTCCCTTTCTTTCTCTCTCTGTTTTTCTCTGTCTCTCATGTGTGTGCTGATGCATTAATGTAGCTAGCAGTCTATCAATCCTGTTTATCCTTTCAGTGAACCATATGATCATCTCAACAGATGCAGAAAAAACTTCAACATAATCCAACATCACCTCATGATAAAAAGCCTCAACCAAGCATCTATTGAATGCATACCTCAAAATAATAAGAACCATCTATAACAAACCCACAGCCAGTATCTTACTGAATAGGCAAAAGCTAGAAGCATTCCCCTTGAGAACCAGAGCAAGACCTATTCAATATAGCACTGGAAGTGATAGCCAGAGCAATCAGGCAAGAGAAGGATATAAGAGACGTCCAAACAGGAAAAGAAGAAGTCACATTAACTCTTTATGGATGATATGATTCTATACCTAGAAAACTCTAAAGAGTCTTCCAAAAGGTTTCAGCAACTGAAAAACAACATCAGTAAAGTTTCAGGACACAAAATCCAAGTACGAAACTCAGCAGTATTTCTATACACCAATAATGTACAAGTTGAGAGCCAAATCCAGAATGCAATCCTATTTATAATTGCCACACACACACAAAAATAGCTGGGAACACAACAGGCCAAAGAGGCAAAAGATCTCTATAAGGAGGATTACAAGACACTTTTGAAAGAAAGCATAGATGACACAAACAAATGGAAAAACATTCCATGCTCATGGGTTGGAAGAATCAATGTTGTGAAAATGGTCATACTGCCTTGTTAGGCGGTTCTTGCACTGCTATAAAGAAATACCTGAGATTGGGTAATTTATAAAAAAAGAGGTTTAACTGGCTCACAGTTTCTGCAGGCTGTCCAGGAAGCATAGTGGCATTGCATTGTTTGCTTCAGACCTCAGGAAGCTTCCAATCATGGCAGAAGGCAAAGAGGGAGCAGGCACACTACCTGGTAAGAATGGGCGCAACCAAGAAAGAAAGTGGGGACAGGGAGGTGCCACACACTTTTAAATGACCAGATCTCACAGAACTCACTCACTAGCATGAGGACAGTACCAAGCCTTGAGGGACCCACCATGACCAAAACACTTTCCAGCAGTCCCCACCTTCAGCACTGTGGATTTCATTTCAACATGGGATTTGGGCAGGGAAAATATGCCAACTGCCCAAAGCAATCTTCAGATTTAATGCTATTCCTATCAAACTACCAATGGCATTTTTTACAGAACTCGGAAAAACTATTCTAAAATTTACGTGGAACCAGCAACAAGCCCAAAATAGCCAAAGCAAGCCTAGGTAAAAGAACAAAGCTGGAGGTGTCACTGTACCCACCTTCAAACTACACTTGTAAGGTATATTAACCCAAAACAGCATAGAACTGCTACAAAAACAGACACGTAGACCAATGGAAAGTAATAGAAACCCCAGAAATAAAGCCTTATATCTACACCCATCTGACCTTCAACAAAGTCAAAAAATATAAACAATGGGGAAAGGATTCCTTATTTAATAAATGGTGCTGGGAGAGCAGGCTAGTCATATGCAGAAGAATGAAACTGGATTTTTAGCTTTCACCATATACAAAAATTAGCGCAAGATGGATTAGTTTTAAACGTAAGAACTCAAACTATAAGACTCCTAGAAGAAAACCTAGGAAACACTATTCTGGACACTGGCCTTGGGAAACAATTTATGACTAAGTCCTCAAAAACAATTGTAACCAAAACAAAAATTGACAGGTGGGACCTAATTAAATTAAAGAGCTCCTGCACAGTAACAGTAACTATCGATGGAGTAAACAGACAACCTGAAGAATGGGAGAAAATATTTCCAAACTGTGCAGCCAGTGAAAGTCTAATGTCTAGAATCTATAAAGAACTTAAACAATTGAACGAGCAAAAAACAACCCCATCAAAAAATGGGCAAAAGACACGAACAGATACTTCTCAAAAGCAGACATACAAGTGGACAACAAACATGAAAAATGACCAACATCATTAACCATTAGAGAAACGCAAATCAAAACTACAATGGGATACCATCTCACACCAGTCAGAGTAACTGTTACTAACATGTCAAAAAACAACAGATGGTGAGGCTGCAGCGAAAGGGGAATGCTTATATACTGTTGGTGGGAATGCAAATTAGTTCAGTCACCGTGGAAAGCTGTTTGGAGATATCTCAAAGAACTTAAGACAGAGCTACCATTCGACCCAGCAATCCCATTATTGGGCACATATCCAAAAGAAGACAAATTGTTCTACCAAAAAGACACATCCACTCATATGTTCACAGCACTATTCACAATAGCAAATGCATAGATTTAACCTAGGTGCCCATCAGGGGTGTGCTAGATAAGGAAATGTGGTTCATATATGCCATGGAATACTACACAGCCATAAGAAAGAAAGCATCAAGTCCTTTGCAGCAACGTGGACACAACTGGAGGACATTATTGTAAATGAATTAATACAGGCAAGGAAAACCAAATGTTACATGTTCTCATTTATAAGTGGGCGCTAAATATCAGGAACTCATGGACATAAAGACAGCAACAATTGAAACTAGGGAGGAGGGAGAAAGGCATGGAATGAAAAATTAACTATTGGATACTATGCCTAGTGCCTGGGTGACAAGATCATCCACATCCCAAACCTCAGCATCACACAATATATCCAGGTAACCCACCTGCACATGTACCCTCTGAGTCTAAAATAAAAGTTAAAAAAAAAAGAAAGAAAGAACATGAGGAATGACACTAGAAAGGACACAGTGACCCTATGAAGCCAGTCTCCAGGACAAGGCAAAGCCATTTGGTGCCATGGGTAAATTACTGTTAAAAGCAAGACTTGAGAAAATTGAGGGGGAAAAAAATCTGCATTTATTTGCTTGGCAACCTTAATCACCATCCTCACCTCATCCCCAGTTAGGGCCATCCCATCAACCTATTAGACTTCCAAGGAAAGGCAGAGAGGAGCCCAAAGGAAAGAAGGGGAGGATAGAAATGCCGCTGAGGCATAGAATTCATTGGCTCCTAAAGATGGAAGGGCCTTGAAGATTACCCACCCAACCCGACCCCCTTACTTACAGCTGTGGGAATAAAGCCAAGGAGACAAAAAAAGACACCAAGTTTATGTAGCTATTTAAGCGGCACACCCAGGACAGATACTTGGTCTCACTCATTGTCCCTACAAGATGCTGGGTACTGTGTTGCTTCCTAACCGTGGCGCTTTTACTGCCACACCACTGTGACTTATGAACACGTATGGGGAGGCGGTGCGGAACTAAGGGAAGGAACAAAGCTGATTAATCCCTCCCTCCAAGCCAGCACATTTAGTATTGGTTGTTTCAGAATAATTTGGTTTATTAATTCCAACCAGGAAGGACCTGCCAACTTAGAAAAGGGTTGGGGGCTGAAGAGCTGATCATGAAGGTGCTGTGAATGTACTATCTGGCATACGCCGGGAAAAGGTGTCATTTGTCCTGACTTGAGCTCCAAGTCATAATTTCTTCAGTCACAACCTTCACTTTCTAAGAGACTACCAAAAATGAGCTGGTGATTCCAGTTTCTTCCAGATGGAAAAATGTTGGTGTCATCTCAAAGCTTGCCTCTGTGAGAGTCATTTTATTCTTCCCAGCATAATGGAGCAGCTGAAACAGAGGTGTCAGAGTTGGAAGGAGTCCCTGAGACTAAACTGACCCCTCTAGAACCATTTCCTACCTGTGAAGTTTGCACTTCTCAGACTAAGGAGAGAAACCTGGGCTGTGACTGCACCAGTGGCACCTTTTCGGAAAACAGATTTGGTTCTGCACTTGCCAACCAATTCCTGTTATCAACATTACACTTACGTTCTATTTTAAGAAGAGAGGTTCTTCTTTAGACAGGCTAAATGAAACCTTTGTGAGAGAATGACTCCAGGCTGGTCCCGAAAGGGACTGATGGAATGTATAGCTTGACTGTTCCCCTGCCTCTCTGATTGCAGTGGTCGTTTCAACAGAAGCAGCAAGCAGGTCGACTCTTGGCAATGTGGACTTTCCATAGCAAGAGGATTACAGAGGTTTCCTTCAAAGGGTAATTTTGGAGGCTAACGTTGGGGGAGAAGAATAACCTCAGATAAATTTTCAATATTCTTACTTGTGCCTAATAATTAACTGTATTGCTGAGATGACTCGTCACCCATAGCTATGTCCACCAAGCAGATGGTGACCCCACATAGTGGGAATAAAGTGAAGCTGTAGACTGAGAACAAGACAAAACTGAAAACATTTACTACAGACTCACTCCTCAGCCCCCGCCCGCCTCTCTCTCTCTCTCTCTCTCTCTCTCTCTCACACACACACACACACACACACACACACACACACACAGTCTATAACTAAAATGACGGCAGTGCTTTAGAAGTACCCAGTTAAGTCAACTGAATTCCAAGGAGAGAAATCTTTATTCCAACTTCTCATCAAGGGCTCTGGAAGGATGTTACCACCTAGATCAATGAGGGGTATGTTACTTCAATGCAAATCTAGTGGTGCACTGTAGTTAAGCAGAGAAAGGTGCACAAATGTATCTTTCCGAAGCCACTTTCGGTTGCCTATGGCATGTAGAACTCAAATTTAGTTGAGAATCTATCTAAAACACTTGCCGAGTGCCTGTCAACCTGAGGTGACCCTCAGCAGAGGGGACCACCTAGATCAAGACCAAATATGGAATAAAGTCCCAGATCAATTCCGGAGGGATTCACAGATGAGACAAGAATACCAGGGATGGTTGCTGTCCCCGGTGGAGCCAAAAGGGATCTAAACCGGTATTATGCTGGCCACTGACTTTAATGAATGCCTACAAGTCCAGTGGTGACCAGGTGGACAAAGGACATCTCTATGAGTCCAGAGGAGCAGAGGGCACATAATAGTAAGCACTTAACAAATACATACTCTCCCCTAACTTAAGTCTATTTTTCTTTCCTGACTGTAGACCCTGGTATCTTTGGGACCAACATAAGATGCAGAAGCAGTAACCTTAACTAGACTGCTTAGCCACCTTCCATGACTGTTCGAGATCTAATTCCTGCTAAGGATTCCCTTACTCAGTATCTCTCATCTCTGATCAAACCCTCACTAGTGAAAAACAATGGTACCAGGAGTGGTTTCAGACTAGCAAAACTTTAAAGATGGGTTATTGAATTGCCTTTGGGTTTTCTGAAAGTGTTACTCTGATCTGATTAGATTTTACCTACTTCCAGGGGTAAATGACATACTGATAATTCACAGCATGCAGAGGCAAAATTTATGGAATCATCTTCCACCTGCAAACATAGGTAATCAATTGCCATTAGGAGTCAAAGCTTTTTTTTTTTTTCGAATAAGTTTTTTGGGAACAGGTGGTGTTTGGTTACATGAATGAGTTCTTTAGCGGTGATTTCTGAGATTTTGGTGCATCCATCATCCTGGCAGTATACACTGTACCCAGTGTGTAATCTTTTATCCCTCACCCCACTTCCACCCTTTCCCCCAAGTCCCCAAAGTTCATTGTATCATTCTTATGACTTTGCATCCTCATAGCTCCCACTTGTAAGTGAGAACATACGTTTGGTTTTTCATCTTGAGTTACTTCACTTAGAATAATAGTCTCCACTTCCATCTAGATTGCTGCAATTGCCATTATTTCATTGCTTTTTTTTCTTTTTTTTGAGATGGAGTTTCGCTCTTGTTACCCAGGCTGGAGTGCAATGGTGCGATCTCGGCTCACTGCAACCTCTGCCTCCTGGGTTCAGGCAATTCTCCTGCCTCAGCCTCCAGAGTAGCTGGGATTACAGGCACACGCCACCGTGCCCAGCTAATTTTTTGTACTTTTAGTAGAGACGAGGTTTCACCATGTTGACCAGGATGGTCTCGATCTCTTGACCTCGTGATCCACCCACCTTGGCCTCCCAAAATGCTGGGATTACAGGCGTGAGCCACCACGCCCAGGTATTTCATTCTTTTTATAGCTAAGTAGTATTCCATGGTATATGTATACCACATTTTCTTTATTCATTCATTGGTTGATGGGCATTTGGGCTGATTCTGTATTTTTGCAACTGGAAATTGGGCTGCTATAAATGTGTATGTGTTAAGTATCTTTTTCATATAATGACTTCCTTTCCTTTGGATAGATACCCAGGAGTGAGACTGCTGGGTCAAATCGTAGATCTACTTTTAGTTATTTAAGGAATCTACATGTTTTCCATAGTGGTTGTACCAGTTTACATTCCCACCAGCAGTGTAAAAGTGTTCCCTTTTCACCACATCCACACCAACATCTATTATTTTTTTATTATGGCCGTTCTTGCAGAACTAAGGTTGTATTGCACTGTGGTTTTGATTTACATTTCCCCGATAATTAGTGCTGTTGAGGCATTTTTTAATGTTTGTTGCCCATTTGTATATCTTCTAAGAATTGTCTATTCATGTTCTTAGCCCACTTTTTGATGGGATTTTTTTTTCTCTTGTTGATTTGAGTTGCTCGAAGATTCTGTGTATTAGTCCTTTGTTGGATGTATAGATTGTGAACATTTTCTTCACTCTGTGGGTTGTCTGTTTACTCTGCCTATTACTTCTTTGGCTGTGCAGAAGCTTTTTAGTTGAATTAAGTCTCAGCTATTTATCTTTGTTTTTGTTGCATTTGCTTTTGGATTCTTGGTCATGAAGTCTTTGTCTAAGATAATGTTTAGAAGTGTTTTTCCAATGTTACTTTCTAGAATTTTTATGGTTTCCGATCTTAGATTTAAGTCATTGATGCTTTTTCTGTGTCTATTGAGATGATCCATATGATTTTTGGTTTTAAATTCTGTTTATGTGGTGTATCACATTTATTGACTTGAAGATGTTAAACCATCCCTGCATCCCTGGTATGAAACCCACTTGATCATGGTGGATTATCTTTTTGATATGCTGTTGGATTCAGTTAGCTAGTATTTTGTCGAGGATTTTTGCATCGACATTCATCAGGGATATTGGTCTGTAGTTTTCTTTGTTATGTCCTTTCCTGGTTTTGGTATTAGGATGATACTGACTGCATAGAATGATTTAGAGAGGATTCCCTCTTTTTCTATCTTGTGGAATAGTATCAATAGGATTGATACTAATTCTACTTTGAATGTCTCATAGAATTCAGCTGTGAATCCATCTGGTCCTGGACTTTTTTTTTATTGGCAATTTTTGTATTACATTTCAATGTTGCATGTTATTGGTCTGTTTAGAGTTTCTATTTCTTCCTGGTTTAATCTAGGAGGGTTGTATATTTCCAGGAATTTATCTATCTCCTCTAGGTTTTCTAGTTTCTGTGTTTAAAGGCATTCATTGTAGCCTTGAATGATCGTTTGTATTTCTGTGGCATCAATTGTAATATCTCCCATTTCATTTCTAATTTAGGTTATTTGGATATTCTCCCTTTTCTTGGTTAATCTCGCTAATGGTCTATCAGTTTTATTTATCTTTTCAAAGAACCAGCTTTTTGTTTCATTTATCTTTTGTATTGTTTTGTTTGTTTGTTTTAATTTCATTTAGTTCTATTCTGATCTTGGTTATTTCTTTTCTTCTTCTGAGTTTGGGTTTGGTTTGTTCTTGTTTCCCTAACTCCTTGAGATGCGACCTTAGAGTGTCTATTTGTGCTCCTTCAGACTTTCTGATGTGGGCATTTAATGCTATAAACTTTCCCTTAAGCACCACCTTTACGGCATCCCAGAGGTTTTGATAGGTTATGTCACTATTATTGTTCAGTTCAAAGAATTTTTAACTTTCCATCTTGATTTCATTGTTGACCCAAGGATCACTCAGGAGCAGTTTATCTAATTTCCGTGTATTTGCATAATTTTAAAATAGATTTTATTGCACTTTAGATTCTGGGGTACATGTGCAGAACATGCAGAATTGTTGCATAGGTACATATATGGCAATGTGATTTGCTGCCTCCATCCCAGTCACCTATATCTGGCATTTCTCCCCATGGTATCTCTCCCCAACTCCCTACCCCGCAGTGTCCCTCCCCTAGTCTCCCCCAGTGTGTGATGCTCCCCTCCCTGTGTCCATGTGTTCTCATTGTTCAACACCTGCTTATGAGTGAGAACATGCAGTATTTGATTTTCTGTTCTTGTGTCAGTTTGCTGAGAATGATGGTTTCCAGATTTATCCATGTCCCTGCAAAGAACACAAACCCATTGTTTTTTATGGCTGCATAGTATTCCATGGTATATATGTGCCACATTTTCCTTGTCCAGTCTATCATCGATGGGCATTTGGGTTGGTTCCAGGTCTTTGCTATTGCAAACAGTGCCACAAATGAACTACATTACATGTGCATGTGTCTTTATAATGGAATGATTTATAATCCTTTGGATATATACCCAGTAATTGGATTGCTGCGTCAAGTGGAATTTCTATTTCTAGGTCCTTGAGGAATCACCACACTGTCTTCCACAATGGTTGAACTAATTTACACTCCCACCAGCAGTGTAGAAGTGTTCCTATTTCTCCACATCCTCTCCAGCATCTGTTGTCTCCAGA
This sequence comes from Callithrix jacchus, assembly GCF_049354715.1. NCBI lineage: Eukaryota > Metazoa > Chordata > Mammalia > Primates > Cebidae > Callithrix > Callithrix jacchus. The sequence continues at coordinate 104,132,118 of NC_133516.1, read as the reverse complement.
TTTTTTAATGATCACCATTCTAACTGGTGTGAGATGGTATCTCAATGTGGTTTTGATTTGCATTTCTCTAATGACCAGTGATGATGAGCATTTTTTCATGTTTGTTGGCCTCATATATGTCTTCTTTTGAAAAGTGTCTATTCATATCTTTTGCCCACTTTTGAATGGGTTTCTTTGTTTTTTTCTTGTAAATCTGTTTTAGTTCTTTGTAGATTCTGGATATTAGCCCTTTGTCAGATGAGTAGATTGCAAAAATTTTTTCCTATTTTGTTGGTTGCCTATTCACTCTAATGACTGTTTCTTTTGCTGTACAGAAGCTCTGGAGTTTAATTAGATCCCATTTGTCTATTTTGGCTTTTGTTGCCAATGCTTTTGGTGTTTTAGTCATGAAGTCCTTGCCTATGCCTATGTCCTGGATGGTTTTGCCTAGATTTTCTTCTAGGGTTTTTATGGTGTTAGGTCTTATGTTTAAGTCTTTAATCCATCTGGAGTTAATTTTATGCAAGATGTCAGGAAGGGATCCAGTTTCTGCTTTCTGTATGTGGCTAGCCAGTTTTCCCAAAACCATTTATTAAACAGGGAATCCTTTCCCCATTGCTTGTTTTTGTCAGATTTGTCAAAGATCAGATGTTTGTAGATGTGTGGTGTTGTCTCTGAGGCCTCTGTTCTGTTCCGTTGGTTTAGATCTCTGTTTTGGTACCAGTACCATGCTGTTTTGATGGCTGTAGGCTTGTAGTATAGTTTGAAGTCAGGTAGCATGATGCCTCCAGCTTTGTTCTTTTTGCTTAGAATTGACTCAGGTATGTGGGCTCTCTTTTGGTTCCATATGAAATTTAAGGTGGTTTTTTCCAGTTCTGTGAATATGATCTTAGGTCACTTGATGGGGATAGCATTGAATCTATAAATTACTTTGGGCAGTATGGCCATTTTCACAATATTGATTCTTCCTAACCATGAGTTTTTCCATCTGTTTGTGCCCTCTCTTATTTCCTTGAGCAGTGGTTTGTAGTTCTCCATGAAGAGGTCCTTTACATCCTTTGTTGGTTGTATTCCTAGGTATTTTATTCTCTTTGTAGCTATTGTGAATGGCAGTTCGTTCTTGATTTGGCTCTCTTTAAGTCTGTTATTGGTGTATAGGAATGCTTGTGATTTCTGCACATTGATTTTGTATCCTGAGACTTTGCTGAAGTTGCTTATCAGTTTCAGGAGATTTTGGGCTGAGATGATGGAGTCTTCTAAATATACAATCTTGTCGTCTGCAAATAGAGACAATTTGACTTCCTCCTTTTCTGATTAAATACCCTTTATTTCTTTTTCTTGCCTGATTGCTCTGGCTAGAACTTCCAATACTATATTGAATAGGAGTTTTTTTTTGTCTAGTGCCACATTTCAAAGGGAATGCTTCCAGTTTTTGCCCATTCAGTATGATATTGGCTGTGGGTTTGTCATGAACAGCTTTTATTATTTTGAGATACGTACCGTCAATACCTAGTTTATTGAGAGTTTTCAGCATAAAGTGCTGTTGAATTTTGTTGAAGGCCTTCTCTGCATCAATTGAGATAATGATGTGGTTTTTGTCTTTGGTTCTGTTTATGTGGTGGATTTTGTTTATAGGCTCGTGTATGTTGAACCAGCCTTGCAGCCCCAGAATGAAACCTACTTGATCATGATGGATAAGCATTTGATGTGCTGTTGCAATTGGTTTGCCAGTATTTTATTGAAGATTGTTGCATTGATGTTCATCATGCATATTGGCCTGAAGTTTTCTTTTTTTGTTGAGTCTCTGCTGGGTTTTGGTCTCAGGATGATGTTAGTGTCATAAAATGATTTGGGAAGGATTCCCTCTTTGTGGATTGTTTGGAATAGTTTCAGAAGGAATGGTACCAGCTCCTCTTTGTATGTCTGGTAGAATTTGGCTGTGAACCCGTCTGGACCTGGGCTTTTTTTTGTTGTTGGTAGGCTGTTAATCACTGCCTCAACTTCAGCCCTTGTTATTGGTCTGTTCAGGGTTTCAACTTCTTCCTAGTTTAGGCTTGGGAGGATGCAAGTGTCCAGGTATCCATTTCTTCCAGGTTTACTGGTTTATGTGCATAGAGTTGTTTGTAGTAATCTCTGAGGATGGTTTGTATTTCTGTGGAGTCTCTGGTGATATCCCCTTTATGGTTTTTTATTGCATCTATTTGATTCTTCTCTCTTTTCCATTTTATTAATATGGTTAGTGTTCTGTCTATTTTGTTGATCTTTTCAGAAAACCAGCTCCTGGATTTGTTGATTTTTTGAAGGGTTTTTTTGTATCTCTATCTCCTTCAGTTCTTCTCTGATCTTAGTTATTTCTTGTCTTCTGCCAGCTTTTGAGTTTTTTTGATCTTGCTCCTCTAGCTTTCAATTTTGATGATAGGGTGTGGATTTTAGATCTTTCCTTGATTCTCATGTGGGCATTTATTGCTATACATTTTCCTCTAGACACTGCTTTAAATGTGTCCCAGAGATTCTGGTATGTTGTGTCCTCTTTCTCATTGGTTTCGAAGAACTTCTTTATTTCTGCCTTCATTTCATTGTTTATCCAGTCAACATTCAAGAGCCAGTTGTTCAGTTTCCATGAAGTTATGCTGTTCTGAGTTAGTTTCTTAATCCTGAGTTCTAATTTGATTACACTGTGGTCCGAGAGACTGTTTGTTATGATTTCTGTTCTTTTGCATTTGTTGAGCAGTGCTTTACTTCCAATTATGTGGTCAATTTTAGAGTAGGTGTGATGTGGTGCTGAGAAGAATGTATATTCTGTGGATTTGGGGTGGAGAGTTCCATAGTTGTCTATTATGTTTCCTTGGTCCAGCTCTGAGTTCAAGCCCTGGATATCCCTGTTGATTTTCTGTCTGGTTGATCTGTCTAAGATTGACAGTGGAGTGTTAAAGTCTCCCGCTGTTGTTTGGGAGTCTTAGTCTCTTTGTAGGGACTTGACAACTTTTAAATTTCTCATATTAACACATGTGACTTTTAATCTTCTAGAATGAAATGTGTCAAGATTTGAAAATCTGCATAACTCAGTGAACAAATATTTGTCAAATGACCATTGCATGCCATTACTAAATCATATAAGAAGATTCATTCAGGGTTCAATATAATGGATTTTAACAGTTTAAATAAATTTTTGTCATATAGTTTCAATCTCACATTGTAATTAACTTTTAAGAAAGTAAATTTATCAAATTTTGGTATAGTATCAAAGAAAAATTTTTAAACCTCTCAGTTTTAATTTCTAAGATGGTAAACAATAATAGATATAATTCAAATAAATAAAAACTCTGGAGCTCTTAATAATCTTTAAGAATGCAAAGGCATCTGAGACCAAAAAGTTTGCACTAGGCTACCACAGAGGAAGGTACCTAAAGGCTTAAGGAGCTCAAAATGCTTGTAAAATCTTCCCCTTCAACTATATCCCCTAAGAGAGTCCAGAGGACTCTTCTTTTACCAAGTCGATAAGAAATATTCTCAGAAAGGGAGTTCCGTCATTCTTGATCTTTTCTGTGTTGCTCTTTAACTGGTCCCTGGAATTCAATGGGAATGACTCGATCCAAGGGTGGCAGGCTTGATTATCAGAACCAAGGCGGATGGGGTTTCTGGAATGGGCAACACAGCCAAAGCAATAAACACAATGGCTTGGATCTCAGACCACTGGTGTTGGCCACTTCATTTTAGTGTCCGTAGCACTGACTATATGGACAGTCTAGTAAAGTTTTACTCAATTTGGAAGAACAGAAAAGCTCCAGGTTTGCTCAGTGGAAGTCTGACTTGAATCACCAAGAGACTTGTGACCTCTTAACCAATTCCTAGACTTGAGATAGTTCACAGATCCGAGCCCTTTAAATGAAGAGGTGGCTGAACCCTCTTGAGGAAGTCCTCTTTAGGCAGCCAAAAATTGTTTGCAGTTGTCCCTAGGTATCCTCAAAAGATTGATTTTAGGGCTGGGTGTGGTGGCTCATGCCTGTAATCCCAGCACTTTGGGAGGCCAACGCAGGTGAATCATCTGAGGTCAGGAGTTCCAGACAAGACTGGCCAACATGGTGAAACCCTGTCTCTACTAAAAATATAAAAAATTAGCCTGGCATGGTGGTGGGAGCCTGTGGCTGCTTGGAAGGCTGAGGCAGGAGAATTGCTTGAACCTGGGAGACGGAGGTTGCACTTGCTTGAACCCAGGAGATGGAAGTTGCAGTGAGCCGAGATCACACCACTGCACTCCAGCTTGGACGATAGATCAAGATTCTATCTCAAACAAACAAAAAAAAGATTGGTTTTAGGATGCCTCCACAACAGATACCAAAGTCCATAGATGCTCAAGTTCCTTCTATAAAATGGTCAAGTATTTTCATATAACCTATGCACATCCTCTCATATACTTTAAATAATCTTCAGATTACCTGTAATATCTAATGCAATGTAAGTGCTATGTAAATAGTTATTATACTGTATTGCTTTTTATGTGTATTACTTCTTTTTCAATATTTTTGATCTGTGGTTAGTTGAATCCATGGATGCAAAACCCGTGGATGCAGAGCACACAATACAGAGGGTCTGCTGGATCTAAACCCTCCTGGCCTTCCCTTCCTAACAAGAGGCTTATATCCCAGCTCTCTAGGGTCTTGAAACTGTTTTAAGTGACCATAGTCTTTCCATTTAAATCTTACCTGTCAAGCTAGTCATCACTTGGTGAAAGACCCCACTTGGGCCAAGAAATTGAGCACAAGTCCCCACAAACACTGGGCCCTGTGGCATGGACCTGGTGTCCACAAGATTCAAAGAGACTGAACTTCCCTAATAAGCATGTCCCACTTTGTCTCTGCCTACTCTCCTCTACCACTCCCTTCTTTGTTTATCAGTCTTCTCTTTTGCTTCTGGCCCATTTTTGCCTTCAGGGTTTTTGTCTGTCAACTCAGTTATTGGTAGGTCTATTCCGTGTGAGGGGAGTCTTCTAAATTTGGAATTGAGAAGACACAGGCAAGGTACCAATGTCACGTAATTACTGGCCACAGCGTTACCTCCCATCCCAAAGTAAAGCTGTCTCGTAAGAATGTTCCAAGTCATGCAGGATTTGGCCCTGCCATTGTTGTTGTCTTCTTCTTTTGATGTAGGTTGTGCTTTGTCACCCAGTCTGGAGTGCAGCCCACTAACCTCAAACTCCTGGGCTCAAGCAATCCTCTTGCGACAGCCTCCCAGAGTGTTGAGATTACAGGCACGAGCCACTGCATTTGCCTGCTATAGTCTTCTTAAAGGCCTGGCACCACATATTACTCATGAAAAAGTTGGTTCATAGAAGGAGCTTGGGAAATATGTGCTGAATGAATGGATGGATGTTCATTCTCAGCCTTGTTGGATGTGAGTATCGAGAGCAGTGCCCAGAGCACCTGAACACTGCATCTTAGTAGCTGAAGAACCCCGGCTCCATACTTCATATAAGAATATATAATCCATGTGATTCTAGAACAAGCTAAAAGGCATGTGCCAGACATACTACTAAGCTAGATAATGACGGGGAAATGAAATTTCAGCTCCATCCCCTGGAGCCCTCAATTAGCCTTCTGTAATGTGAATTTTCTATGTAGCTGAGGATGTCTCTTTCAGGATAAAACATTTATATTGGAGGTTTTTGAAATTATGTATATATTTTCATCTTTATATATATTTCACATTTTTCATTTTCTATATGTAGCAACTGAAAATGTAAATATACATAATAAATATGTATAGTATATATTTCAATTTGCCTTCTTAACCAGAGCCGGTTCCACATAATTCACCATGTTTTGAACGTCAAATTGTGTACTAAATACTGCATGTAGTTTTTGATGTAGTAATCCAGTTTCTGTGGCAATTTGTTATGTCTACAAGTTATTCAAGAATGAGGCTCTGTCTCAAAGACTAATTCCAAAGCTAGGTACTGGAGTGAGCTAAGTGTTCCCACAATGTTCTTTACGTTCAGGGGAACAGTTCAAGAACTGTATCTGTCATATGCCTACTTCACATCAGGCACTGTGCGAGAGGCAGAGTAGAGAGGAAGAATGAGACTGTAAGGACAGCAAGGGCTCAGTCCTCATAGAAGCTCCTTTAGGAGACAGGATGAGACGTCCTGGGAGCCTTCTTTTCTAGTTTATCCTCTACCTGATCCAAATTGAATTGTGACCAAATATCTTTTTCAAGCAGTTGCTCTGTTTTTCTTAGAGAAAAAGTCTCTGTAGTGGCGGCAGCAGCAGCAGCAGCAGCTCGGTGTGTTGAATACTTATGCTAATCAGTGATTTGGCACCAGCTTACTGATTCTTTGCTCTGATTATTTATTATTTACAGAGTGTGGTAAATGCAAATGGCATTTTGCAAAGCATGGAACTCTGAAAATGAAACCCCAGCCTCAAGGCGTTGACTGTCTGATTTAGACATAAACAAAACACTGACTAAACAATGAGACAACTGGTTGAGTTGATGTGGCTGGAAAGAAGGAAAATACTGGGAGACTGAGAAACAGAAGTGGACATGATGGAGGGATTTCCAGGAGGAAAAGTTAACATGAAAAACGTGAGCTATTTCAAGAGGAATACAGGGAAGGTTGCCAAACCAAGGGGTTAAACAAAAGGAGCATTGAGGAGAAAGTCCCAGGAAAAGAAAGAACTCAATGAGATTGTTTTCTGCCTGTGCCTTTTGGTGGGAGAGACGAAAGGCAGGGATGTCCCAGGGGAGAAAGCCGTAATGATCAGAGGCAAAGGTGACCAGGTCCTGGACTAGTGTTTCATTTCCGGAGAGGAAGAGAAAAAGATGACTCTTGGATGTGTGGGAAGACTTGTTTCTCTATCTGAAAGTCTGAATAAGAAGAGAGGAGAAAAATGGAGAGCTCAGATGATGAGGTTTTTAGCATAGGTCAGGAGAGCTGTCAGCTGGGCCTTCTGCACCTGATTTGACTTTTGAGGGTCAGCGTTTTCCTCTTGTTGATTTATATGGAGAGGATCATACGCTTTTTTTTTTTCCTTTCTTTTTTTTGAGACTGTGTCTCGCTCTGTCGCCCAGGCTGGGGTGCAGTGGCACAGTCTTGGCTCACCACAGGAGTTTGCTCTGCCTCTCGGGTTCAAGCAATTCTCCTGCCTCAGCCTTCCAAGTAGCTGGGATTACAGGTGGCTGGCACCATGCCAGCTAATTTTTGTATTTTTAGTAGAGAGTTGGAATTTCACCATGTTGGCCAGGCTCGTCTCAAACTCCTGGCCTCAAGTGATCAGCCCACCTCAGCCTCCCAAAGTGCTAGGATTATAGGCATGAGCCACCACACCCAGCCAGTATCATACTCTTAATATCTTACTCAAACTAATAAAATTCACAAAAGGCTGTTATATAAACAGGAATTTAGATGTATTGATTTAGACCAATTAGATGTATTGATTTAGACATTGGTCTAAATCAATACATCTAAATTGGGTGAGAAGGGTTTCAAGTAACTGGGTAAAAAAGATAAACCACACAAATAGCGTAAGAGAGTAGATAAGAGTATTTCTAGAGGTAAAGAGGGACATTTCATAATGATAAGGGAGTCTATTTATCAGGAAAATTTAAAATTATAAGTGAGTATGTATCCAATAATAGAGCTTCAAAATACATAAAGTGAACTTGGACAGACTTAGAGGGAGAAATAAAGTCCACAGTCATGGTGGGAGATTTTAACCCTTTTCTCAGCAACTGATGGAACTAGATAAAAATTAGTAAAGACATAAATGATTTGAACAGCACTATTAATTACCTTGGTCTAATTAATATATTAGACTACCTTGGCTTGGATATGGTGGCTGACCCCTGTAATACCAACATGTTGAGAGGCCAAGGTGGGGGGATCATTTGAAGCAAGGAGTTCAAGACCAGCCTGGGCAACATAGCAAGACCCTGTCTCTGCAAAAACAATTTTTAATTATCTACGCGTGGTAGTATGCACTTGTAGTCCTAACTACTTGGGAGGCTGAGGCAGTAGGATTACTTAAGCCCAGGATTTGTAGCTTGCAGTGAGCTATGATCATGCCATTGCATTCCTGCCTGGGCAGCAGAGCAAGACCTCATGTCTTAAAAAATAAAAAGAGTTACAGTGTGCACCTTTTAAAGTTTGCACAGTAAGGAGGCAAGAGGAAAGACTGAACATAAAGATAAAAATAAGCTGTTGGAAATTTTGTTGAAAGACATGTTGAATGACATTGATCTTACAGAAAGGTGTGTGGATTTCAGTCTAGGAATGACGGATTCTATGCCTCATTTTATCGTGCTGAGTTACCATGCACTAGAGATTTAATTTCTGTAAACCTGTTTCTCTATCTGAAAGATGAGAACAATAGCAAATGCCACTCACCACTATCCTGATTCTTAAGTAATGTTTGTAAATGCTTTGAGCAATTTGGAAGGGCAAGAGTTTTATGAATACAACATATTATTTAGAATAGCAAAAGGACATGATCAGAGAAGACTTGGAGTGTCTCCCTCTACATAGCCTTTTAATGAGATTCCTCTTTTTGTCTTATAAGGAAAGAAAACCAAATCAGGAGATGACTAATCTCACTGGCTAATCTCTTCCCTTAATGTTCTCTGGACACACAATCTTCTCCTAAAAAAGTACACTGGAATTTTGTCGTTCAGATTTCCTCATCAGTATAAATACATTCTTTCCTAGAAATATAACAGTGAAAGATGAAGGCTGTGGTTTTGTGAGGAGCTGGCTCTGGGCCCAAGAGGCAGATGTTCTTGATCTTCTGCTCTACCTTGGATCTTGTGTAAATCACAGTGTTGTTCAACTTCCTTCCTCATCTGTACAATTGGAATAAAAGTGCCACTCTCTGGGAGGTCAAATGGACATTAATTAGCTTTTGTGTTTTTTGTTGTTTTTCTTTTTGAGATGGAGTCTCTCTCTGTTGCCCAGGCTGGAGTGCAGTGGTGCAATCTCAGCTCACTGCAACCCCTACCTCCCTCATTCAAGAATTCTCCTGCCTCAGAGGCTGGATGTGGTGGTGGCTCACACCTGTAATCCTAGAACTTTGGGAGGCCAAGGCGGGCGGATCACCTGAGGTCAGGAGTTTGAGACCAGCCTGACCAACATGGAGAAACCCTGTCTCTACTAAAAGTACAAAATTAGCTGGGTGTGGTGGTGCACACCTATAATCCCACCTACTCGGGAGGCTGAGGCAGGAGAATCGCTTGAATCCAAGAGGTGGAGGTTGTTGTGAGCCAAGATTGTACCATTGCACTCCAGCCTGGGCAACAAGAGCAAAACTCTGTCTCAACAACAACAACAACAAAGAATTCCCCCACCTCAGCCTCCTGAGCAGCTGAGATTACAGGCGCACACCACCATGCCCAGCTCATTTTTTGTGTGTATTTTTAGTAGAGATGGGGTTTCACCATGTTGGCCAGACCGATCTTGAGCTCATGACCTCAGGCAATCCGTCCACCTCCGACTTCCAAAGTGCTGAGATTACAGGCGTGAGACACCACACCCAGCTGCTGTGTTTTCTTTTTCTCTGTTGATATTTCAGCATTCTCTTCAGTCATTAGTCAGAACAACACTTCTAGACATGACTTCAATCTCACAACCACAAAATTCTTAATGGAAATATATATGAAAGGATCTGGGAACTTTCCTAATCATTAAAGATTGGGGTTTCTGGTGAATTTTCTGAGATTTGAATTTTTAAAGGGCACAAGAAACCTTTGCCAAATCCATTGACCCCTTTCAATTATGCATTTCATTAAGAACACCAAAATATAAGAGCTTTTTTCCTTCCTCTCCTGTTTATCTCTTTGTCACTGTTTCTCTCTGAATCTCTCTGGGTTTCACTCTTTTTCACGCTCTCTCTTTTCCCTAAGATTTAGTGGACATGTGAAAATGAGTTTAGCTGAGGTGTAATAATAAAGTTAGCCACCGTGCAGCCTCACTGGGAAATAAAATTCTGTCAAAAACAGCAGTCATCAAACTCGTTAGGGCCTCCTCCCCTTGCCTTCTTGCCATTGGGTTGCTAACAAGTTACAGTGTTTTTCTCTCTCCTCTCCAGTCCCCCTGGTTTCAGGTTTTGCTCTCTCCTTCCTGCTTTCTGCACCTCCCACCCTGTTGGAGATGCAGGGGCTGCCCCTGCTGACGCCACTGCCGCCACCCCCAGCAGACAGAAAGGCTAAAATGTCAAAAGATGCGTGGTTGCCTCTGACAAAAGTGCAGATCAGCTCTGAAAGGGGATAAATATGATAGGGGCCCAATAATAACAGTGTGGACTTGTTAACTACACAAATCCAGCAGGAGCTGGGGGCAGGGAGGGCGGGCACGCTGGAGAATAGAAGTTTCCTGGGCAGGAGCCCCCTGGGGGAGAGTGGAGGGGGGTCCTACAGCAGCCACCACCAATTATATGGGCTGGTTTTGTTTTGTTTTGTGAGGTCTGAGCTGAGGCTCAGCTGATGGGGCAGGGGGGTGTGGAGGGGGTGAATAAGGGATTTTACCCAAACCAGTGACTCTGAATGGAGGTCTCGGGCCCTGTTGAGGGGGCCTCCACAGTGAGAGCTTGAATAGAGGGCCTTTGGGTTATGCAAGGGAAAGGGGAGGTGGGGCAAGGTGGGGGAGAGGTGGGGGCTGGGGGACATTTGAGGTAGGAGGGGTAGGGGAAGGAGGAGAATAGCACAATAATGGGAAAAAGGAGGCCAGCTTCTGCGCTCTCATTTCTCACAATGAGTCCCATGTGGTTCTCTTTATCTCAGCCTTTCAGCGGTCAATAGAGGGAGCCTTTTTATTTTCAACTCTAAGTGTACAGCCACCCTAACGCACAACACACACGCACACACACACACACACTCACACACACATACACCCGTACCAGTGTGGACAGTGAGCAAAACATTTGAAATGTCTGAAAAGTTATTTCCCCTGCCCAGGTTTGCTGGATTTTCTATCCTCCTGCCAGACCCGTATTTATAAGACATTCACTCGTCCACGACTGCTCTGTCTCTCTTGCCCCACCTTCAGCCCCCCAGACTTGATTCCCTCCTCCTCTCTTATACACCCCTCCCCCTCTCCTCCGTGGATGCCTCAGAAACTCCAGAGAGGTTGAAGGGAGAGGAGGTTCTTGACTCTTTAGAAAGTCATGAGTCATATGATGACAGGTAAAGTGGAGATGGATGATGGAGTGATGTTGATTGCAACGCATAAAAAAGCAAAACTAAAAGATTAAAGCAAGCCCCAGCTTGAACTTCAGACTGTTTTAAGGCCTAGAAAAGAGCAAACATATTTTTGTGTGCGGCGGAGCTCTCTGAAATGTCAAGTCCCCATTTGGACAAGTCCCTTTCAATTTGTTGTTGAGTCTATGACTGAGGTAGCCACAGCCTCTGAACTTGCTCAGCTTGATAGAAAATAATTTGTCTATTTTTCAAACAATATTGTTGTATATTCTCATAGGGTGCCTGAGTTTGAATAGGTACAGCATTCTTAACCAGAGGTGGAAGCTTTTAGAAACAGATTCCAGGTCTCACCTCCCCAAGATTCTGCATCAGCAGCTGTGAATGGGGCAGTGTGTGTGTATGTGTGTGTGTGTGTGTGTGTGTGTGTGTGTGAGAGAGAGAGAGAGAGAGATTAATCTTGTTGTACACTGCCATCTGAAAATCTCAAAACTAAGTCAGGTGTTCCCCTTTAGCTAGATCAAGGAAGTGTTCATCAAATAACAGTCAGTAGTCGTGCGGGGAAATTGAGCCAAACCCATCTCTGCTATCAAGCATTGTAGCTGGATGGAAAAAAGGAAGGAAGAAAGAATCACGTTCATCACCAAGAAATGAAGGGCAAAGTAAGAATAAATGAAAATAACAATAGCCTCAAGGAATTGTTTAGTACCAGGCATTTTTTGTACAAGGATAGTCGCCCCATTGGAAGCAGGAATGAGACTCGGTTGTCCTAAGCAACTTACTCAAGGTTACACACCCGATAAAATGGTAGAGCCAGAATTCCTTCCTACGCTTGAGTGATCCGTGCAGCATGCGCTGAACTGGGTAAGACCCCAGGAATGGGGAAAGGAGTCAGGCAGCAATCCAGAAACAGACTCTCCCAAGGCAATAAGAAGGCTCCTGAGGGCTGCTTTTGACCTCAACAAGGAGCTGTGGGTGGCTCCTGGCCGGTGGTTTCTCATGAAGGACTCCAAACCTCTCTCACCTCTTAAAACTCTTCTTGTCTCTTCCTCCTAATCCAGCTTGCTCTGCTAAGCAAAGTAGCCCATAACAGGCATAGAAGGAAAACGAATATTGCTTTCATATTTTTCTCTGCGTAGGGAGATGTACTTTTAGGTCTCTCTCACATGATAAGAAAATTCCAGTTGCCCTCTTTTTGGCTCCATTTCCAGTCTCATGAAGGTGCAGCTGTGTGGCTTGGCCATGAGGATTGGAGAGGTAGAAAAGAGGGCAAGAGGCCGGGCGCGGTGGCTCACGCCTGTAATCCCAGCACTTTGGGAGGCCAAGGCGGGTGGATCACAAGGTCAAGAGATCGAGACCATCCTGGTCAACATGGTGAAACCCCATCTCTACTCAAAATACAAAAAATTAGCTGGGCATGGTGGCGCGTGCCTGTAATCCCAGCTACTCGGGAGGCTGAGGCAGGAGAATTGCCTGAACCCAGGAGCCGAGATCGCGCCACTGCGCTCCAGCCTGGGTAAGAAGAGTGAGACTCCGTCTCAAAAAAAAATAAAAAAGAAAAGAGGGCAGGAGAGGAGACGACTCCCATTTTGCCACCTGGCGGCTCTCAACCGGCTCTTCATAGCACGTAAAGTCCTTTTTCACCTATAGGCAGTGACGCTCCCGCAGGGTTCAGACGAGCTCGTCTCCTGTCTAAAGGGCCTGGAGGGCTGGAACACTGCCCATACTTCTTCATCCCTGACGTGCTCAAGCCCAGTGCTGATACAGTGCTCAGTAAATTACTGTCCTTTGGTTGATTTGCAACAAGGGCTTTTTAAATTGGAATGCACAGAGTTGAAATAGTCCCTCCGTTGTTCTGGGTCACCATTCTTAATTATGCTTCTCTTGCTGGTGTGCTATGATTTCTGTATGTTCCCAGCTGAGGTGTATTAACCTCACGTGGCCTCACCGCACAGCCACTTTTAGGCGCCTTCATCAACACCTGCCATTCTGGTGCCCACTTCATCCTCCGCAGTCTGTCCTGTTCGTTCCACATCCCTGAGTCATGCCCACTGTCTCCTGTCTTGCTCCTGTGTTTGTGCTGACTCGACAAATTACTCTCATCTCAACTACTGTGTAGCAATAGTTTTCATTCAACTTTTATCAATTTCCTCTTACCATGGTCAGTCCAGACTTTCTCCATGCTTTGTCTTTACCTCAAATTTCCATCCTATTTTTTTCTCTTTTCTAAAGAGAAGTCCACACATTCTAACTGTGTTATGACTTGCCTGTGCCTTAATCTTTTGTCATCTGGTTTCCGCTCTTCATGCTGTGTTGTCCACACCGGGAAAGGCACGTTAGCCATGAAGAGTCTGTCCTTGATCTCGTCTTGCATGGTTTCTCTGCAGCTGTTGATGCTGTGGGCCACTGCCTGGTCCTGACACTCCCTCTTGCTTTTTCTTCTTTAATGCTCTGTGTGCCTCTATTTCTTCTGCTACTGCTATTTCTCCATCCAGGCCTTTCTGAGACTCAGTCTCTGCTCGATCTTCCTTAGAGGCAACTTTCACTCCTGTGACTTCAGCATGGCCACCTGTACGCCAGGTCACACTTCCAGTTGTCTACTGGATTTTTCCACTTGTCCATCCCACTGTTACTTAAAACTTGAGATATCTCAAGCTGGATTTATTCCCCCTTCCAAAACTGCTTATTTTCTTCTACTAACTTTAAGGCTCAAGATCTTTGCCCATCCATTAATTATAATAGTCTATGAGTCATGAAAGTATATGGTTCCTTTACATCTATTCTCTATCCCATGTATTCCGTTTCTGCCGCCACCCTAATTCTGACCCTTTTGTCCCCATATAAACTATTGTAAGTTAATCTCTTAAAATACTTGTCGTGGTATTTTATGTACAGTGACTCACGCCAGTAATCCCAGCACTTTGGGAGGCCAAGGGGGGTGGATCACGAGGTCACAAGTTCAAGACCAGCCTGGCCAACATTGTGAAACCCTGTCTCTCCTAAAGACACAAAAAATTAGCTGGGTGTGGTGGTGTGCACCTGTAGTCCCAGCTACTCGGGAGGCTGAGGCATGCACCTGTAGTCCCAGCTACTCGGGAGGCTGAGGCAGGCGAATTGCTTGAACCCAAGAGGTGGAGATTGCAGTGAGCCGAGATTGCGCCACTGCACTACAGCCTCGGAGACAGTGTGAGACTCCGTCTCAAAAAAAAAAAAAAAAAAACCTTTTCAAAAATGTGCTCTTCTACTCAAAACATATTACAGAATCAAATCCAACCTTCTTCGCCTAATGTTCAAGACCTCCTTCAATCCAATCCCAACTTTGTCGTTCCCACCATTTCTTCCTCTATTGTATTTGCCTTGAAGAAATAAATCGGTTCAGTGGAACTGTTCTGCTCCTAAGCTCCTGAACACTTCATATCCACACAATGGTTCACGTCCTTCCACCTACCTGCTACATCTGTCCCTCATACTCACATTGCTTCTGGCCTAAACTTCCTTCCACTCCACCTTTCAAAGCAGCTTCCTTGGCCATCTCCATGCAAATTAACCTCTTCCTCTCATAAACTCCCTTTGACTCCATTAAGCTCCCAGTAGTTTGTGAAATTATGTAAACTCCAGTTTATATGTTAAATGATTGCTTCATTTTTCTTACGAGATTGTTTGCTCCTTCTGGATTTCATCCCCTAGCTGGCACCTGGCTCAGGCTTAATTAATGCTGTTTGTTCTTGTGTGAGTTTCCATGAACGATAAATACAAGTTGCTTTTGTAAATTGAGTCCCAAGTCCCTGTATTTATAAGAGCAAATGCCATGTGCAGTTATGGATATTCTGTTGTACTTCTTTCTAAGCAAAATCTTAGTTATTGGCTACCTGTGTGTCTTGGTCCGTTTGTGCTGTTGTAACAGAATAGCACAGACTGGGTAATTTATGACGAACATATATTTATTGGCTCACAGTTCCAGAGGTTGGGAAGTCCAATGTCAAGGTTCAGGCATCTGGAGAGGGCTTTCTTTTTGCATCATAACGTGGCAGAAGACATCACATGGTGAAGGCAAAGAGAAAGAAGGGAGCAAACTTGCCCTTTTGTAACAACATTAATCCATGCATGAGGGCAGAGCCCTGATGGCCTAGTCACCTCTTCAGGATCCCATCTGTTAACACTGTTACAATGGCAATTAAATTTCAACGGGAGTTTTAGAGGGAACAAACATTCAAACCAGAGCACTAGTATAAACACAGGTGTAGGTACCTCACCTTATACATTTTGCCTTTTCTTTAGCAGATTAGGAAAGGAGAAGCAAGGTACACAGCAAGCTGTATTCTCTTCCAGGCAACTTCATTTATTATACAGTGGCTAATTTCTGTCTTTCTTCATGCCAAGTAACTACACCATTTAAAGTGATAAAAAAAGAGAGTAAGGAAGGAAGGAAGGAGGGGGAGGGAGGGAGAGAAAGAAAGGAAAGAAGAAAGAAAGTTTGTATAATAATGGGATCTGATTCCCTCTTCCTCTATTATACACATTCAAGAGTGTGGTGTGGAAAATATAGAAATTTACACTTGACAAACACCTTTACTATCTCTAGGACATGAATTAATGTACTGTTTCCAAGCACCTGAGACATTCATTCACCAAAAAGGAAATATACAAGGGTCATAGATATAAATGTATATTTATTCCTTATATTAATTCAGGTTAGAGTCAATCATCTTGACCAAGCTCCCCATTTCTGGCCATGATGACGAGGTGGTGTCCGTCTCCTCAGTGTGTGAGTGAAGTAGCAAAATGGCATTACCTGGGAGCTTGTTAGAAATGCAGCATCCCAGAACCTTTCTCAGAATCAGCATTTTAACAAGATTTCCAGGTAATTTAAATGCACATTAAAGTTTGAAAAGCACTAAAGTAAGGCAGGAGTAATAACAAAACAGCACTGGAAATTCCTCCCAGGTGGCATTACACGAAGCCTCGTGATTCTGTTGGAATCTGAATGCATTATGTGGGTGGTGATGGGTTGACAATATAACGTAGCTGCAGTTTGCAGACCTGAGTCCTGCTCTGGGCAGTATCCTCCCAATAATACCCCAGACTGCAAGAGCCCTGAAATACGTGCCTGCCACCTTACTGATTTCCGCTGAGGAAATCTCTCTGAGAGTCACATTCCACCTACTACCCCCTCACTTGTTTCCATCATATTACCCTCTTCCTGGGACTCCTCCTCTGCCTTCCTATAGACGTCTGGATGAGACAGGATGGAAGTGTCTCACTGCATCTGCCCTTGACTCCCCTATACACCCTGCCCTCGGCCATGCCCCAGGAGAGGAAGGAGCTGAAACTGTGTATAACTCAGGGACTCATTGCCCCAGACAGTGTTTTTCTCTATTACCTTTACTCTGTCATCTTCCTTTTATTTTTGAGATGGAGTTTTGCTCTTGTTGCCCAGGCTGGAGTGCAATAGCATGATCTTGGCTCACCACAATCTCTGCCCCCCGGGTTCAAGTGATTCTTCTGCCTCAGCTTCCCAAGTAGCTGGGATTACAGGCATGTGCCACCACACCTGGCTGATTTTGTATTTTTAGTAGAAATGGGGTTTCTCCATGTTGGTCAGGCTGGTCTCGAACTTCTGACCTCAGGTGATCCACCCACCTCTTCCTCCCAAGCTGCTGGGATTACAAGTGTGAGCCACCATGCCTGGCCTACTCTGTCATCTTTCTTAAACCTATCCAGAGAAATATAATCGCTTTGTCTATTAGATCTGCTCTTTTCCTATCAGGTTTTTTCTAAGTGTATCTTTGTTTCGAATCTTAAGGAAGGCCTGGTACTTAAAGATAGCAAACCAGAAACAGGCATTCCATTTTGCTGTGATGCTGGGTTCTCCTGAACCCTGAGAACAACCGTAGCATCACATTTTCAAAACTTCATTCAGTCACTCATTTTCAATAAACATTATTGAGCTCCTACTTGTCCATGGACTGCAACAAAAGCTCTTATTCCATGCGGTGCAACAACGGCAAAAAATTGTCCTTACGAAGACTCATTCTAATGGGAGAAGCAGTCAATAAGCACATAAACATGATGCTATTTCAGATAACGAGTTGGGCTATAAAAAGAATATAATAGAGTAATGGGAAAGAAAAACTGGGTCTAAGTTGTGACCCCTTCACCTTAAGAGGTCAGGGGAGAACTGTGTTCGTTGTCATTTGAGCTCAGATATAAAAGACGAGAGGGAGACAATGATTGAACTATCTAGAACAGGTGGTCCAGGCAGTGGTGACAGCAAGAGCAAAGATCATGAGGCAGATCCTGTTATGATAAACATTTGGGGTGAGTAAGGAAGGGGAGAGAGGGAGAAGAAATGGCTAAAACAAGCCCTTGGCCTCAAGTCTTTGGGAATCAGTGGAATGATCTAGGCATGGTAGGAGGAAGAGAGAGAAAATATTGGAAAGTAGAGAAGAAAGAACAAGAGGTAGAGGAAAGAAACGGAAAGACATGAGAGTGGTAGGAGATGGCCGAGTACAATTCACTGCCCAAGCCACTGGCCAGCACGAGCGCAGTGGGCTCCCTACTCAGAGTCTGTGGCCAAAGAGTGTGTTTCTTCCTTGGAGGGAGGAAAACTACAAAAGGAAAATACACTAGTAAGCCAGAGGCAAAGGAGTCCCTTAGTAACAAGAGACCTTCAGAAGAGAGAACTTAGGAATCAGATCCTAGCAAAGATATAAGCTGGAATTTTCAAGCTGTGTTATTTGCAGAGGTTATAAGGACATTTCAGATCCTTCTACTCTGAGAGTTCTCACAGTCCTGGGCGGCATTCACACACACAGGTCGGTGTATGAATATATGAGTGTATGTGTATATCCTATGTGTTGGGAATGGGAGGGGGGTGCCTGGGCAGAGGAAAAGAGGGGAAGAGGCCATTAAAAGCCTTGCTGAGAAAGGTATTTCTTGCAGACAAAAAAGAATCAGGCCCCTCGCTCCCTACTGAGCCCATTTCTCCTGCCTTTACCCGAGCTGTCAGGCATGAATCCCTGTAGCGTTCCGTAACTAATTGACAGTAATGGGGGCCATTGGGAGTCTAAGAATACATGGCATTACCCGGCATGCACTGGAAAGAAGGGGGGCTGCTTCAGGGGCAGCTGTGGGGAAAATAAAGGCTGTCTTCTAAACTTTGTTTTCCTTAATCGAAGGTAGGAGGTAGAAGTAAGGAGAAGCAGATTTAGGCAAACTTCTTCTCAGCTTAAAAATAAAAAATTATAAATCTCATATCTTATCCTGATCTAATATCCCAGGATACTGTGTCTGCCACAGAGAAGAAACAGATGGAATTTCAATTAACCCTGGGGCCCCTGTGAAATCTATATTGTACCCTCTGGATTTACAACATATTGTAATATATGACTGCAGGCTCTGGAGATTCCATCGCAAATCAACCCTCTTTATTCCAGGGGTTCAGAAAACTACTACAAAAGCCCACTTCAGAATCAAAAGTGGCCAGTTTCTTACACCTTCATCTTCAGAGTTGAAACCTGGTTTTAATTTTATAACAGTTTATTTATGGAGCAGTCCCCGTGTTTTTATAAGAGAAGACATTTAATTTTTTTCCTTTTATGAATGATGATATTGACAGACTAAAACTATTTATGCCAAAAAGAAAACTGGGAAAAGGTACAGCATTATGACACCTCGATGAATGACTCACCATACACTCAGTCATTTATCATCTAAAGGATTTTTATATTTAAAAAATCATACCTTTACAGAATGTAGTCTTTAATGGTAAAGATACTTGAAATCAAACTAAAAGCAGTTACCTCTGCTATGAATATCACATGATGTTGTAAACTTTGCAACAATTTTAAGAATTTCAAGTGGTTTTTCAAAGCTGGGATTGTTTGTGAGGTCCCTAGAAATTTCTGTCTCTGACATTCATGTCTTTTATTATTGGCCTCACCTCTCTCTGCATTTGTTCTTCATTTCAAAAATAATATTTGCATAAATCTTCAACTTCTCACACCCACAAAAACTTTCAAAATTAATTTTGACCTTTTGACATTAAGGACAAATTTTCTGTGCATTTTTCTTACAAGACTGCTTTTCCGTAAAATTATATGTCGACTCAAATCTTGCGTCACCTTCTGCAGAGATGAATTTTCCCCATACAGTGGTACGGACTCTTTTTCTCTGTGGGTTGCTGTTGTTATCCAGCTCATCTTATGAAAAATTTGCCTCTGAACCCCTGGGGACTATCTCTAGGAAATCAGATCAGCAAACTTCCTGTCTTCTGAGAAAAATAACTTTGGAGAATTGAAATGTGTCTTTTTAAGGGACTACAATATGAAGGCTCCTCCTCATTCCAAGGTAACCATGAGGAACTGAGGACATAGGCTTCCCGGAGAAGCACAATCTATTAGTGATGTTGAGAGCTGGGCAGAGTGAAAAGAGCCATCATTCAGGCACCTAAGATGTTGTTTATCCCCACTTTGCTATTTCATGGAGGTAAATAAGACAGTTGCTAGGACGTTCCTCTTCAAATTGTCAGAACAAAGGAGTTCTCCAGCCTGCGCTTCTTTCCTCTATCAAATGCACAGCCTTGCAGGACCACTGGGGAACGCTTCTTTCTCCCTGGGTCTACCATCAAGTGGCCAGGCCAGAAGGGACCATGACATGGTGAGGGCATCCCTGCCAAATCAGTCAGAGCTTCAATGTGGCACAGGGACTGGGGGCCACCGAGGAAGTTCAAAGAACTGATTGATTTGCTCTTCAGGCAGGTTCGGAACATTGGCTCAGAGGCTCGAAGAAGGTTCTTCTAGTGGAACAAGTTCCTCTTGTTTTCAGCGAGGTTGCTTTATCCCCTTAAACCACCCTTAAGTTAGAAAAAAGAAAGAGTGATTTTAAATAGGCTGAACATTTGCCCATTTAGGACATCTTAATATCGGGCAATCAAAGGTCATTTTGATGTAATCATTAAGGTTTATTTCCTTGTCTGAACAAAAACATGGATGTGTTATTAAACCCAGACTAGCATTCATTTAACCTGTCTCATTCTCATCCTAGATACATTTATTCTGGAAAGAAAAAATATATGGCCACTTAAAAATAATATACAAACCACATGTTAAGATTGACTGAGTTTTAGTTTGCTTTTTTAACCTTTTGTGTGTGCTTGTTATATATAAATAATAAAAGCCAATTCTCCTGTCACACTACGTGCCAGGCACTATTCCAAATGCTTTATATGCAGTGATTATCTGATCATCACAATACTCTACGAGGTATTATTATCGTCTTTTTCCTAAGAGGGAATATTGATAACACAAAGAGTATTTGGAATACGTTTGAGTCTTAGCCTTCAGGGGTTATGGCAGGGATCAGGTTTTCTGATTCCTGATCATCCACAGAATTGAAAGTGACATCTTTCAAAATATAGTCAGTGTGGTTTCTCTTCCTTCCCGGCCCCCTTGCCCACCCCCTACTACCTCTCCTTCCAGTCTGTCCTGAATTCTGCACTCTATTTTCAACTTCGTATTGAGGCTCCTTCGCTTTCAGCCTTCCTGTTTTTATTTTTATCCTGTTAATTTCATGTTCCAACACTGCCAGAGTTAAGGGCAAGATGAAAGAAGAAGCAAAGGACAATACAGGAGGTATTCTAAAGTTATCCGGAAAGCTTCATGATTGGTACAGCAGGAAAAGCATACTGAAGAACTCAATTGAAAACATGTCTGATTGGTGACATTTTCTGCTATTACTTTACCTTTTCTTTCTTTATTTTTCTGGGTTGATTTTACTGCTTTACCATGTTTTTTCCCTGAGATTCAAAAAGAAATCTATTTTCCTGTCAGTCTCTCCCAAAAGTCTTCACTCAGCCTTTCCCATAGGTATCTATTCCCTTCTCACTGCCAAGCCCTTGTTTATTATCTTGGCTGGAAACTGTTCTCTCTTCATCTGCCTTATGCATATCTTAGCCTCAGAACCAAGTTCCAAAGAAAATGGCAATTGTTTTTCTTTGCAGTTTCTGCAGTTTTGTTTTGAAAGTTAGACAAATTTGTTGAGCTGAATTAGGGAGAGTTGCGATATCTACAAGCCATATTTCTCTGAAGTATGATTGCTAAGTATGAAAGCACTGAGCTGATTGGGAAACTGCACCAAGTAAACACAGTATCAGCAGGAATAGAGGAAACATTGATCTGGGCTGGGCCGGGTGCTGGCATACAGAAAGATAATCTTAGGTGGGACAGAAGCCCAGACAGCAGCAAAGAAGGTCTGGAGTCAAGCTGAGGCCCACTGAAATAGTGGGACATATGAGGAAGATAGTCTAGAATTTTGGAAGAGGCTAAGGCTAAGGTTACAGCCGAGAAGTAAGATTGAGTTTCCTCTAGGCCAAAGAACACCTATTTTCTGTAGCATTTGTAGAGAAGAGTCCCGGAGAGACGTCTGCACTGAGACCAGAAAGCACACACTCCTGGGACGGCAGAGGTGAGGATACTCAGGGAAAAGCGCAGTGATGGCTGAGTGACTTGCCAGGAAAATCTGATTGCATTGTGATGACAGAGCTGATTCCAGGATCTTGTTTTTGTGGTTTCAACAACTCTTCATTTATTCTCTGAAGATTGCCTTTCATACCATAGGTATGAGTTTTGGCCTTTCATCCTCTGTGTCCCTGAAGGCTCCAAGGGAGTCACTGTTTAAGGAAGATCACATTCTGTTTGTGAGAGCAGTCCTTGCGAACTGACCTGAACTTGGGACCAGGCACCGTTGGCAATGACAGCCACTCAAGCTCAACACTGCTGCTATTTCATACCATATCTTTTTCTACATACAGGCATACCTGGGAGATACTGGGGGTGCACTTCCAGACTACCGCAATCCAGCGAGTATCACAATAAAACAAGTCACAAAAAATGTTGGGTTTCCCAGTGCATGTAAAAGTTATGTTTTCATACACTGTAGTCTATTAGGTGTGCAATAGCCTTATGTCTAAAACAACCATGTTCATCCTTAATTTAAAACTACTTTAATGCTCAGAATTGCTAATGATCATCTGAGCCTTCAGCAAGTCATAATCTTTTTGCTGGTGGAGGGTTTTGCCTTGATGTTGACAGGTGCTGACTGACGGGGGTGGTGAATACTGAAGGTAGGGGTGATGCATTTTCTTAAAATAACACAACCACGAAGTTTGCCACATTGACAATAGATTTCTCTTACCATGCCATGCCGTGGGATAGCATTCTACCCATATTTCTTTCAAAATTGGAATCAGTGCTCTCAAACCTGCCACTGCTTTATCAACTAAGTTTATGTGATATTCTAAATCCAGTGTTCACAGCATCTTTATCAGGAGTAGATGTCTTACCAAGAAACTGCTTTCTTTGCTCATCTATAAGAAGCAACTCACTCAAGTTTATCATGAGATTGCAGCAATTCAGGCTTTACTTATAATTCCAGCTCTCTTGCTGTTTCTATCACATCTACAATTACTTCCCCCACTGAAGTCTAGAACCCCTCAAAGTCTTTCATGAGGGTTAAAATCAATTTCTTCCAAACTCCTGTTAATATTGATATTTTGACCTCCTCCCATGAATCAAGAATGTCTTTAATAGCATCCAGAATGTTGAATCCTTTCCAGAATGTTTTCCATTTACTTTGCCCAAATCCATCAGAGGAATCACTCTGTGGCAGCTATTGCCTTACAAGATTTATTTCTTAAAAAAACAATGAGGCTTAAAAGTAAAAATGACTCCTTGATTCTTGGGCTACAGAATGGATGTTGTGTTAGCAGACATGCGAACAACATTAATCTCTTTGTACGAATCAGAAGATCTCAACAGTGGGCTTAAAATATTCAGTAAACCATGCTGTAAACAGATGTGCTGCCCTCCAGGCCTTGTTGTTCCACATACAGCTCACAGGTAGAGTAGATTTAGTGTAATTCTTAAGGGACCTAGTAGTTTCAAACTGGTAAATGAGCATTTACTTCAACGTAAAGTCACCAACTGCATTAGTCCCTAGGAAGAGGTTACTCAAAGTCTTCTGAAGTTGAAGTCAGGTGTTGACGTCTCCTCTTTAGCTATAAAAGTCCTAGATGGCATCTCCTTTCAATCTTATATTGTCCTGTCTATATCTAAAGTCTCCTGTGTAATGTAGCCACCCGTGTCGATGAAGCTAACTTCCTGCAGCTTCTACGTTAGCACGTGCCACTTCCCCCGGCACTTGTATGTTATGGAGATGGCTTCTTTCCTTACACCCCCTGAACCAGCCTCTGCTGACCTCAAGCTTTTCTTCTGCAGTTTCCTCACCTCTCCCAGCTTTCTTGGAATTGAAGAGAAGTTGAGCCTTTCTCTGAAACAGGTTTTAGCTTAAGGGAATGTTGTGTCTGGTTTGATCTCCTATCCAAACTCAAACTTTCTGTGTATGAACAGTAAGGCTGTTTTGCTCTCTTATCATTCATGTATTCACTGGAGTTGCACTTTTAATTTCCTTCAATAAACTTCTTTTGTATTTACAACTGGCTAACTGAAACAAGCAGCCTAGCATTTGTCCTGTCTCAGCTTTCAGCGTGGCTTCCTTGCTAACCTTAATTATTTCTAGCTTTTGACTGAATGTGAAAGATGTGAAACTCTTTCAACTTAACTCTTAGAGGCCATTGTAGAGTTATTAATTGGTCTAATTTCAGTATTATTGTGTCTCAGGGAATAGGGAAGCTTGAGGAGAGGGAGAGAGAGATAGAGAAATGGTTGGTCAGTGGAGCAGTCAGAACACACACATTGGTCAGTTAAGTTTGCTGTCTTATGTGGATTTTGTTTGTGTCATCCCAAAACAATTACAGTAGTAACATAGAAGAACACTGGTCACAGATTACCCATAATAGATGTAATATGACAAAAAAAGCTTGAAATATTATGATAGTGTGACAAAGAGACGTGAAATGAGCACAGGATGTTAGAAACATGGTGCCAGTAGATTTGCTCAATTCAGGGTTGCCACAAACGTTCAGTTTGCAACAAATGCCGTATCTGTGAAGAGCAGTAAAACGAGGTGTGCTTATGTTACCAAGCTGTTTCTGTATCTTTGGAAACCATTTCATCTCTCCCATTAAGAATGAGAAAATAAACTGGCATTCATGTAGTATCTTTCCAACACACAGCTCAAAAATCAGTAATGACAAAAGGGTCTTTTCTTTTTTTTTTAATTAATAGACTTTATCTTTAGAGCAGTTTTAGGTTTACAGAAAAATTGAATAATAAATACAGAGAGTTCCCACATAGTCCCTCCTCCTTCCCATTTCCTCATGTTCTTCCCCACAGATTCCCCTATTTTTTACATACTGTATTAGTGTGATATGTGTGTTATCATAGATGAGCAATATGGATACATTATTATTAACTACAGTCTAGAGTTCACATTAAGGTTTACTGTCTCTGTTATACATTCTATGGATTTTTGACAAGCGTATAATAAAATACATCCACCATTACAGTATCTGTCAAACAGAATAGGTTCACTCCTCTAAAAATCACCTGTGCTCCACCAGTTTATCCCTTCCATCCTCCCTCTCTCCACCAGAGTCTCTGGCAATCACTGATCTTTTTATTGTCTTCATAATTTTGCCTTTTGCAGAATGTCATATGGTTAGGATACACAGTTATACAATATGTAGCATCTTCAAATTGGCTTCTCTCACTTAGAAATATGCATTTAAGGCTGGGCGCAGTGGCTTGCGCTCGTAATCTCAGCACTTTGGGAGGCTGAGATGGGCGTATCATGAGGTCAAGAGATAGCAACAATCCTGGCCAACATGGTGAAACCCCATCTCTACTAAAATACAAAAAAAAAAAAAAAAAATTAACTGGGCGTGGTGGCATGCACCTTCTCAGCAACTCAGAAGGCTGAGACAAGAGAATCGCTTGAACCCAGGCAGCAGAGGTTGCAGTGAGCCGAGATCATGCCACTGCACTCCAGCTGGGTGACAGAGCAAGACTCCGTCTCAAAAAAAAAAAAGAGAGAGAGAGAGAAATACACATCTAAGGCTCCCCATCTCTTTTTGTGGCTTGATAGCTCATTTCTTTTCATTGCTGTATAATATTCTGTTGTATGGGTGAACCACAGTTTGTGTATCCACTGGCCTACTAAAGGACATTCCAGTTTGGGCAGCATTTGTGCTGCAGGTTTTTCTCATTTTGAAGTTAAGCAATGGAGAAGTAAGCTTCCCAGAATTCTATGGCCCCATATTTTCCCAGCTGTTTCATTGACTGGCTTGCTCCATGGCTCTGGTAACTATTTCCTTACAACTGTTCTTGATTCCCCTCCAAGCTTAATATGGCAGAAGTTAAAGTTATAGTTATTTACAAATTGTTGGATAGCTGATCCCCGACCAGGGCAAGATGAGCATTTCTAAGACACCAGCATTGCAGAGGACAGATAGTCTCAGCTGACCCAGAGAGGCCAATCCCACTAGGACCTGTGGCCCATAGAACATGAACTTCCATCTTAGAGGCCATTTGGAGAAACAGTTTTCAGCCATGTGCTACAGAGAGCTTTCATCTTCTGAAGCCAGCCCCTGGTGTCTTAGTTTGAGCTACTCTAACAGGACATCATCGGTCAGGTAGCTCACACAACAGACATTTCTCTCTCATAATTCTGGAGGCTGGTAAGTCCAAGATCAAGGCAGTTGGGTGTCTGGTGAGGGTATGCTTTCAAGTTTGCAAGTGGCCATCTTCTGGTTGCATCCTCACAAGGCCAAGAGAGATTATTTCTCTCTCATATTTCTTCTTATATGGTATTAATGTCATCATGAATGGTGTACCCTCATGTCCTAATTACCTCCCAAAGGCCCTGCCCCCTAATGTAATCACATTGAGAGTTAGGATTTCACCATATGAATGGAGTGGGGTACCACAACCTTTCAATCCATAACACCCAGCTGGACACTAGTTAACTATAGTAACTATCTACCAGCTAGATAGATACTATAGTTACACCCACCCTTCATACCTTTCCACCCATGCCTTTTTAAACCCTGCTCAGCCTCAGGGAAATAGTCAGAATGTTCTTTCCACTTAAAAAGAGAGATTGTTCGCTGGGCGTGGTGGCTCACTCCTGTAATCCCAGCGCTTTGGGAGCCCGAGGTGGGTAGATCACCTGAGGTCAGGAGTTTGTGACCAGCCTGACCAACAAGGTGAAACCCCATCTCTACTAAAAATACAAAAATTAGCCAGGTATGGTGCCGGGCATCTGTAATCCCAGCTACTTGGGAGGCTGAGGCAGGAGAATCACTTGGACCCAGGAGGTGGAGGTTGCAATGAACCGAGATTGTGCCATTACACTCCAGCCCGGATGACAGAGCAAGAGTCTATCTCAAAAAAAAGAGAGACTCTTGGTAATTAGGACCATCCATTTTCGATTTCTTCTGTTGGTTCCTTCGCTATGTTAGTTTGCTGTTCTCTTGACTTCTACATACACTTAACATGCACTTTGCTTTTTTGTTATTTCTCTTTTCAAGGAATGTGACGTCTTCCACTATCAAAATTGCAGAGGTGGCCTGTCTCCTCAGGCTCCGCTCTCTGTGGCTTCCTTTCTACCCAGCCTGTACCAGGACTGAGTACCTCAGGACTGAGTACCAGGACTCAGTACCAGGACTCAGTACCTCAGGACTCAGTACCAGGACTCAGTACCAGGACTCAGTACCTCAGGACTCAATACCAGGACTCAGTACCAGGACTCAGTACCTCAGGACTCAGTACCAGGACTCAGTACCAGGACTCAGTACCTCAGGACTCAGTACCAGGACTCAGTACCAGGACTCAGTACCTCAGGACTGAGTACCAGGACTCAGTACCAGGACTCAGTACCTCAGGACTCAGTACCAGGACTCAGTACCAGGACTCAGTACTTCAGGACTCAGTACCAGGACTCAGTACCAGGACTCAGTACCTCAGGACGCAGTACCAGGACTCAGTACCTCAGGACTCAGTACCAGGACTCAGTACCAGGACTCAGTACCTCAGGACTCAGTACCAGGACTCAGTACCTCAGGACTCAGTACCAGGACTCAGTACCAGGACTCAGTACCTCAGGACTCAGTACCGCAGAACCTGCATTCTTTCATGGCCCGCTCTCAGGCTTTCTTGTCACCCCAATGATCCAAAACTGTTTTCGGCAAACAACTGGAAAGAGTTTAGGCATTGCCCTGACCTTATTGCATTCTAATAAAGAATTGCCAAGATAAGCCAGAATTAGCCTAGGATGTGTGAAACTGCAAGATGCCTGACCCCACCTCAGGGCAGCGGCGGTTTGGCTGTCCTGAGATGGTGGAAGGGCAAAGCCTCCCCTCCTGGTTAGCCCCCCACTTAGACCTGTCTCAACATCTATTGGAAATTTTCATATCACATAATTCATCTGCTAACATTCCTTAAAGAGAGTCCAGTTTTCAGTGTTCTCGAGGCACTTGTCTGGGAGTTCACCCTTCACAGGGATCTGTTCTTGTAAGAGCTCCTCATCAGGGGAGGGACCATCACACCCCCTGTCAGCAAAGTAGGCGTCTTCTGACCTGGCCCAAGTAATCGCTCCCTTCTTTGTTGAACTTTCCATAAAACATGGCAACAGCACTTAATATGGGATTCCCCACAAGCCTGCGCACTGAAGCTCTAGAGGAACAGGAGACAACGCGGTACCTGTGAAAGACAGAAAAGGGGTTGGGAAGGATGCAGGTGTTCAAAGACAGCACGTGAAGCAGGAAAAGAAATAGCACGAACTAGGGATAAAATCTTGGCAGTCCTGAGGTGGAAGGTAGCCGAGGAAAGGTGAGAAGCAATGAGGATGAATTGAGTGAGATGGTTTCATCATGATGTGTCTTATGTACCGAGATCTCTGAGGATACAGAGGTAAAGAAGACAGTTTGTTCTCAAGATCTGGTGTGGCCATGAAAACAGTTCTCCGTTTGTCACTCAAATAGCCACACTGGGTTTGAGTTGGGAGACAGCCATTGATCATCCTTACCACCAGAACACTCTTGAGTCAGCACTGCCTTGTTTCATAAGCAGAATAAGCAAGGAACTAGGTTCTTATTTGAATGTTTGCAAAGTACCTTCCGTGTTTGCTGAGCCACACTTCAAAGGGATTTATGCACATTACCTTGGATTAGTCAGTTATATCTATCTTAAATAGTCAGTGAAAGCAAGGAAGGTTAAGTGACTTACAAAAGGACACACAGCTAGTAATTTTTAGAGCCTGGGTCCAACTAGTTCCAAAGCCCCTTCGCATGCCCACTAGGTGGTCTGAATTCAGCTTCTCTACTCGCCTACTTAAGCCCCTTCTCCTACTAAGAAAATGAAATTTTACAATTAGATATTTATTCCTTTATCTAAACACTTTATTCTTAGATAAATTTCCACTAAGAGGAATAAGCCACAAAAAAGTTTACCATTAATGTATCCTGGCTAAGAATGTATTTATGAAAGAATTTCCTGCAAGAAAATTTTGATTTTTGTGCATGTAGAGTGGGGAGCAGTCAGAAAAATGGTGAAATGAAAGACCAGCACAGAAGAGGAAGGCAAAAGGTAGATGACATCTTTGCTTACACCTCACATTGTTGAGGGTGCAAGTGGAGAAGCCCTGCCCATCCTCACTTCTCACTCTGTCCAGGGACCTTGTTACACCCCAGAGTTTCAGCGAGTGGGAGGAAGCTGGAGAGGAGAATATTGGCAATGGCAGAGATGCGGGGGAGGGGGTGGTGCAGGGAGGGTGGAGACAAAGGGGGAAGTAACTTTTTAAATAAAAAAATGATAAGTGATGAATGGAATGGCTAATCCTGGGGAGCCCTGAGAATGCCGGCCTGCCAAGCGAGGGCCTCTCTTTTTTTCACTGTCCTTTTTCTTTTCTTTTTAATTTTCTTTTATTTAATTTCGCTGCAGCACGTATAATCAATTACAGACTGAATCGGGATAAAGGGAGGGGAAGCACTTTAATTCATAAATCAATTTTATACGGTCATCAGTCAGGTTGTGAATGCAAATACCTCTGTCGGTTTAGGTTATTCAGAATTAATTGACTCCCACCGGGCTGGGCTGCAGATGGAGAGGGGCTTTCTCACAAAGTCTGCCTGGCCCGGCATGGGGGCTGACCACTTCCTCCCTCCCTCCTCTGGCCCTCTGGCCACCCCCCTCTTCTCCTTTACGCTCTGGGCCCCAAACATGGAGATGATGGGGGTGGGCAGCCAGCAAGGAGCTGGGTGAATAAGAGCCCAGAAAGGCTGTTTGAAGAAGGAAGGGGATACACAGAGAGATGAAAGCCCGCAAACAAACCCTCTTCAGCCCAGGCCCTGCAGAGACACCTTTACGTGATTAGAAATGCTTAACTTTCAAGGGTCTGCTTTTAAGTTCTCTTGAGCTTCTTAAATAAGAAAGAAAAAAAGAAAAACAAACAGAAAAACCAGAGCCCCTGGGCTGAAGCTGAAGGGGTATCATTCAGAAACCACTGGGTTGCTGGGTTTGTGTAGCTGCCAGATTTTAGCAGCCAGAGAGCAGCCCAGGACAGAGGCGTAGAAGCCAGCAGGCCCACTGAAATTGAGTGTGAAGGCCCTGCCCAGGGTTCCAGAGGGAGTAGCCCTGGGCTGTGGCCCCGCAGCAGAGGATGGAGAGAGGAGAACAAACGATGGCCGGCCAAGGCTTCCTAGTTGGGTTGCACCTGTTTCCTAAGTTCGGGTCTTCAGTCTGCTGGCGTTCATTCTAATTTGGAAAAGACACGCATCCATCCACCCACACATGCAACATATTTTGACCTCGACTTTGCCGCTTTTTACCCTCAGCTAAATAGACCTCTCATCGTGCGGCTCCAGTCCTCCTGCAAGGGAGTCACCCAGGACGTTTGTCTGTTCTGTTTTCCTGTTTGTTCTTTTCATGTTGTTGTCCTGGTCCACGCCTGCAATTCTACTTTAATTGGTCATGAGTCGAGCCCAGGGAACTGGTGCTTTTTAATAGGGTTACAGATGACTTCAGAGTGAAGCAAGGGTTGGAACCGCTGAAGCAGCTGAGGACGATGGTGGGCAACTCGAGAAACCCATGCTTCCCTCCCCAGTCCCCATTCCCTTCCCACAGCCTGGCAATGTTTCTGAAAGTGTGCTCCCTTGGAATTACATTAGAAAAAGTAAAACAAACGCATTGGTAAGAAAAAACAGGAACAAAATAAAATTTGGGAATATATATGTTGTAGATTCGCTGGCCCCCTCCAGACACATTAATAAAATCTCTGGAAAAATTTAGAATTTACACAAACTCCCAGTAAGTGTGGGAACCCCTGCTGAGGCAAAGCACCGAGATGTCTGGACTGTCTTCATTAACCTCAAACCCTAGCCTGCCTGGTGTGCATCACATTTTGCCTTGATGCATAGCAGTTGCTTTTGTGGGTTTTGTCGGAGAGCTCTCCTGAGAGACCAGAACTTGAATCTGGGAGCAAAATGAAAACAATGAGATGAGATGATCTCAGAAGCTGCACCTTCCAAAACATGGGTTCTTTACCCGTACTGAGATATTTTATAATCTGCTGCAAAACCCTTCTGCATTTTTAATTGAACCAGCAGTTAAATAGTCTGCAATACACTTGCTTGTATGTAAACGAGCCATATCCATTTATTTTAAAAGGCTGAGGAATTCCTGGCAATGCTTCATTAGTCATTCATTTGTACTGCCATATGCTACTGAAAGCAATAAAACTGCTTTTCTTTTAAAATTTTCAGAACTTCAGGCTTCTTTCCCAAGTCAGACTTGACTTCCTCTCCAAAGAGTCTGACGGTCTTAATGGAGATTAAATGTGTGTTTTCTCTTGCTGTACTTAGGCAGCAGCAGAGAGAAATCTGGGCAGGGGGTGGTCCAGAATGAAGGACATCTTGTTCACAAAGCCCTGGGTGTCTAAGGTAGACAATCTGAGACGTCCACAGGGGGAAAAAGGTCCTTAGGCCATGCAGGCAGTATGGCAGGGCGAACACACAGGTTTCAACATCAGTGCTGCCCGGCTTCATGACGTACATTGGACAAGATATGGCACCTCCCTGTTCTTCAGTTTCTTCCTCTTTAAAATGGCAATGTTAACAGCAGGTACCTCATGGAGTCATCGTGAAGAGTAAATGACACAAAGCATCTGAAATCCTAAGCAGAAAGCAAGCCCAATAAATGACAGCATTTGCTCTGATTGAGAGAGGCCATGGATGAGTGGTAATCAATGGGCCTATTGCTCTGATGTGGTCTTCCTTCCCAGTAGCATCAGCATCACCTGGAACTCTATTAGAAATGCAAAATCTAGGGCCCCAGAACTACTGAGCAGCAACTCAGGTAGGACCTAGCAGCCTGTGTTTCAGCAAGCCTTGCAGGTAATTCTAAACCACACTACAGTTAGAGGACTACCGAGGTAAGCTAAAAGCTGGAGGCTGGAGTTTTGGAGAACTCCAAACTCCAGCACAGTGGCTCACATCTGTAATCCCACCACTTTGGGAGGACGAGGCGGGTGGATCACCTGAGGTCAGGCATTTGAGACCAGCCTGAACAACATGGAGAAACCCTGCCTCTACTAAAAATATAAAATTAGCCAGATGTGGTGATGCATGCCTGTAATACCAGCTACTCAGGAGGCTGAGGCAGGAGAATCGCTTGAACCCAGGAGGTGGACGTTGTGGTGAGCCAAGATAGCGCCATTGTACTCCAGCCTGGGCAGCAAGAGCAAAACTCTGTCTCAAAAAAAAAAGAATCTCCTTGGATTCAAGCAGTTTGTGGTAAAGAAAGAGGTTAGATTTAGCTCTCTATACAGGAAACTAAGACAAATTGTCTTATACAATTATAAGTCTGGGATTGGGAAGAAAGGAAATTTGGCAGGACTGTAGCCTGGAGTATCCATCTAAAGGATGGAAATCTCACCAGTAACGTGTGCCTCGTACAATAGCATTGTTTGCAAACCCTTGCCACAGACAGCATCTTGTAAACCTCAGGACCTCAGGAAACCTTCCTACCCCCATACGTCTAGCCCCTTCTGAGATTCCAAGGCCCAGGGGTGCCTCCAGCCTCATTTGCCCTAGAACTTCAGCAAACTACACTACCCAACTATGTCACCAGATGAGAGCAGAAGTCTAAACCTCCTTCCCAAGACTTGTGCAGAGAAGGAGAACCTGCCAGAAAAAAGAGTCACAGAAGAGCCATCTCAGCCATGTTGCTTTGAGATGCCAGCAGCATATATGCATAGCCCTTTCCTTCTCCCACAATAAGGAGTCTCACAGTGCCAGAAGGTAGAGATGGGGGGAGGCAGTCTGGAGGGGTGGATACTAAAGAATTCGGAAGTTATCTGCAGAGAGGGAATTTTTTAAGATATCTGAATAAGAGAAAAGATAATGAAGTTTGGGGCTTCAGAGAGAAACAGCATGTTCAGATTTACGAGTGACTAAAAGAGGCACAGATAGGAGCTAACGGAGGTGGCAGGAAGGTGCTGGTTTAAGGGATGTACTTCCCTTTGCAGGAAATAAAAAGTACTACCTTTTCCTCATCCAATGCAAGGTTCATGACTGGTGCCTCTATAACAAAAGACAGATTTTAGAGAAAAGCCAGAAATAGAGAAAAGCATAACACATGTATTTAACCAAAGTTTTACATGACAGGGGAACCTTCAGAGATGAAGACCCGAAGATTCAGGGAAAGCTGTATTTTTATGCTTGGATTTGATAAGGAATGAACAGTGGTGCAGAAGTGTGATTGAATGAAAGGGGGTATGATCTAATGGGACCAAACCAGGAGAGCTTAGTAAGGCTTGTTGGTCCAGATTCTTCTTGACATCTCCGTGTCTCCTTTCCTTTCTGCCAGGTGTAGGGCAGGACGTCTGGCATATGAGGGTCTTATGATGTCTTTCAGGAGAGGCAGGATCAGAGAAGAATTCTTTTATGGCTAGCCCTCTCTTCTTAGAAAGGAAGAAGAAGATCAGAGAACTTCTTACCTCTGTGATTTTCTCATTTCTAAGGTGCTGTGTTTTGGGGTAGCGTGTCCTGCACCTATCACGTTTAACAAACAATTACTGAGCACCTACTGGGTACCAGATACTCTGCCAGGCTCTGAGAGGACAGGAATGCCTAAGACACAATTCCTGCCCTCAAGAACGCCTTTCAAAGAGAAGAGAGGAGAAAAAATTCACACATTTCCCCCTTCCCAAAATGACATCTGAAGAAAGGAAACAAAAAGGGTAACGGCCAGTGTGTCTTTAAACATTTGACTCAAATTCAAGATTTTCTGGTTCGGCAACCAGCTAAACGTCTCCCTCTCCTTTACATGCACGTGCGCGCACGCACGCACACACACACACACACAGACACACACGGACACACACAGAGACAACACACAGACACACACACAGACACACACACACACAGGCGTGCGTGTGTGTGCATATACACATTCTGTAGCATGCGTGTCCTCGTCCAGCTGGCCAGTAGAGGATAGGCCTAGCTATTGCTGGCCCTGCCAGTACTTCAGTTTTGATCAGAGAGGTATTAGAATTTAATTAAGGAAATAAAATCCTAGTAGTTTCTGGCACATAAGCTGACTCCAACCTACCTTTCAATGAGGTAAGGTTAAAGGAATCTGATAAACACATTTAATTTCCTGTGAAATGAACAGGGATTTAGAAGCTAAGAAAGAAGTGGGATTTAGACAAATTACATTTTGGGTTTTATCTCACAGGACACATAAAGCCCTTTTGTTCTATTTATTATAGTTCCAGGCCCACTGGGTCTCACCTCCCCTTGACGTGCACCTCCATTACCTATCTAAGCCTCAGCCTCCCAGGGTCTCCTGGACTTTCCCCTTCCTTGGGGACAGAAGCCAAAGCAGCATTGTTGTGATGCAATGGCCGGGACTGGGGTCACATGGCCCCTCCAGATCTGTCCCAGTGGTCACTTTCCCAGGTTCACACTTTGTCTAAACGTGATGCGGTATTTCTGGGGCAGAAAGGAGACTCTAAAAGGGCCCCTTTGTTACTCTCCATGCACTGCCCCCCAAGCTATCCTGAGACCTGTTCCCTTGGTCCCAGAAGGAAAAAAATGAGTGTTTATTTCCTCTCAGACTTCTCAGCTGAGTTCAAGACAGCCAAATGAATTTTTCAGAAAGACCACAGCTGGCTTGTCAGGACCCAGGTAACAAGACGATAATAATTGAGAGAGGAAAAATCCCAGAGACCCTTGGGTGTCATTTTCACAGAGTTTTCCTCTGGGTATCCTTATGTGTTCATGGTTATTCATTGCTTCTCTTCTGTTGTCCTCACTGGCAATTTTCCTCTTCCTCTTCTTCTTTCTCTATAGTTTTCCCAAAAGCATAAGCTATGTGTCTCTGATCCTGAGCAAAGTTAATTTGAATTTTTTAAGAACATTTCATAGGCAAAACACAAGTCCAGCTGCAGGTGGAGGCTGCTGGGATTTCTGTGCCTTGCTTTAATGCATGGCCCCTTTCATGAAATCTGGGACAGTTAGTGAAAAAAAAAAGGAAAAGGGGGAAGAGAGGCATGAGCCTTTATACCCAACATGGGACTTCAGAAGAATTTACAGCCATCTTCTCTGGAGACCATTAAGATTTTTTTTTTTGACATGGAGTCTCACCCTGATGCCCAGGCTGGGGTGCAGTGTGGTAATCTTGGCTCACTGCAACCTCCACCTCCCAGGTTCAAGCGATTCTCCTGCCTCAGCCTCCCAAGTAGCTAGGATTACAAGTGCCCGCCACCATGCCCAGCTATTTTTTGTATTTTTAGTAGAGATGAGGTTTCACCATGTTGGTCAGGCTGGTCTCGAACTACTGACCTCGTGACCTGCCCACCTCGGTCTCCCAAAGTGCTGGGATTACAGGCCTGAGCCACTGCTCCTGGCCGAGACTATTAAGATTTTATTGCCCTAGTGCCAGGAGTTACAATGCTCTATAGAACTCATAGCTGAGCTCATGCCAGGGATTCCCCAGCTCACTAAAGCTGGGAGAAAGTTATCTGGACTGCAGAGTTCACTTTAGGAAGAGAGAGGGAGTTTGCTTAAAGTGGGATGTGGGCTGGAGGAAGGAGAGAAGCCCAGAAAGTCAGTAGGTGTTACAAAGTCACACCTGAGGCCTGCAGTCGGACAGAGCTGGCTGTGGGTAACTTTCTGTGTTCAGTAGCTGAGGATATCAAGCTTTAATCATGCCAAGACTCAGTCTTCCCAGCTGTGAACTGGAGGTCATAGCACCTGCCTTGTTAGACTGTTGTGAGGTTTCGATAAGATAAAGTCTGAAAAGAATTTGGCACCGTGCCTGGTTCACAGTAAAAGTTTGATCAGTATTATTTTCTATTTTCATAATTATAAATAATGGCATGCAGCAAAGGAGAGGCTGCGAGTAGGGTTCACACTTTCCCTCCCTAAGTGTGAATGCGTACGGAGAAGAGACAAAGATTCTGACATCCAAACAGTCCCTTCCGTGTGATGCTCTCATCCAAGCCTGCTGGGAACCTTGAGTGTGAGAGCGAAGAGTAGTAAAAAGGAAGAAAAATGAAAGAAAAAAGAAGACACCAGAAAAACAGAAGAGATTTTCAGGGGATAGGGGGCACTGGGGTGGCAGGGTTGGGGTGGGCAGGAATGATTGGAAAAAGACATGCAAAAGAAAACTTAGAGAAAGAAATGAATATGGAAATGGTCAGAAATGAAAAGAAGTTTTGCAGATGGATGTGGACGGAGCAGGAAATGTGCAGGAGAGTAGACTAAAAATGTACAGGATTTGATTTGCTGGCCAGCACCTCCTCTGGGGAGGTAACAACTGAAAGCCATGAAGTTTTAAAAAGGAACCTACACAGCACAGCCAGCCTTCCTGAAGAACATACAACCTCACTGCGTACTTTCTGCCAGCCTCAATTCCTTCCCCATGACGTTCACTGAGCCATTGATAAATGACGCACCCTTCTCTCCCACAGTCTCACACTCAGCTGTAACCCCAAAGAAGACTCTGCTCCTTGAGGCAATCCTCGACACTGTGCTGTGCAGGCCTCTGCTGCAAAGGGCAGGAGAAAATTGCCCCAGGCCTGGAGCTCAGTAAGTGTGCAGTCATGTTGACGGAATGAACAGGTGGATGAATGATGTGGTGTATATTCGGCAGGCCTACATGCAAGTCAACCAGAGTGCTCCTGCGATCACAAGAGCCCAGGAGTTTGAAATCAGCCTGGGCAATATGGCAAGACCTTAGTCTCGACAAAAGAAAAACAGTAGCCAGGTGTGGTGGTGCACGCCTGTAGTCCCAGCTACTTGGGAGGCTGAGGTGGGAGGATCCCTTGAGCCCAGTACTTGAGGCTGCAGCGAGCTATGATAGCACCACTGCACTCCAGCCTAAGGGACAGTGAGATTATCTTAAAAAAAAAAAAGAAAGAAAGAAAGAAAAGCTGCTCATGGGGATAGGACTTCTTTCTGGGGAAAAGAAATTTCCTGGAATTAGATAGTGGTGGCGGTTGCAGAACTTTCTGAATGTATTAAAACCCACTAAACTGTACCATTTAAAACAGTAAAATGGTATGTGAATTGCATCCCACTAAGTTTTAAAAGCACAAACTGTAGCTGGGAGAAGCAAACAGTCATGGCTAGCACCTCCCTTCCGGTTGCATTCTTTTTTTTTTTTTTCCTTCTTTTTCCCACAAGTGACTGGGGCGCAGGTGGTATTTGGTTACATGAGTACGTTCTTTAGGGGTGCGCCCTTCCCACAGTTGCCCTCTTGATATTGGGTTGTATTCTCATCCTTTTGCTTCTTCTCAGGACATAGTAATTATCTTTAAAAGCCTTTCTTTTTTGTTGTTGTTGTTTTTGTTTTTTGTTTTTTGAGATAGTCGCACTCTGTCACCAGGCTGGAGTACAGAGGCATGATCTCAGCTCATTGCAACCTCCACCTCCTGGGTTCAAGTGATTCTCCTGCCTCAGCCTCCCGAGTAGCTGGGACTAGAGGCACGAGCCACCACATCTCAATAATTTTCGTATTTTCAGTACAGATGGGGTTTCACCACATTGGCCAAGCTGATCTTGAACTCCTGACCTCAAGAGATCCACCCGCCTCGGCCTCCCAAAGTGCTGGGATTACAGGCGTGAGCCACCACGCCTGGCCAGACTAAAGGGCTTTCTTATATGGTTGTTTGTTTGTTTTTGGATTTTCAAGTGTTCTGGAAATCTTAGTGGGACCAAGAATGGTTGGATCGCATAGAAATAAAGTGGCTATGTAAGAGGGTTCAGTTCTTTCTCGCACATTTCCCTAAGAGCTGTGTAAACTTTCAAGCTTGAACCGTCCTCAGATAAAGATTCACTGTCAAAGTGAGCTTCTTTCACATGGCCCCAGCCACTGGGGCTCTGCATCAGATACATTTTTGAGAAACTCTATTGCCTTATTGTCATGTCTCTTAGCCCATAGTGCCTTCCCAGATGGTCAAGAGCATTGAAGTGAACAGAAATGGTTTCCCAGACAGGATGGATAGAAGAACACAATCTAGCAATAGATTCTCCCAGGGGTTTCTTTGGTTGTGTTTCGGTTGTGTGTGTGTGTGTGTGTATGTGAGTGTGTGTTTGTGTATGTATGTGGAGTCAGGGTCTCTTACTGTCACCCAAGTTGGAGCACAGTGACATGATTTTAGCCTTCTGTAACCTTGAACTCCTGGGCTCAAGTGATCCTTCCGCCTCAGCCTCCAGAGTCACTGTGGCCAGCTCTGCCGTTCCTTTACCTTTCCTGTTTAGTCACAACCTTTTCTCTTATATGTACCTATAAACATATGGACTCCAATATTAAACGTTTTTGTTTTTGGCGGGGCGCTGTGGCTCACGCCTGTAATCCCAGCACTTTGGGAGGCCAAGGCGGGCGGATCACGAGGTCAAGAGATCGAGACCATCCTGGTCAACATGGTGAAACCCCGTCTCTACTAAAAATACAAAAACTTAGCTGGGCATGGTGGCGTGTGCCTGTAATCCCAGCTACTCGGGAGGCTGAGGCGGGAGAATTGCCTGAACCCAGGAGGAGGAGGTTGCGGTGAGCTGAGATCGCACCATTGCACTCCAGCTTGGGTAACAAGAGCGAAACTCCATCTCAAAAAAACAATAAAAAATTTGTTTTTGTTTTCTATGGACTCAAGTTTGGTGAGATTGTGTGTTTAACAGAGCAATTCTCTAAGGATTTTGTGTAGCGCTTACTGCAGGTGCCTGCTTGACCCTGGCAAAGGAAACCCCTGAATCTTTAACACATCAGTAACAGACTGTTTAGAAATAATAGGACTTTAGATTTGGGGGCTGGTGTCTGCTCTATTCCTGTAAAATAAAAAGGGGATGAGTCCATTCATGTCTGTATTCCATTCTAGGGTTTGGGGCAAATTCTGAGTCTCCAAGAAAAACTGGGAAAAGCAGGATATTCACATTCATATTCCTTCTTCAGCACCCTATACAAGCAGAATAAAACTGTGAAAAAGCGGAATGCCACCTATTCAAACTTAACTTTGGACCTAAGCAAAGAAAAGTTTACATATTCACTCATTCAAGGACTTCATTTGAACTGAGAGGGAGAAAGTTCATTTATTGCCTCAGGAGCTTCTGAAAGTTCCACCCAGTCATTCATTCTACATAACTTGTTACAACCCACTGAGAATCTCAGCCGCTGAACTACAGAGTGAGTTTTTATCTCTAATGCCTACCATTCCTATGTTTTTGCCATGATGCCATCATCAGCCCACGAGGGCCTCAAAGGCTCACGAGTTAGTGGCGCCATCAACAGAACTGCTTGGCAGCGTCATGAGTTGGGAAACTTGTTAAAAAGCTAAGGGTACGATTCCCTTTTAGGCTTTGAAAATTATTGAAGAAAAGTTGGTTTTTTGTTTTTGGTTTTTTGGTGGTTTTTTTTGCCTTTCAGGATCTCCTACCTGTTCAAAGACCTCAGGTTGGGAACCACTAACCAAGTAATCTGTAAGGTCCTTTCCAGCTTTAATAGTCTCTGAGTCTGGTAAAAAGGGAAGGTTTTAAACATCACAGTCAGAGGGAGGATGATGACAATGATAATTATGAATAAAAACCAGTGTTTGGGGAATACTACATTTCTGG
This sequence comes from Callithrix jacchus, assembly GCF_049354715.1. NCBI lineage: Eukaryota > Metazoa > Chordata > Mammalia > Primates > Cebidae > Callithrix > Callithrix jacchus. Next base: position 104,092,889 of record NC_133516.1, on the reverse strand, counting down.
AAGTTCTTTGGGTGGTTTTCCAACTTCTCTGGAGGAACAATACAAAATCAGTCCAAGAAGCAAATAATAACCAAGCAAAGACTCTGCGGCGGACCAGCAACAAATGGGTTAACTTCCCCTGAAGAAGCTCATCCATTACTGAAGTGAATAGCACATTCTGCTGTTTCCCACTGGGTAAGGACTCTCCAGGGTCTCTCCGAGCTCAAGAGTTTTATCGTTGATTATCTGGGGCACAGTAGAACAGGATGTTTCTCTTCATCTCATATGTTCACACAGTGTCATGGGACATAACTAAGGAAAAGTTGTTTTCCTTAAATTTCTATACTAAAGACATTGGGGGAAATTAAGCAATTTGTATTTAAATCCACATAATGACTATTTCTTTTAGTTCTGAAGGTTTTGCATTGTTTTCCCTGGTGAGGATAGTCATACCTGGTTCTGAGGGTACGATCCAGCCGGGAAACAACTCTGCTTTTCAGGGCAAATCAGCAGGGCCTGCTGGAAAAGGGACGCATCCGGGTAACTCATCATTTACTCGTTCGCTTCCTTTTTTACCAGGCTCAGAACGTTGAGGCTTTTCCTTTAACTCTTATCCTGGATAGCACCTTCAAATACAAAGACGAAGAGTAGAAACAACTTGTAAACCCTCCTCCATGCTGTGGCTGTGACTGGGTTATCTTGGCTGGTGCTCACCACAGACCCTTGGAGCGGGTGTTATTAATATTACATGCCTTCTCATTTTTCACCCACAATGGCTCCTAGTTAACCACTGATTGTCTTTGTTTCATGCTAAGCTCCTCCATTTGTCTGCTTAGTCTCTCTTATCCCCATACGCCATTCCCATTTCATCTCCACAACCCTTGTGCAAGGTGTTTAATGTGTATCTGAATGTGTTCTTGCAAAATATATTATCCTGTGCACATGTAGTTTTTTTACATAAATGGATTTTAACACTTTTTCACATTTAAATCTCTGAAGTCAGGATTCATCCTACAATAAATGGTACATCATCATTTAATTGACAGAGCTTTTTTCTTTTTCTTGGTACAATATATGATAGTCCATTGATCAATCGGTGGCATTTACATTTGATGAAATATGGTCTATATCACATCGTTTTACTTTTCTTCCCCCTGGAGTGCCCGTTTAAGACCATGCATGCTTCATGTACTCATCTCATCTGTCACTTCTCATTGCTGCTTAGCCCTCCAAGGAGGACTTTCTGTCCACTCCCAAAACCTGCCAGGTTGGCCTTACTCCTGGAAACCAAAAGCAGCACGGGAAGCAGCATGCTTGTACGATCCCCTGTGGAACACTGTCAGCCGATCTAGGATTGAAATCCAGAGTCATACGATTTGCAGACATTAATATGACCAAGTACAGCCAGATTGCTCTCCAGAATGGCTGTGCTAGCTCTATTCCCACCAGCGGCACATGAGGGTCCTTTGTGCTCATATCTCTGCCAACTTGGCATTAGCCAACTTCCTCATTTTATGTATGAGAAAAGAGACTGTGCTGGTGAACTCTATTCCCTTGATATAGAGAAGAACTTGATATTAGATGTAGTTAGTGGTACCAGAGCCTGGACTACACCAAGATACCAGATTGAGCCTATGGCCAGGCAGATGAAACATGTGGTTTCTTAATCTGCATTTCTTCCACCAACTAAGAATGTCTCTTGGCTTCTCTAGGCATCAATTGTTCTCATTCCTTAATTAGAGGAGTGGCATTTGACAACATCCAGGGTTCTTTTCCAAATCTCTAATTCTCCAGCTCTGAACACTCTTTGGTCCATCAATAGCAGTTGCTTCTGATGGCATCTAAGTGCCTTTGTGGGCTTCAAGATGTTGGAAAGGAAAGGCTTTCTGGTTGTACCCTTTCATCTAAGTGACAAGAGAACCTCATGAATAATAAAGCACCCACATTTAACATTGTCACCTTTCATATGAGCCTTCTCCCTCAATCTTCCCCCATCCTCAATGGAGTCAAGGACCAGAAATAAAAGACAAGATATTTAGCATACATTCGCAAAGCTCCAGGGCCTAGATTAGGCCTTGTTCTGCTCTGAAAGTGATACTTCTGTCCTGGAGATGGATGGATTGTATCATTTCACTGAAGGCAAAATCTAAATGGAAATGGCATCACCCAAGCAGGGAGAAGCCAAATATCTATCCTTAGTCATTTCTTGAACAGGGATGGAGAGCTGAGATATGAAGTTGGTAGTGCTTTGAGGAATTTATGGCTAAAATGCTCCCTTTTCACTTATTTTTCTCTCCACTGGATGAGAATATTCAGACTTTGCTGACTTACAACCAGCAATCTGAAAGGATCATTAGTGCATGTTCATATATTCCGGGCTCACAGAGATTCACTGCTGACAGTTCCCTAAGGAAGAGGAGCCCTTCTTGGGCCTCACAGATGAGAGTTTGGCAATTGGTTTCCACCAGGAATCTCCAGATTCAACCGTATCAGCCCTTTCCCATGTCACCTTCTTGTCAGGTTTCCAAATCTCAGAGACCACAGAGGCTGTATTTTTGCCCAAGTGTCAACTTCCTCTTATCAAGAAGAAAATACATTACTTGCTATGGAGGGAAATTTCAGGGTGAGATTCTCAGGTCCTAGTCTCTAGTCCACAGAGCTCATGCATGTTCTCTCTCTCTCCCCACAACCCCCGTCTCTCTGTCTCTCTTTCTCTCTCTTCCCTGATGCCTTATAGTTCTTATAGTTCCATTCTGAATACCCAGTATATCCCTCTGTCCATCCTTGCATTTTAAAGAGCAGGGTAGGAATTGTTATTGATAGGTACAACTACATGCTCATGTGCTGTCTCATGAAATTCAAACATTTTGGTATCCTAAACAAAGGACACTTAGCTGTCTGTTTCACTATTGCTTTCCTGCATGAACTGTCCCAGCAGGCCCCTTTGTCGGCAGCAGGATTCAATCTTCTCCTCCTCAATAGCCAAGTTGGGAGATTTATTTTACACTGCATGGCCTGGGTCTGCTTATTGGGAAGAATTGCTTAGCCAGTTCACATCAGCCCTTCAGGGACCTGGATGGGAAATCCAGTATCAGCTCACATGGAATATTGCTTTGGCTGAGCTTCTGGGTAATGGTTCAGAGTTCCAACCTGCTTGTTTTCACTTACTCTGTAGAGTCACTGCTAGGACACATGGAGCTCTACGTGGCTCAGCTGATAGGGATTCCTCTGGTCTGGGGCTCATTGCTTCTTTTTTAAACTTTAATAGCATGTTATAGCAGAAAATGCAGTGCACTGAGAAGCCCTAACTTATCAATCACACTAACTGAGATAAACAAACATTGTAATCAGCTCCACATCAGTACAGGCCAGGTCTGCCTCCACCCCAACTTTTTTTTTGACACAGTCTTGCCCTGTCACCCAGGCTGGAGTACAGTGGCATGATCTTGGCTCACTGCAACCTCCACCTTCCAGGTTCCAGCAATTCTCCTGCCTCAGCCTCCCGAGCAGCTGGGATCACAGGCACCCGCCACCATGCCCAGCTAATTTTAGTATTTTTAGTAGAGACAGGGTTTCGCCATGTTGGCCAGGTTGATCTAACTCCTGACCTCAGATTATCCACCCTCCTGGGCCTCCCAAAGTGCTGGGATTACAGGTATGAGCCACTGCAACTGACCAAACTCTTTTTTACCAAAAGAGTGTTTCAGGAAAACATTCTGTGATTTTTAGAGCTCTTTTTTAGATTTGGAAATTGTAGGTAAGAGACTATAGACCTAATTAATGAAAAAGCATGCTAAGCTTTTGGCACAAGAAAGTTATAGTTTCAAATGCAATATGAAGTTCAGTTTTCTCATTTGTAAAAAACAAAAACAAGCAAACAAACAAAAACAGGTTATTGTTACTACCTTGCAGTGTTACTTAGAAATGCAAGGATAGAGAAAAATGAAATATTGAGAGAAACAAGAAACTTAGATTTGATGAGGCAGATCAACTATAATGGAAAACCTTAACTTCAGTGTGAGAAGCAGTGGGGAAAATCCGAAAGATGAAAACTTGATAATGAACTATTGGGTTCCAGGGAAGAAACATGGTGCCTCGGAGCAGAAGAATTGGCCAAAAGTTCAGCTAGAAAAGCTCCTGCCTGTTGGATTTGCAAGAACTGGTCAATGTGTCTGACAGCATCAAGTGAATTTTTCTCATAGGACCATCTGATTTTTATCCACCTGGGTATACATCTACCCCAACATTTAATTGCACTTTGAGCCAAGTGACTAAATCCATGTTGCACCTAAGCCCCCAAATGGAAATGAGAAAGAAATACATTACGGCAGCTGCGACTTAGCGCATGGCTCCCTGAAGAGCCAGGCAGTGCACTAAGGCATTTTATGTTCATTTCTCACAACACTGTGAGGTATATATTGTTTTCCTCATTCTATAGATGAGGAAACTGAGGCTCAGAGAGGTTAAATAATTGCCCAAGGTCACATAGGTAGTGAGTGGCAGAGCTGGAATTCCCTTCAGAGTCTGACTGGCTGACTAACCATGTTCTTAACCACTGCAATTGCTTATTTCCTGCTGGTGAACAAGAAGTGTCAGTCATTGGTTTTATACGAGAAATCCCTAATCTCTTGGATATTGGAAATGAAAGGCTACCGCAGTGAAGCATTTGTGGGAAAGATCTTGGGCCCCTTCACCACAGTCCCTCCCCGAGATGTGTCCTGGCCCCAGGCTGACATCCACCAGATACCACCAGCACAGGGTCAGGACCCCACCGTTCTTTTTTAAGGGCACATAAACATGTTTTAATTTATCATAAAATCAAAACAAAATGATGAATATAATTTATAGCAATGGACTTGTAAAAGTTAATTTTTAATACTTATTTTATGGCGAAAGTGTGCATGAAGGCAAAAGTATCTGGGGCCCATGAAATACAGCCTTGCCTGTTTTCTCAAATAATCCAGAAAGTGTGTGGTGTGTAACTGTTATCCTTGCAGAGCACGAGCTCCTCTTTCATTCATTTGGGGGGGTTATATCATCCTAGAAACCCTTTAGTAGAAAACATATTGCTTCTTTTGGCAGGCTGTTCTTTTTGGCTAACACAAAAGTTGATACAGATATGTCCAAATACTCAAATATACAAATGTCAACAGATATTTACGGCTCGAGACACACAAGCTAAACCCAAGAATAATATACCCCTGATTGTCCACACACACCATTTTTCTCAAAAATAAACAAAGACCACGAGCCAAGAAGATCAGATTAGCATCCCATGAACAGTTAAAAAGAGAAAAATCCCAGATTTGGAGTCAAAATGCAGAAGGTAAATAAAGGGGTAAGAGCAAGCTGGAAAAGAAGAACGCTTTGCAAGTTGAACCGATGTACCATTTCTTTTTCAAGATCCAAGACCAGTTCTCTTTAGTGATGGTTCCCAGAGATTCTCCAGTTAGGCATCTGATCTTTGAGGAGTCCAGATCTGCAGAACTCGGCAATAGCATCAGATCTGATGTTTTATGGCCCAGAGGCTTGAACTGGGAGTTGAGAGGAGGGGAGAAGGGGAGTGGGTAAAAGCTTTGTGAGGGCTCCATGGTTAAAAACAAGTTCAAAAACAGCTGAAAGGCCAGGGAAGAAACGATCTCATTAATCGGACCCCTTTCACCCGTTTCCTTTCCCATTCCGCCCACAATTCTCTTCCTTCCACATAATGTACCCAGGCAAAACAGTTGAAAGAAAGGAATTATCCACCCTATTCTCCAAAGCCAAGGGTTTTTATTTTGTTTTTGTTTTTGTTTTTGTTTTTGTTAATTGATATAAAAATGTGAGGCCACCTCTGGGCAAAACTACTTTGCCCATTTGGAGTCAAATCCCATACCTATACTGATAGGAAGACGTGTACTTACCTCAATGTGGTTTCTGTAATAGTTATTTTACTGGAATATTCAGAGATTTGCCTGTTCGGGGCCACAAAGATCTAATGCTATCTTTTCAAAGAATAGCCAGAATAAGTGATAACTCTGCCAGGCACTACGCCAAGTACACTGTCTGCAATGGTGCTATTTAATCCTCACATTCGTAAAGTAGGTGCTGTTATTGCAGAAACAGAATTTTAGAGAAAAGGAAACTGAAACTTAGAGATGTTAAATACTGTGCCCAAGTCATCAAAGCTATTAGTAGCTCAGATATGATGTAACTCAGATGTGTCATTGTAGGATTTACACTGTGGGTTTGTTCTATTATTCATCATTGAATTTTTTTCCAAGCTGTTAACTACTAGAAATAATATATTTTTAAAATTGTACTTTTTAAAAAAATTTATTTTTAATTTTTGTGGGTACATAGTAGGTGTATATGTTTATGTAGTACATGAGATACTTGATATAGGCATTCAATGTGTAATAATCACATCATATTAAACGGAGTATCCGTCCCCTCAAGCATTTATTCTTTGTGTTACAAACAATCCAAATACACACTTTTAGTTTTTTTTTAATATGACAATGTACTTTTTGTGCAAAAAGCTTTTATCCTTTTTTTGATTATTTTATGATTATCTTAGAATAAATTCGTGTAGTAAGATGTCTGGATCAAATGGCTGAACTATGTTTTGGCTCTCACAGTGTGGTGCCAAATTGCATTTTCAAGGACTTTGCCAATTGACACCGGGAATGCCAACATAAGAGTGGTGTATTTTTCTTATATACTTTCCAGGACTGTCATTTGCAGATGAGTTTGTCCATTCTCTGGTCACCATTCCACATTCAAAGGCAAGGGTTCCTAGGAATTTCGTTTCAGTGGTCAGTAGTATTCCAAGGCTATGAACAAGCTGGATTATAATGGGCTCGCAAAGGTCCCATTTCCTGTCTGTTAGTGAATCCCTTTAATTCTACCAATAGGGACTTTTCGTTTTAGCTTCAGACTTAGAGTGTTTCTAAAATGCCTTCCGGAAGGTGTTACTTTAAAATGGCCATGACTATTGATGGTCTCTTTTGAAGATGAGGGACCAGGTTGTTTTGAAAAGAAAGGGAAGCCAGTGATTGGAGTTCTGGTGGGGAGGGGGGAAGGGAAGGGTGTCAGAGAGCATTCACAGCTAAGAAGGTGAAGGTCCTTTTCCCCCCATTTACCAATGTTTTTATTTTTCCTGTTTTCCTTTGTCATTGCCATTGCATGGGAATGTAGATTTTATTTATTCATCCACTCATTCTTTTTTTTTTTCTTTTTCAATAAAGAGTCTCCCTCTGTTTCTTGGGCTTCAGTGCAGTGGCTCAATCATGGGTCACTGCAGTCTTGAACTCACTCAATCCTTCCACTTCAGCCCCAAGTAGCTAATACTACAGATGTGTGCCAACATACCTGAGTAATTTATTATTATTATTATTATTATTATTATTATTGTAGCGATAAGCGTCTTACTCTGTAGCCTAGGATGGTCTCAAACTTCTGTCTTCAAGCGATCCTCCTGCTTCAGCCTCCCAATATGCTGGGATGTGAGCCTCCATGCCTGGTCTCCATGTTTTTTTGAGTGCTTACTCTGATGTAGACTCTTATAGACATTGGAGAGAGACACATCAGTGAACAAAACAAAACCTCTATCCTAATGAGGCCTATAATTTAGCAAGGGCAGACAGACAAATAAGCATATATATCAGGATGAGATGAATGCTATAAAATGTCTCTAAAGAGGAAAATTGTCATAAGCCACCGTCTCTTCCTGTGCTGGAGACAGGCAATCCACAGACTCACTGGTTTGGGGACATATGTGTGAGACTGGAGGATATGGCAGAAAATAAAAATTATAGGCAAAGCAAACAAGGCAGTTTTCTGACTCTTATTAGAAAGTACTACAGATTCCCTTCACTTCCCTTAAGAAAGATCTTTGATTTTATTCAGCAAGTCCTTCACTTTGCTGTAAGAAGTGTTATTATTCTCTATCTAGATACAATCTTACTGTTTTATAGCAAGAGCAAAAAAAAAAAAAAAATCTTGGAGGCTTCCCTCTGAAGCCCTGTGCTGGAAGGAGTAGAGAAGAGAGCCCTGGGAAAGTCAAGGCCTGCCCCAGCCAGCTGAGAGACTTGGGTCAGTCCCTTCACTGCTCTGCTCTGGACCTCTCGGAGCCTAATTAAGTAAAATGAGGAGTACTGACTCTAGAAGGAAGGTCCCCGTGGTCCCATCCAATCAGAGCCGTCTTTTTCTACCCCAGCTTACATTTCTGCCTGTGAGCCTTACAAGCACACAACAGGATTAGTCCATCAGCTCCACTGGGCTGGGAGAGGGAGCGAGGCAGGTGGAGGAAGTATCAATGATACCGCACTCCAGTGAGCACTGAAGAGGCTCCATTCATGGGCCAACAAAACCTGGGAGAAACCTTGGACTTAATCAGCCAAGGAGGCTCCAGCAGCCAGAACAAAAGAAATCAAAGCTTCACCGGACAATGCAGGCTCAGCTTCTGTGCTCCTCCTGAGACCTGAACCCACTGGGTCCCCAGCAGACACGAGGTGGTGGGCGGGAGTGCACACGCGCGAGCACGCATGTGCGCGAACACACACACTCACACACACTCTCACACACTCTCATATACACACACACACACACACTCACACACAGACATACACTCTCACACACACACACACTCACTCTCACTCTGAGGGGTTACAGGTTTCCAGAAGAAAGGAGAGAACAAAGACGTACAGACAAGGAACCTGCAGAATGAGAGTATAGCTGATATGCCTGAACAAGAGCTTCTTTACCTCTTAGACCATACTCTAGGAATGCTTATGCAGTAGTTTAACTTTTTTTTCAGTTAAGACCCATGCTGTACTTAAGAAGTGAGGAATGCTTTCATGAGATTCAGAATGAAACGCTTGAATGCACTTCTGCATAAAACCTTTCAGGGCCTAGAGTTACTTGTTTCTTAACGTAGCACAGCAGCTGGAATACTTCGTACCATGCCGTTCCACAGAACATCTAGCTAGGTATATTTCTTTTTGTTCCACATCTAGCTAGGTGTATATCTTTTAGTTACACGTTAAGACACTCTTCTGGCGAAGTAGGTTGAGATTATGCATCACTCCTAAGTGGGATGCTTGATCTCAGTTAATAAGTGGGAAAACTGAAGTTGTTTCTTATGGCTGCTTGTTACCCCTATGAGTGCCACCATAATCACCTGGACCAACTTCACCAATAGTGTGATCATTGCGCCTGATGACAGGAATGAGCAGATTGTCATCACCCTTCCACAGGGAAGTGCCAGAAGGAGGGCAGGCAGTTAAGATGCCACATAAAACTCAGTTACCTTACTGGAGAGAGTGCCTTCTCTGTGCTAATCTAAATGCCGCACTCTGCGTCTTTGTCAGACGCTGAAAATACCTGGAAGATTCTATTATTAGCAGGATGAGTCACCAAATTTAATAATTACTTGTTTTTGTTTTGTTTTGTTTTGCACACCCATGTTTTACATTATGTGACCTTCTGTTGCCCTGTACTATCATAAAGGGCATCTTTCTGAAGGCAATTCTGAGTACGTTTGCATCCATGAGGATGTGTCAGCATCTCAGCTCCTGGGCATTGCCTTAAAGAACCAGCTGTAGCTGTCAGCAGCCTGGTGTGATGTCTTCAACTAACTCTTTTATTAAATAGCTTTAGGACAAACATTCTTGGCTGAAAAGTCTAGTATCAAAATTAAAGGGAGAGTCCTGTAAACAAAGAATACAGTTTACTGTGTTCAGTTATTTTTCCCTTAAAAAATAAGTAAGGGACATAGAGTTAAAAAATTATTTTTGAGTTGTCACGAACAGTAGATGACAGAGGTAGTTTTTACTTTAAAATATGATACCCGTGACTACAACTGAATTGTAAGCAAAACCACAGAGATGCTTCTTTTGCTCGAATTCAGCTATTTTCCTTTTCTGTGCTCTTCTCCCCACTTGTGATTTGTTCTTACCCATGAATTAGGTGGCCCTTGTCGTCTCATTCAGTTGCTCTTGATCTTACCCCTGTTCTTTGCTGCTGTCCCTGAGCTCTTTATCTGGGGCCAAACCCACTTCTCCCCTCCCAATACTTTCCAGCCAAGGGTCCTGACTTTCCAGTCCAGGGGCAAGTTCCTGATGCTGGATCACTGCAGGCATCATTCCCACAACAGAGACAGAAGAGCCTTTACACAGCACTCAGCAATCTCAACTTCCCCATGGACGGTCTGCCTACGCATTGAGTCTGGACCCCTCAGACACCTTTTTCCTGTCATCACAGAGGGAGCCTGAGCTCTTGGCCAGGCTTGTGAGCAGAGCAAAGGCAGTTGCTATCACTGTAAAACCATTTTAAAGCTTTTTGTGTGTTTGTGAGGAAAGAGCTTCTGGTGGGCCTTATTGCATCCTACTGGTTCTCCTCCCACTTCTGTGGTGTGAATGTTCAATTATCTAGGAGCAGTCCACTCCATCATTACAGATCTCACCTTCCCACCCTGGTATGTTTCCCAGCGAAAACATGGCTTCTGCAGACCTCAGCCCATAGAGTTGACCCCTCCATCTTTATAGGCACTTCCTGCTTTTGTTAGCAACTTTTATCTGAAGGGATTAGAGGTGTTTCGTGCAGCCAGCACACAGTGGGGACAATGCACATTTGCAGAGTTGAACAGACTGCCAAGAAAGACAGTGCCCTTCTGCTGTAAAATTCCGGTAGAAGTCCCGCGGCTGGGATGGTGACACACGCAAGGGTCTAAGGCACACAGCCAGCGATCATAGTCCACCTTGTAAGCCATAAGAATACTGAAATGTGGCTTTGAAGGGGTAGTTTATATAATATAAGATGAGGTAAGTTAGACATAGGACTTTCCCCATAGTCAAAAATGTTTGAGAGCATTGGAGAAAAGTATAGCCTTGGTGGGAAGCCACGGGATGGCTACCGTCTTTGAAGAGTATCTGCTGTTGTGCCTGAAAATGGGCAGTTCAGCCTATGACACAGAAAGGTGCAGAGAAGGCCAACTGATGGCTTTGGCCTCAGAGACTCCTCACTGTCCTTTTAGACTCCAGATCCTGACTCCCTTGACATGATTAGACAGCATCCTCCATGTCCCAGGTGCTGACACAGACTACGTGCAAGCTACGTGCATGCACACACACACAGAGACAGAGAAAGAGAGAGACAGAGAGAGAGAGAGAGAGAGATTCCCATTTGTTAATTTACGCAGAACAATACAACTAATAAGAGTACTGGTTTTCACCGTGGTCTGATCCGCACATTGCCTCAGAACGCAGGTAGTGAATTGAGCTTGGGAAGCGTCTCTCCACTGAGAAGCTTTCGGCCCTCTCAGCAAGCCAAGGGCAAGAAGACTGTCCGGAGCTGTTACCGTGCCTGAGTGGGTTTACCAACGTTTGCCTCTGCAACACCCCACCTTTTTCTTTATTTTTAAAGCTGATCGTTTCTTCCCACCCACCCCACTCCCCAGACAGACACGTTGTGACATTCTTCAAGCAGTAAGCATACAACTGCTTGGGTTCTAAGTGCTGCCCTTTCTGTTGCCCTTGGTTGGTTTCTTGGGTATTCTTAAGTTCTGGGCTCACACATTTATGAATGACTTTTTACTTTACTTCCAGAGATGACTTCTTACATCAATTGTGCATGGGTTTTAGCGGGTTAACTCTTATTTAAACTGTATTTCAAGTCTTAGAACATATCTTACTGTGGCCTTTAGGCCCTGCAGTGACTTTTTAGTCTTCTGGTCTGTTGGTAGAAGCAAACCTTCCAGAGTCCCAGCTCCTGGATGGCAGAGACAGACACTGAACTATGCATTCCAGCTATTATCCTTCCACTGAACTGAACGTTATTAGCCTTCACTCCTTCAATGATGCCAGTTTTTTTTTGTTTTTGTTTTTTGTTTTTTTTGAGACGGAGTTTCGCTCTTGTTACCCAGGCTGGAATGCAATGGCGCGATCTCGGCTCACCGCAACCTCCGCCTCCTGGGTTCAGGCAATTCTCCTGCCTCAGCCTCCTGAGTAGCTGGGATTACAGGCACGCGCCACCACGCCCAGCTAATTTTTTGTATTTTTAGTAGAGACGGGGTTTCACCATGTTGACCAGGATGGTCTCGATCTCTTGACCTCGTGATCCACCCGCCTCGGCCTCCCAAAGTGCTGGGATTACAGGCGTGAGCCACCGCGCCTGGCAATGATGCCACTTTTAAACATTCTTCCCACACTGCACATGGGAGCTGTGGGCATAGTTAGCTGAACTCTTCCCCAAACCAACTTGACGGAAGCAGAGGAATGGAAGAAGTGATGAGAGCAGCTACAAATGAGCTTGTGTGTGAACTGAAAAGTGAGCAGCCCACGCCTCAGTTAGGGCTGGGGCAGAAGTTTAATGGCCCCCCTCAGGGTCATTTTGTTAGTTGTAACTTAGAGGATGGTCCCAGCTCTGAGGTATGACTTGCTCCTCAAACATCTACTCATGGCCTCCACCATGCTAGGCACGGAGTGTGGGGTAGCATAACCAAGACATGAGTAAGACATCACGCTTGCACTCCAGGAAGTCACAGCCTAGTGAGGGTCAGATACCGGCTTGCTGGCAACTGATTTCTGAAAGAAATTACGGAATAATGACTGACAAGAAGGAGAAGGGAATCACCGCAAGAGGCTTCAGCCTTGCAGAACCTCATGCAGGCACAGGGCTGTTTCTTTGCTCTAAGAGCACTTGTTCCTGCTTTTTCTTCTCCCCTTCTCTTTTCCCCTGGCCCATGGGGTCTGGCGGCTTGTCTGTGGGATGATGACGGCAGCAGCTGCTCTACAGAAGGAGTCACCTCCACCCATCCCCCTACATAAGCAGCTCCGCACTCCATGAAGGGATCATGGATCTTCAGATTAAACATAAATTCGAGACAAAGTATTTATTTATTTATTTTTAAATTAGAGTGAAAAGTCTTATTTGAATATGAATGTGCTTCCCCACTTCATTTTGAAGCATAAGGATGGGTTCATTTCTGATGGAGAAAAGGGCACAGGAAGACCCCCTTTAAAATCAGCATGTTCCCAGTATCCTGAGACACCAGGGCCAGAAACCTTGGACTAATAAGTGACAAAAGGCGAAGGAATTAAACTAGCAACAATTAAAGAGCTAACTAGGAAAGTTGGATCGATTTTGGCTGAATTAAATCCCAAAACCATGTAGAATGTTCCAAGAACATGTATTCCTGAAGATTTTATTGTTTCTAAAATGATAGTCCAACATACTATAAGATCAGCAATATTAAGTGTCAGTCACCTTACTCAGCACCGGAAACACTGAGCAAGACGCAGTCACAGTCCTCGTGGTTCCTTGATTTTCATCACAGTGAGACCCAGCTTCCTAAAGGTTCTGCCATTAGCAAAAGTCAGTCTCTGTCTCTGCCTCCGTCTCCTCCACCCTCTCGCTTCCATTTTTTCTTTCTCTCCTCCCCTACACTGATGATAGTCATGGACACAGTACATCGGCACCTTGATGTTCAGGCACTGCCTGTATGGTCCACCATGTGCTACACGATTGTATCAGGACAGACTAGGTTATGTTGCAGTAACAACTCTAAAATCTTAGTGGCTTAGAGAATAAAGGTTGCCTTTTTACCAAAGCTCCATATTCATCACAATTCAGCAAGAATCTTTGCTTACTGTAGTCACCTGGAGTGCCGCAATGATGGAGTAGCCACCACCTTGAATGCTGCTGGCTATCTATTGTCCCAAAGAGAAAAGAAAGCTCTAAAAAGCCACAAATAGGCTCCAGGCTCCAGCCTGGAAGTGTCTGTCACATGTGACTTCCACAAAAAATTCAAAGGTCCTAACTAGTTACAAGATCCCACTCAACCACAGGAATTGAAGAAGTGCAGTCTTGCCTATGCCCAGAGTAAAGAAAATGAACAATTTCGCCAAAGCACTAGCAACCACTACAACGGTGGAGAGCAGATTTGACATGCTGACCTAGGCCTAAAGTGCTGGGTGACTGGGTGAGCCCAGCCTTATCATAGTGAATCTTGGCTCTCCAGCCTCAAAGGTAACTAGACAAAGCACAGAACTAGATAGCTTTCCAGAATAATATGGTCCCAAGGTGATCCTTCATGCCACCCTAAAGCCACATAGATAAACACAAAACATGATGAGGAGGGTGGGAAGCTAGTGGAAGGAGAGGATTAAATGCAGAGACTTAAAAACCAGACAAATTTGAGCTTGCATTCTGGTTCCACCATTTACTGTTTATGGGAACTTTGGCAAGTTTCTTAACTTCTCTGTGTCTCCATTTTCTCATTTACAAAATGGAACTAATAAAGCTTACTTCATAAGTTTGCTGTCGGGATGCACTGAGATGAGACATGCAAAGCCCTTAGCCCAGTACCTGGTAACTGAATGGTAGCTGTCATTAGCAGTGTTGGGACTGAAGCAATAAGCCAATATTACCACAATGTCTACAAGATGATATATAACAAACTAAATAATTTTTTTTAATTGTTGCCTTTCCTTGAAATGCTCTAAGTGTTAAGAAAATGAGTATAGGCTGAGTGCAGTGGCTCATACTTTAAGTCCAGCACTTTGGGAGGCCAAGGTGGGACAACTGCTTGAGCCCAGGAGTTTGAGACCAACCTGGACAACTTAGTGAGACCTCATGGCTACAAAAAATATTTTTTAAAAAGCCAGGTATGATAGCATGTGTCTGTAGTCTCCACTACCTGGGTAGCTGAAGTGAGAGGTTTGCTTGAATCTAGGAGGCTGAGGTTGCAATGAGCCATGATCAAGCCATGGCACATTAGCCTGGGCAACAGAGCCAGACCCTATTTAAAAGAAGGAGAAGGAGAGAAGAAGAAGAAGGAGGAGGAGGAGGAGGAGGAGGAGGAGGAAAGGAGGAAAGGAGGAAGAGGAAGGAAGAAGGAAGAAGAAGAGTACAGGAGAGAGGTGACTCCAAGTATTATTCACCTGAGACATTGGTGTGCTACATCTGGAATATTAATACCTTTCCCAGCATACATCCTTTGGGGACACTGTGTAGGAAATTCCTCAAATAGGCATAGTGGTGAGGAAAATACGCTGTACTGTCAGACTGTCTGAGTTGAAATTCAAACTACCAATATACAGTTCTGTGACCTCAGCTACGTTTACTTCTTCCTCATCTGTAAAATGTTGATAATAATTACATGGCGTGGGGTTACCCCCGTTGATTAAATATATTAATGTATATAAAATGCTTAGCCTAGCGCCTGACATGTAATAGTGACTCAATGGATGTTAGAATTAATAAACATGAGGAAATCAAGACTCCAAAAACTTAAGTCACTTGCCTAAGATCACATAGTAATTAGAAAAATTTAAACTCTGGTTTTTCTAAATTCAAAGCATTTTAGCATACCATTCTATTATTTATACTGGACTTCATTAATCTTCTGAAATTTGGGTCAAGCCATTCTGAGGCATAGTTTAAGAAAAGCAAGAAATCATACAGTGGGCTATCACAGTCGCAGGAAGTAAATGGAGTTCCTCCATTTTCAAGACTGGTCCAAAAGTCTCCTAAAGTTGCTTACCCTGTAAGAGATGAGAGGTGTTACTTCAGTGTTTGATTACCCACTATTGAACATCTGTGCTCAGGTACTAGATGAGTTGCTTACCCTGTAAGAGATGAGAGGTGTTACTTCAGTGTTTGATTACCCACTATTGAACATCTGTGCTCAGGTACTAGATGAGTTGCTTACCCTGTAAGAGATGAGAGGTGTTACTTCAGTGTTTGATTACCCACTATTGAACATCTGTGCTTCATCAGGCTCAGGTACTAGATGAGTTGCTTACCCTGTAAGAGATGAGAGGTGTTACTTCAGTGTTTGATTACCCACTATTGAACATCTGTGCTTCGTCAGCTCCGGTACTAGATGAGTTGCTTACCCTGTAAGAGATGAGAGGTGTTACTTCAGTGTTTGAATACCCAGTATTGAACATCTGTGCTTCATCAAGCTCAGGTACTAAATGAGTTGTTTACCCTGTAAGAGATGAGAGGTGTTACTTCAGTGTTTGATTACCCCCTATTGAACATCTGTGCTTCGTCAGGCTCAGGTACTAGATGAGTTGCTTACCCTGTAAGAGATGAGAGGTGTTACTTCAGTGTCTGATTACCCACTATTGAACATCTGTGCTTCATCAGCTCCAGTACTAGATGAGTTGCTTGTGTTTTCCCATTTAATTTTCACACAGCTGTTTGACAGAAATACTTATTTTCCCCATACTGAGGAGGGAAGCCAAGATTCAAAGGGTTAAATAACTTACTCAACGTCATATCTGTAGAAAATGGCAAAATCTCTGAAGGATAAATTAGGTTAAAAACAACTTTTCCATACAATATAATGTTAGTTTGTAAACCATTTTTGATCAATGTCTTCCAGATCTTCAGAGTAATAAATGCTCATTTTAGAAAATGCTGAAAGTAAAGTCTAAAGAAGCAGGAAATATTATCCATGATTCTACTGCCCAGTGTCACTCGCTGTTAACTTTAGTACAGTTCCTTTGAGTCCTCATTCCATCTTTCTTTTTCACTGTATAGTTGAGATCACACCATGTAATTGTGTAATGCAGTTTTATTCAACTCTAAAGTAGGTATTAGATAATCGAACAGCCAGAATAGCTATGCAACGAGTATTTCAATACACTCTACTTTTTAAGAGAAAGAAGGACAACAAAATGGTGATAGACCTAATTTATTTCAAAAACCCCAACAAAACACTGCCAGGCTGTGGCCTGTGGGTGCTATACATTCCTTTCTGGGCATGCTGCCATCCCTTTTCCATCTACAGCTTTGGGGACTGATGTCCATTTCGATGACCACAGTGGTGAATCACAAGCGTCACAGATTAAACGGTATTTAACAGCATTTCCCCCCCTTGACTAGCACTTGAGCAAGCCACACTATGGGACCACTCAGTGGGCATCAGAAACAGGAGACGAGCCACGTCTCCCTCACGTGGCCTGGATCACGTTCCCATGTCCTCTTTTGGTCATTTTTGCTGGCTCTACAGTAGCCCTTTTGTCTCTAGGATCTAAATTTCAGGGCTTCCTTCTCTGCAGCCCTTAGACACGTCTCTGACTAGCCATAGACTTGCGGATGATGGTAGCTGGATTGCCTTTGGGTGGTGTCTGTGCCCTGTGGCATAGGAAGCAAAGGAAAGGAGAGAAATGCCATTTGAGATTAATGAAAATGCTCTCTGCCTAATAAAATCTAAAGATAGCCTCCCCATGATAAGAAGGCATGGCCCCTAAGGGTCCTAAAAGGAGAGCTAGGGGAGGTTCCAGCTGGCCACAGAGATGCTAAAGGTCAGAAGCAGACGTTTAGAGTTTGCTGTTTTGTAGGTCTAAGGACCAGGTCTGTGTTTTGATAACTGAACTTGCTAATAGCTGGCCACTTGAGTTGCTGTTTCCAGCTCTTCGTTTGTTTTAAATAAGGAGATTCCGCCAGTAATAATGGGAGGAGCTGCAAATGACTTCCCCAGCTGGGAGTGCCTGATTGTTTTTCCTTCTGCCTGGGCAGGCTGATGTGCAGGCCACACTCACAGACTCACACATCTGAGGAGATAGCCCAAGGGAGCCCTCGATTTGTATATTTATAAAAGATGTGTTTATAAGACTGTGTTCAAGTATCAAAATACATAGGTAACCATGGCTGAAGAGAGGAATTCTGTTGCAGGAATTTAAATATACTATTTCTCATACATTTATTTCTTCATTCATTCCTTTAACAGACATTTATTGAGCACCTGCTGTGAGAAGCACTGTGCTATTTGCTGTGAGACATGCTGAGATTTCTAAAAGGCGGGCCTGTATTTCTCCCTCTTCAGAAGCTGACCGTCCAATGAGGGTCCTATCCAATCATTCATTAAAGCATACAGAAGTCACCCACAATGAAAGATACTGTGGGACAAATGCTTTGGGGATGGTACTGAAGACAGGTGCTGTGAGAACCCAGAGGAATCTGTGTCTGCTTGGGGCTGAAAAGGCATCAAAGAGGATCAGAGGAGGAGGGAGAGGTGTGCTAGGAATTGTACGGTAAATAGCCAGTGGCAAGAAAAGGCACAACATACTGGGAGTTTCAAGAAGACTGGTTTACCTGGAGAGGATTCTTATGCTACGTGGATTGAAATAAAATTGGAAGCTAAGAGTCGGATTGTATAGGGCCTTGAATGCCAAGTTCAGTTGACTTAACACACATATAGATGAGGAAGTGGGAGGGAGGTAGCTCCCAAGGTCTCAGAAATCCAGGTGATAGGACTGAAATTCTAACATAAAATGGCTCTTTATTTTCAGAATGGCTTCTAGGCCAGTAAGCCGTCAACACACCCTAAGAAAATAAATTCATATGGAATTTGCCAAAGTTGGAGAAATAATACAACCTCAAAATAAGAGAAAGCCCTCTAAGTTGAATCTATTAAGAAAAGTTAAATCATCCTTCTGTTTTTCACCATAATCTAGTGAAAGTTCTATTGCAACCATTGATACAGCTAAATCCCCTTTATTCCAACTCCAAGCTCCTCAAGGAACCTTATGAATATCAGACGGGGCCGTCGGAGAAGACATAAGAGGCCCCCTTCGCGCATTAGCTGCTACCCTGGTCTAGCACTTTGGTTTCCTGAGAGCCTTGCTAGCATGAATAAGCTTTCTCAAGTGGGATCAGCTCTTGGGACACTGGCTAAGTTACATTTCTTTTTTTCTTTTCTTTTTCCTTCTTTTTTTTTTTTTTTTTTAAGAGACAGGGAGTCACTATGTTGCCCAGGCTGGTCTCAAACTCCTGGGCTACAGCAATACTCTTGTCTCATCCTCCTAAAGTCCTGGGATTTCAGGCATGGGCCACCATGTCTGGCTCAACCAAGCCACACTTCTGAATCTCCAAGTTTAAGACTAAAAACCCTGGACCTGCCTTTGTGAATCCACTGAGCGGCTCTATCCAGACTCTGACTGGGGCAGTTCACCCGCTTTCCCTCTAAGCCTCCTTAAAAAGCACCCAGTTATTCAAAAGACACACAGTTCTGGGTGATGGACAAGTTTAATTAATAGACTTATGTGGATTGCATATGCAAATCACCAAGAAGTAAATATAATTAAAAACCTTACACTAAAAAACCCTAAATATTTATACATTTTTTGATGATTTGAGAATGGTATCACCAAAAGACATAACCAGAATATATCAGAACTCTCAAAACACAGCAGAAGACAAACAACCCAAAGTAAAAAAAGAAAAAAAAACATGGGTAATTAAACAGGCACTTAACCAAAAAGGATAGCTAGATGATAAGTAAGTACACAAAAAGTTTTCAACTATTATTCATTATTAGGGAAATGTCCATTAAAACTACAATGTGTTACCACTATGTACAAAATAAAAAATACTGACAATACCAAGTGCTGACAAGGATGCAGAGCAACTGGAAATCTCATGCATTGCACTTGTGAATACAAAATAGTAAAGCCACTCTGGACAATGGTTTGGCCCTTCCTTAAAAGGTCAAACATACACAAACTGTGTGACCCACTGATCCCACCCCTCAGGTTTTCATTCTAGAGAAATGAAAGCTTATGCTCACACAAAAAACTGTACATGCATACTTACAGCAGCTCTAGTCAGAATCACCAAAACTAAAAACCAACCACCCAGTTATCCTTAACTAAGTAAATGGATAACAAAAGCTACTTCAGAATCTTACAGAATTTGGGGGGAACATTATGACCAATTAGTGTCATGAGGGTACATAGGAGGGAAATGGTCATATTTTTCCTTCCACTTATTAAGATTCCAGAGAAAGTAGGCTCCTATGTTTTTAAGAAAATGTGTAAACATTAGCCGTACTGTGAGTTATGAGTGTTTGTGTTGCAGCTAAATGCACAAGTATTGAGCATGAAATACAGGTTTTGAAAGAGCAGAAGAATAAGCATGTGAGTGAGAGAAGCAAGAGAAAGGCTGCATGCAGAATCGATAAGAGCAACTCTGTTCATCAGCGTTGACTTCAACCTCCGAAGCAAAGTGAAGCCATCATATGTGTGAGAGTACGTATGTGCGTGGTCCGTGTCCATGTGGAGAGTCAAAAGCCTTTGATTAAAATTTTTGAAGTTAAGCCTCAGAATCATTCAGTGTTTTTAAAAACAGATCTCTTTAACAGGAAGAATGCAATATTTTGATGGACATGAGAACGGACAAACTTAAAGAATTGGGAGAGCAGGAGGTCCTGCCAGGGGAAAGCCTGTCTAAATCCACATACCAGTGCAGGCTGTCTTCGGCTGTCCTACGTGCTAAGGGACATGGCTCGTAGGGACCAGTCCTCATGATGCATCAGTCACTGCATCCATAAGCAGTGACCACTTCCGAAGCAGCAAAACTTGTTTCACTGCAAATCTGTCTCCAGGATCCAAAATTTGTTTAATCAGGGCTGAGAGAGCCATTAGCTGAATGAAATGAGACATACATTTACCAGCAGGTGGCAATAGAAGTAACGGTGTCTCCCGCAACATTAAACTTGCATTATTTTATAAGCCAGAAACAGGAACCTTCAAAACCTGATTGGGTCCCAGCCTAACTTCACCCTGTCTTACATTTGCGTCCTGAGATGAAATTATTCAAGCCAACATACTGTAACCAGAAACAAATTTTTCTTTTACTAAGCTGATGCTGTGCTTCATTGTCTAAGGGTGGCTCCTTCAGGAGTATGATATTTTTAATGGAAAATTTTGAAAAATAAAAAATTATTTGTAGTCTCACAAATTAGACTTACTTGTGGACAAGGGAGGCCTCAAAAGGTGAAATAAACACTATTTCAAATATAGCTGCTGAGCGGTATTTAATGAGGGGAAGCCTAATTCTCCTGTGAACACAGATGAAGCAATTCCACCACTTTTGAATGTCAGAGGCATACTAGGTTCCTTAGTGACTCTCTTAAACGTTTGTTAATTCCTTTTACATGTGAGAACATCCTTAAGTTTCAATGGAAAAAATAAACATTTTATTCTCACATAATTTCAAAGCTGCTGTAACAGGATAGTTTGCTCTAAAGCTCATATCCCAAGTGGAAGGCATTGTTGCAAAAACATTTTACCTGACTGTCCTCATCATCCTGTAACTTGTAGAACGCCTATATTTCTTTCTTTTTCACCAAACTTCTCTGATTCCCTGGCTCCTCTCTTTCAGGATGGGCTCCTGGCCTCCTGTCTACACTTAGTCTTACTTCCCGTGGTCCCTCTCTTCTCCTGTGGTTTATCACTCCTTTCATTTTCCACTATCCCACTCTCACAACTGGGTTTGGAATACATAATTTAGAAACACATAAATGTAGAAAATAAAAATTTTATTTAGAAAACTGGAGCTATTTCTTGCTATGTTTTATGTAAAGGCTTGTTCAGTTCCATATTTCGAAAGCCAGAAATAAGTTACTTGTCAATTATTTAACTTAATTTTTAAATAGGTATGTACATTCATGTGATTCAAAATTTAAAAGGTACAAAAAGGTAGTAAAAAATTTCCCTCCTGTGAAACCCCGTCGCTACTAAATATACAAAAAATTAGCCGGGCATGGTGGCATGTGCCTGTAATCCCAGTTACTCAGGAGGCTGAGTCAGGAGAATTGCCTGAACCCAGGAGGTGGAGGTTGCGGTGAGCCGAGATCGCGCCATTGCACTCCAGGCTGCTATACATAGCTTGGCAGTTATTACGTATCAACCCAGAGAGAGCTTTCTCGTTCCTTTTTCATAGCCATAAAGTATTGTATCATATGGATAGTCCATAATTTATTTCAATCTGACCACTACACATATCACTTTGTTTGTTCTCAGTTAAATCTTTTCTGCTTTTAGTTTCTACTTTCCACTTTCTTTAGATTAATTATTATCATTCAGTTCTTTTTATTAACTCTTTGAATCAGAGTTACTTCTTTCATTATCAGTCTTTTTGCTTATTACTCTACATATGGGAGGCTATGAATTTTCCTCAGAGCACAGCTTTGATTGCACTGCTTAGTTTCTAGCGTGTAGTTATTTCTAACTTAGCTTTTGGCACAGAGTTGGATTAATCATCATCCCTAATCATGGCACATTCTCATAGTAGTGAATGCATAGCCATTTTTTGTTTAGCTCTTCTGGTTTTTTAACATAATTTTTAAAAGTATCGACCCATCACCCAACACGTCTTTACAATAACCTACATTTCGCTATATGGCCCCTCCCATTCCCTCTCTCTGCTTCTGTCCATACCACTCCCCCAACCACAGAGATAAATATCATGCTGAATTATTGTTTTTCATTTCCTTGATTTCTTTTTTATGTAGCTTTATAGCTTCTATCTACCATCTTTCCTTAAAATATATTTTTATTTTAAATTTAAACATTTTATTATTTTCTGAATATTAGGTTTGATTTTTATTTTCTTTATGACCCGAGAGTTGCTTTAAGAAGAGTTTTGGGGTTGTTTTTCCTAGGTATTAAAATATTTTCTTTGTTGTATTATCTTGTTTTATTATTAAGATCTAGTGATATTACATTATGAACAGAAAATGCCTTCTGCACTATTTTTACATTTTGGAATTTCTTGGTGTTTTTCTTTGACTTAAAAGGTGTTTACTTGTGAATATCCCACACAATGCTCTGTATCCACCTGTGTGTCTCTCCAATTTGGGGGGCAGTGATTGCCCTGTGACCTCACTTACCTGACAGATCTAAGAACAGTTGCTGATTTTGTAGTTTGTTTGGCTTTTTGAATTGTATATCTTTAGGGTATACAACATGATATTCCGATACATCTATACACAGTAAAATGCTTAATCCAGCCAACCAAATTAACCCTCCCATCACTTTCCATAGTTAGTGTGTGTGTGTGTGTTTAGAGCACATAAAAAATACATTAGCAAATTTTCAGCATATGATACAGTAGAAGTGTTAACTGTAGTCCCCATGCTGTGCATTAGATCTCTAGACTTACTAACCCCACATAACTACACATTTGTACCCTTCGACCTAGTTCTCCATATTCTCTACCCCTCCCTTCCCCTGGTAACCATTGTTTTACTCTCTGTGCTTGGTTTCTTACTTACCGTTAGAATGGAATGGTGACTTCTAAGTTCCTTAGCTGTCAGACTGGAAACCAGAAGTCCTTATGTCAGTATTTAAAAATCAGTTTAGGCCGGGCACGGTGGCTCACGCCTATAATCCCAACACTTTGGGAGGCCGAGGCAGGTGGGTCACGAGGTCAGAGATCGAGACCATCCTGGTCAACGAGGTGAAACCTCGTCTCTACTAAAAAAAAATACAAAAAATTAGCCGGGCATGGTGGCGTGTGCCTGTAATCCCAGCTACTCGGGAGGCTGAGGCAGGAGAATTGCCTGAACCCAGGAGGCGGAGGTTGTGATGAGCCGAGATTGCGCCATTGCACTCCAGCCTGGGTAACAAGAGTGAAACTCCGTCTAAAAAAAAAAAAAATCAGTTTAGAGGTGATAAACAGTTCATCCTTTCCAAACATCTCTTACACAAATCAGCATGGCTCTGAGGTGACAGTTAAGAACCAGCTGACGCAGAGAAGTTATGCAGGTTACCCAAGGCCAAACAGCAGGCTGGCAACTGAGCAGGAATTCCATCTACAGCCTGAATTCCCAGCCTTGTGAGCAGACCACATTGTCTATAAACACACTAGCTCACAGCTAAACTAGATGAATGTGCCTGAAAATAGTTACTTGTGGATGCCAAACTTGGCTTCCTATGCATAGTCAATAAGCATCCAAAGGAATCCCGTCCTGGTACACCTTTCTTTGCCTCCCTCTCTATTCATGATTTTTCATTCCAGCCTCATCTATGGAGCCTTCCCTGACTATCTTTGCCCTCAGTGATCAACTGTTCTTTTGAATTTGTTTAACTTGGAGAGTTGACATGCATAAATTCTGCACTCATTTTTCTCCTGTGGTATTTTGTAGGTACATGTCATATTTGACTGCTTGGATTGTACGTTCTTTAAGAATAGGGCTTGTATTTAGTAGAAAGCCTAGCATAGATCCAGGCACATCATGGGAAATCAATAAGCAGCTTTTCACTGATTGATTAAATGTAAAACATTATTGGAGAATCTGCTTCACTGTTTGGAAACGTTCTAAAGCATATGTAGCATTAGGTGTGCAATATCCTTGGCCATGCTGGGTTGTCAAAAAGTTCTTCTCAAAGCCAAATGAATCATACTCCTATTTCTTCCTGTCTCATTCCTCTCCGCTGTTCAGCAGATTAACTATCGCACAGGGCCTCTGCACACACTCTCAGTCACCTCTGGCCTCCTGCACCATCAGTTCCCCGCAGACCTCAAGACTCATCAGCTGCCATCATGCTGCCTCCTGGATTTGCCTGCTCACCTACTACTGAGTCTGAGCCACACACCCAACCCTCCTTTGCTACAGGGGTTATCCAACATAGCGAAGAAATTATGGAAATTTTATAGAAAATAAACTAAGGCTATGAACAATAGTAGTTAAAAGTATAAATAAAGTTATGTTCTTTTGTCATCTGCAGGTGATCGACTAGAATCCTTCTTCCCTTCTTCCTGGGCATGTAGCAGGGCTACATTTTCTGGTCTTCCTTGCAGTTACGTAAAGCCATGTAACTAAATAACTAAACTCTTTCCAAACATGTAAGTGGAAGTGTTGTATACCCTCAACAGGTATGGGTCAATTACTCTGTGTTCTTCCACACTCTTTCTGTGGGCTGGGTGATGTGGCCTTAAGAGTTGGTAGAGCCCCAGGTTCTAAGAAGCCATGGTCTGTTAACTACCTTATGAAAGAGAGGTGCACTTCAGCCAGGGGCACCTCCCTTGAACAATCTTCTATTGTGTTCAAACCATTATGCATTTGAAGTGTATTGGTGAGAGCAATTCAGCCTACCCTAAATCATACATCCATTAAGCGAATGAACAAAGGCAGAACTGTTACTCTACTCTTACTGGACTCCAGAGAAGCATATAATTGAGAAGAAAAGAATATTTGCCTAATTACAAAAGGGAAGAAAGACATAGGTGAATGTGAGTTCTATATGCATAAAATAGGATTGAGAAACTGTGTGATGAAGGTTCTCATAGCAAAGACCTGGGGTTTTCATTGTTAACTGTCTCATTGGAATTATTATTATCCAATGGATAAAACAGAATTCTTTGAGGACACGTTCCTTGTTAATTTTCAGACCTTAAACATATTAGGTACTCAATAAATACTTGTTAACTAAAATTAAATCAAGGGGGTAAGAATCCCAACTCCAGCGCATTTCTAGACATGGAGCATAGCCAATTCTTATTAACAAAGTTCAATGTCCAAAGAAGGGAATCAGAGATAGTAAGGTCTTAAAGCCATATCAGATGAGGAGCATTAAAGCCATATCAGATGAGGAGCATTGAGGAAATGTAAATGTCTAACCGAGAGAGAGAGAGAGAGAGAGAGAGAGAGAGAGAGAGAGAGAGAGAGAGAGAGAGAGAGAGGAAGAGAGAGAAAGAAAGCGTGTGTGTTTGGAGCGGGGGAATAGAGGGAGGGAGAGAGGTACTGAGAACCACAACTGCTGTTTAATAATTTGAAGAGCCGTCACGGGGAAGAGGAGATGTATTCCACATTCCTTAAAAGTAAAACTGTAACGAAACTTCTGTTTTATACAAAAAGAGATTCCCAACAAGTACAGACGATGGAACAGGCTGCCTTGGAAAGAACCTAACTTCTCATAGGAAGGACTTCATCCAGGGCTGGCTGCTGCCAGCTGGGAACACTGTGGAAGGTTATCCTGCACTGAGTATGAAATCAGAGAGTGAAATTCCTTTTGGAAGGTTCCAGGTAGTTCCAAGAGGCTTTCACTGATAAGCATTTGGGAGACACTGTTCCAGGATCACCTGTGATTTCCAATAGTCTCTGTGCCAATTCCCAGTTGTTCCCAGAAAGATGGCTCTAGCCGGTTGCAAGAGGGAAGCACAAAGGAAGTCTGGGAGAAAAGAAGCCAGAGGCCAAGTCACAAAATGTGTTATCTGGGTATTTTATTCCAAGTTCAGTTTGTGAGGAGAGGAGAGCAGCTGACAAAGACAGACAAAGCCCTTGGTCTCCCATCATCTCCCTTATCAAATTACATCAGTTTAATGGTGCTTTTAGTCTAGAATACAAAAAAAAAAAAAAAAAGCCAGTTTGATTACTTACATCTTATTGGTTTTAAGAGATCAGTACCTTATGGGAAAGAGGAAAAGCTAACTTTACCATATACTTTTTATGAAGATCAAGCGCAGTTAGACACCGAGGAAGGAATGCCCAAAGTTGATGGTGTGAGGGCTGGAGGCATCTGGGGCACTGGGGAACTGAAGGAGTGGGAGGAACAGTGGTGAAGAGTTTTGCCTACTCGGCCGTTTAGCCTGAGGCCTTGGTGCTTCTCTGAGAACTTTCTCTGGGCTGAAGACATTGTTTGCCAACACCCAAATCGGGATGTCAGCACTTGTTTATAAACTGAGAACAGCTCACCACAGCTTATCCTCATCTTCTCGGTCTAGGCCCGTTTTGTCTCCTCAGGTTCAAGCCCAGGTCTCCTTATCCCTCTCTCTGGGAGAAAGAAGCAGGGAAGAGAAAGAAGGATGCTCTCTGTGCTAAATGTCTTCCCATGAGGAAAAAGTATATAACTGTCTGTTCTCATATGAGTCCAGTCACCACTCCCACCAACCCCAGCAATTTATTCCTTCTGTATTCAATATGATTCCAATATGACTCTGCAGTTTCTTTTTCAAGGGACTTCTAGAATCCATCTGCAAGGAATGCCAGCCAGGTGGTGGCTCTTAAATACCCAGAAACCTAACAAAGAGTACCAGACCCTGCAGAAACCTAAGAAATGGGACAAGATAGACACTACCAGTTATCGGGGTGTGAGAGAGGGGAGTTATGGGTGAATTGCATTCAAGGAAGGCTTCACAGAGGAAGAGAAGGTGAACCTGAGTCTTAAGATTTAGTTATATAAAGAGAAAGCAAAGGAATTTCAAGGAAAAGGGAATGTAAGAGTCTGTTGAGAGCCAACGTGTGAGAGTCTGACTGGATGAATTTCTTGGAGAAATGGAATATTCTGTGCAGCAACCTCTCACCACCCACAGCCACCAAGCACCAGCCAGCTCCATCCATGCTTGTTTATGAGTCTCTAGGCAGAGATGACCATTCCATGGTTGAATCTGGTAGATTAGAGAATCTGGTAACGTTTACCTTCAAGGAATATGGCAAAACCTCTCATGAAGTTTTCAGAGCAAATGAAGAAAAGTTGCCTGGAGAAAAGCATGATTAAATAAATTTATAGCTGGTTTAATCACTCGACCAAATTTGTACTCATCTCTTGCCCCCAGCTCTACCACTGTTCATGTTTTCCCCATCTCTGTGATGGGTTATTCATCCAATGGAAATGGTAGTGGCTTCTTAAAAATAAGTCATCTCACCCAGATTAGAGTATCCCCGGAGATTCCCAGGATACGCATTGTCTCAACAAAGGTACTTATTGAGCTTAAAGGGTATTTTAGGTCCTTCCTTCAGGACCTAAATGTAGGACATTTAAAAACCATGTTTCTAAATGTGTCACATAGTACTCGGGACCTTTATATTTTCCAGTTCTAGAGTAGTGACACATTTTATTCAGGTTGACATTGGATATCCTAGATCATTTAAATAAATGTTTCCATTTAAACCAACTCATGAGGTGAGAATAAGAAACTCAGGCTAGGCACAGTGGCTGACACCTGTAATTCCAGCACTTTAGGAGGCTGAATGAGGAGGACTGCTTGAGCCCAGGAGTTTGAGACCAGTCTGGGCAACCATAGTGAGACTCTGTCTCTACAAATAAATTTTTAAAAATTATGCAGATGCGGTAGTGCACACCTGTAATCTCAGCTACCCAAGAGGACAAGGCAGGAGGACCACTTGAGCCCAGGAGTTTCAGGCCACAGTGAGCTATGACCGTGCCACTGTACTCCAGCCTGGGTGACAGAGCAAAAGTCTGTCTCAAGAAATAATAATAATAAAGAAAAGTTCAAATGCCAGTGCCACACATAATGTTTTTGCTATTGAAAAATATGACTTATGCTGTGTTTTACCCGCTAATACTCTCTGACTCACACAATTACAGTGGTTGACCTACACCTGCAAGTCCATGTAAAAAACATGCAAATGAGATGACAACAGTGAAAAGAGAAAAAAGAGACGACTGATCATAGAATGGAAGGAAGGGTGAGCAATGTCTTCCGATTCATTAAGACTCAAATAGAGATATCTCGTTGTTTGTTTTAAGGCACCAGATCTACTGAGAAACAATTAAAAATTAAAATATATATAAAGATAATCTAAAGGACAGCCTGGATATGTGGAACAGCATGACTCAAAAAACACCAAACCAGCAGAGTCCAGCAAACAAACTGTGAAATGCCAAAGCATCCTTTCTGTGGCATCACTTTGAAAAGCTGAGAATCACTTTCCTGAGAACAAGGACCCAGTGGCAAGTCTGACCTGGAAGTCACAGTAGGGAGATGTAAGCACTCTTGAAATCCCTTCTCTCCCCAGCATTGTGAGAGTTCTGATTGAGTTTATGAGAACCGTTTTTACAAATCACAGGAGCGTATGAACTGCGGATGATCAAGATAGATGCTTCCGTGGACAAGATGAGGCTGCCCCACACCTACAATCTGTCCACCTGAGGGGGCTGGTTGTGGCAGAACCTATATGACAGCTTGAGCAGAAATTTCTTCCAAAGGGGAAAACATTTCCACCTTTTGTTTGTAAGTTTCAAACAAAAGAAACTCCCCCCCCCCACCCAAAGTTCTTAAAACAGTAGTAATTATTTTTTTCCTAAGGGAATGCTGCCGTTTTTGTCAGCATGGGCTTTGAACTGCTTTGACTTTTTCTCTAACCTTGACGGCCCAGAAAACTTGTTGCTGAGTTAATGAAAAGGGCGAACATTTTGAGTAAGATAGAAAAGCACAAGAGAAGACCTCCTAGAGAGACTACAGAGACCCAGAGGCTTGTCTTTGCCAGTCAGATGTTGATGGTGCCCAGGAGCCACTCTAGCACTTGGGGCAGTGTCATATGGTACCAAGACAGGTACCTGTGTCAAATCAAGAGGTAGGAGTGAGAGCATGTGATCAGATAAGAGGAAGCGAATCAGTTGAAAGGAGAGAGCTTCTATCACACTGGTCACTGTGGTCCGCTCTTGGAGCTTTGCCTGGGCAGGGAGTCTGTGGACCTTTCTCAATTCATGTACCAGTGGACTTGCAGGTTAATCAGGAGAAAGTTGTCCATTAATCCAATCGTAAGTCCAAATATAGTCAACATTTTCACACATTCACCAGCCTCAATGGACAATGAAGTCTACAGGCAGCACTCAGCATTTAAAAAGGGAGAGGTCTGATGAAAATGACTTGAAAATCCCCTAAATTGTCCTTCAAGAACGTTATTATACCACTGTGTGAGACCAAAATATGCTACCCCAAAATATGGAGGATTTTTGAACTGAAGGTAATTAAAAAGAAACAGATGTAGAAAAGCTCGCTGCCTTTTCTCTATTTGGCTAAAAGCAGGACATAGATTTATAAAGACAATAGGTATCCTGACCCCATGACCCCACTTCTACCAGAGAGAACAAAGGTTTACCACTAAAGACAACTTGGAACTCTTATAAACCTAGACATGGTTTCAGAGCAATCTACACAAATGAGTTTTTCTAACCAGCCTTTAATTTGCTTTCCCCCAAGTTGCCACCCCTAGAGACCCAAAGTCTTTTTCCTTTGTCCTGCCGCTTCTTTAAAAATGTACTATTCTCTGCTGAAGATATTACATAAGCTGGAATTCAAAGCCACCTTTTTGAGAACTACTCCCTGGTGTCTCTCACGTATATATGAATATGCACATTAATAAACTTCTGCTTGTTTTTCTCTTGTTAATCTATCTTCTGTTACAGTGGTCTAGACAGGGTTCCTACCTAAGAACTTCTGAAGGTTGAAGAAAAAATTATTTTTCTTGCCCTACACCATTTTTCAACAAAAGCAATGTAACTTGTTGGGTGTTTTCCTTCAGTTGGGCAGAAGATAAAGTAGTGAACTTTTATTTAAAGAACAATTTTTTATTTTAAAATAATTTTGTTTCCTTAAACATAAATTCACTGATCTTATGACATCTATCTGAGAACCAAGACCAAAGAGGCCAAGGAAAGAGGAGATTCACATTGCTCAGCTCACCTACCATTCCTGCTCATGCTGTTGAAAGATGGGCAGACCATCCTTACTATCTGAATGGCACGCTCTCACTTTCTCTTGCTCTCTCTCACTTTATTCAGCCTAACATACCATTGAACTCATATCAATTAAACACAGAACTTTACTCCATAATTCATTACCATATCCTCTCCCACTCCCCAAGAGCCTAAGAGAAAGCTAGAGAAATAAAAAGACCCAGAGCTTAAACCTCAGGACAAACTGGCTTCTGGAAAGTGCCTCTGCTTTTGGCTGCTGCCTTTCTAAACGTATGCCCCAGATCCCAGCCCTAAATTATGACACTTTTCCCATTTATGATACCTCCTCCACCTTTAAGTGTTCTTTACACAATTCTTGGATGAGGCATTTGGTCCAAAGACCTTGAGAAAGAAGGAAATACAGATTTATGGGAAAGGGACCTGGAAAATCTCAAACAGACACATCTTTATTGCAACCGTCTGAGTCTGTGGGAGAGAGAACAGGGCCCAGAAGGGTCAGCTCTGACTTCGTTCCAACTCTAGACTGAACTCCCTTCTTTCCAAGCTCCCCACTCGGGACAACATTTTAATCTTTCAGTCTCTCTCCCTCCCTCGTCATCCCTGTTTATTCACCTTTTCCATTCCCTCGTCTTGTTTTCTCATTCCTTCTGATTACCCCACCTCTCACACCCATACCCCTCGTGTATCATCTTTCTGTTGGAGCCTGCACTCGTGGCCTCCTTCCAAGAGCAGCAGGTTTGAATCAGCTCCAGCTGAAAGTGAAGGAGGAGGGGGTGGCGTGAGGCCAGGAGGGGAATAGCCACTTTCCGATGGCCAATGTGCAGTAAGCGCGCCCCTCCACCCTGCCTCCACGCGCTCCCTCTGCCCAGATCCCCCTCCACACACAGGTATGTACAACAGAAGATCTAATCAGCTCCTACAGGGAAAACCAGAGCCCCCACCCCCAGTACGGCAGCTGGTTTCCATTAGATGGTCCAGGCCCTATAAATACTCTCTTTTCTCACTTATCTCTTGTTATTTTTCCTTTCCCTTTCTCATGTTCCCGCCTCCGGAATCCCTCCTGGGAGGAGGCCTAAATTAAGTCAGGAAGGCTTGCCGAGCTTTGCATTAGCCATCCTGTCATGCCCGAGGCCTCTGGCTCAGCACAGCCCAGAAAATAGCTTCTTGTTTGTCCAGTTTGCTGCTCCCCACTCCAGAGGCTGATGTGCACCCAGAACGGAGGAAGGGTTGAGCTCAGCCTGAGCTGGACGGTGTGGCCGGGGCCACCTCACCCGTGCATTCTGGGTTGTGTTCTCCGCTAAGCCTGCGGAGTCCTCTGTCGAGGTTGTCTCGTCCACAGCGGTGGATAGTGTACAGTGTCTTGCTCACAGCTCTGGAGGGCAGCATTCTGGGGCTCAGATCCCAGGGCCTTTGTTCACAGGGAATCCGACCGCAGGCAAGTTACATAACCTTTCTCATTTGTACGCTTGTGCTGATAACACCCACCTGAAAGGACGGTTAAGATGGAAATGCAGTTCCTAATGGGGAACATTTAGCTCAAGGTCTGCAGGTGGCAGACGCTGGTGCTCTTCTCTTGCCCCTACCTGCATGCAGGATTTACTGTTGGAAGACCTGCCCTCCTCCTCCACCAGCCTCCTACACCTTGCAAACAGTTACAGAATTTAATTAACTGAGCAATTACAGACTCCAAATACCCAAAGGCGGGACCTGGGGAGCATACAAATATTTACTTTTTGTTCTCTCACCTCCAGCCTATTTTAAGATAAAGAAGCAAAGAAAAAGTGAATATAAAATCCCTAAATTAGAACAATGTTTACAATTATTAGTACTTCTTATAGACTAGGCAGCAAGAAGCTATGTCATTGTTGAGCCAG
This sequence comes from Callithrix jacchus, assembly GCF_049354715.1. Taxonomy (NCBI): domain Eukaryota; kingdom Metazoa; phylum Chordata; class Mammalia; order Primates; family Cebidae; genus Callithrix; species Callithrix jacchus. The sequence continues at coordinate 104,060,812 of NC_133516.1, read as the reverse complement.
TGACCCCAGAGCAAAAGTTTCTCCAGAGGTTGGGGAGAGGGAGGAACTCGAACCTCATCCTAAACCGAAGTGATTAAGGGTACAGCCACGGGGGTCAGACTCTCTCTGGACCTGAACTCAAGCTCCAAGTCTTCCAGCTGCTGGGCCTAAACAAGTTACTGACCTCACTGTGCTGCTTTTCCTCATCGTAAATGCAGCCAACAACAGTGCTGTCAGGGACATATGAACCAGAGAAACTTCATCTTGAATAGGGGCTGGGTAAAATGAGGCTGAGATCCACTTGGCTGCATTCCCAGACAGTTAAAGAATTCCAGGTCAGAGGATGAGGTAGGAGGTTGGCACAAGATACAGGTCATAAAGGCCTTACTGATAAAACAGCCCGAGTAAAGACTGGCCAAAACCCACCAAAACCAAGATGGCGACGAGAGTGACCTCTGGTCGTCCTCACTGCTACACTCCCACCAGAGCCATGACAGTTTACAGATGCCATGGCAACACCAGGAAGTCACCCTATATGATCTAAAAAGGGGAGGCATGAATAATCCATTCTTTGTTTTTTTTGTTTTTTTTTTGAGACGGAGTTTCGCTCTTGTTACCCAGGCTGGAGGGCAATGGCGCGATCTCGGCTCACCTCAACCTCCGCCTCCTGGGTTCAGGCAATTCTCCTGCCTCAGCCTCCCGAGTAGCTGGGATTACAGGCACGCGCCACCATGCCCAGCTAATTTTTTGTATTTTTAGTAGAGACGGGGTTTCACCATGTTGACCAGGATGGTCTCGATCTCTTGACCTCGTGATCCACCTGCCTCCGCCTCCCAAAGTGCTGGGATTACAGGCTTGAGCCACCGCGCCCGTCCCCATTCTTTGTTTAGTATATAATCAAGAGGTAACCATAAAAATGGGCAACAAGCAGCCCTTCGCTCTGCTCTGTCTATGGAGCAGCCATTCTTTTTTCCTTCAATTTCCTAATAAACTTGCTTTCACTTTACTGTATGTACTTACCCCAAATTCCTTCTTGCCTGAGATTCAAGTACCCTCTTTTGGGGTCTGGATTGGGAACCCTTCCTGATTCTACTGACTTTATAGGGTTGCTACAAAGACTGAATGAGCTAATAGAGTTCACCAACCTTTGAATAGTGCCTGGCAGAGTAAGTATGCAGCAAATGCTGGTCATCCTTCCCATTCAGTAGATCAGTCCCAGTTTCGCATAGCCTGGCTTCTTCATGGCCATTCCGAAACTGACCCATATGCATGGGCAATAATACAGCTGGGATTTGCTCCTCCCACCTCTGCATGCTCCTCAGAAGAAGTCTAGCCACTTTGGTGGCTCTGGGTAAATTTCAGTCCTCACCGTGGAATAAACTCTGGAAGCCCCTAACTAACTGGTCTTCTCAAGCAGGATGAACCTTTGGAAGAGCGTGCACTGTGAGTAGCAGGGATGCCTTTCCTGTGCCCCAGACACCCACGCCCATCATCTCCATGGCCTTCCTGAGACCAGAGCCTTCATCTGGGAGTGCAGCCCACGACAAGCAATACACTACCAGCACAAACAGAGCCAAGAGTCTTCAGATTATTTCAGGAAAACCACGGTGCTGGTCTGTCATCTCTGCGTGTCTCCTGGGCTGAGGGTGAATGAAGGGTATTTTCCCCTCCCAGCACAGAGGCACGTATAGCACAGAATCCCAAAATCTTAAGTCCACAGAATTGATTCCCCTGTCCTCTGCACAGGAACCAATCTAGACTAATGGCACTTCCTAAAAATGACTATTTTCTGTATTTCTTGTCAATTTCTTTGCCATTTAAGTCAGCCTTGTCATACACTGTGGAGTCAGCTAGACCTGGTTCTGTCACTTCCTCAATAATTGACATTGGTCAAGTTTTTTAACCTCTCTGAACCTCCATCCATTAACCTATAAAATGGGGCTAACAAGCTTACGGGTCCTCAATAGACTTTAGCCATGGATATTCACTTTTATGACTACTTATTCTGCCATTTTACTACAACTTAATTCCACTTCCTTTTATTCTATCCTTAGCACAGCGAGAAAACAGCTGGTCACCATCATTCCTATATATAACTACCTTCCAGAGACCTGAAAACAGTTAATAAATCATTCTTCAGCCTCTGAACTTTAGGCTAAATAATGTCAATTTCCTTAATCATCCTCCCAAGATCCTATCTGAAAATCTTGAGTAATTTTGTTTTTGCCTTCTGGTCTCTCTAAAAATGAACACATCAGATTTCAGTGCCTAAACATGAATGTATTATTGTAACAAGGGCCTGAAAAAAATCTGGACTGTTTAATTCATCGGATTCATCCTCAAGTTGGGCTGCCCATTAGTATCCTCCCTATCTTTTATTTTTGCATGTAAATGTTAGATCATTCAAACATAAAATAGAGAAGAAAGGCACGTGTTTATTCCTTTAAGAAGGCAGCCTTGCAACTTGTTACACTTCATCCCATTTGCTGGGGTGGGGAAAACAAAATACAAGAAACGGGAGAGAGCTACCAAAAGGAACTCTGAAGGAAATCGTTATAGTAAGGAGAAAAGCTCGTAAGAGACGTTTCTTGCCCTCTGAACTTTTCTTGCTCAATTCTGTTCTCCCATGGTCACAGTGCAGCTAATATAAGTCTGTGCTCCACTGGGCCCCTGCTGAGCCAGGCCAGGGTAGGACAGGAAATCACCACTCAGAAAATAAATGACCTGTCCCAGAGCCTTTTGTTAATGAGTCCAGGGCATAATAAATCAAGGTGACCCAGCCTCAAGAAACACAAGCCTGTTTAAAAAGAAAAAAAAAAAAACCCAAACCCTGAAGCCGCAGAGGTGAAGAGGAGGAGACGGGAGAGAGGGGACCGCAGGGAGTCCTTATAAATCACACCCAAACGAAACTAGTGCAGATGTTTTCCAGTTTCAGACCCACTCAAGAGGCAGAGAATAGACGCATGTGGACGTGAATGGAAAGAGCTATCTGTTTTGAGGGAAGACAGGAGACCGCCAGCTAGCTCAGCGAGACGGGGCCCCTCCTCTCACTCAGTGTCTCGGGCATTTAGTGGCACTGTCTCAAGCTCCTTTTTAATGTTCTTCAGGCTGTCACAGTCCACTCTGCTTTTTCACTTCTCCGGGGGTCTCCCTGTAATCAGCATGGCAGGAGTGTCTGAAGAAGGGTAAATACCTAAATCCTCTTGGTGGAGAGAACCAAGACCCTCTTGTCAAATGTGGGTCCCAGCTTTCTACAGTGGAAGGCCTCTGTAAAAAGAGAGGAGCGGGCAGGCAAATCATGAGAGAGTCTTCACTTATCGAGCAAATTGCAAGCTCTCTGAATGTGACATCACACAAGAGAATAGAAAACAAAAACGTCAGGCTGGAAATAAATATTCCATTACATGGTAGAGAAATGCGGCCCATAGATCTAGGGTGAGGTATAATGTAAGACTCAGTTACTCGCAGAGGGTTTCATGTGGAGCCAAAATATACTGGTGAGACGGGGTCACTGGCTCTGTTTTACAAATGAAGACATTGGGGCAAAAAGAAGGAATAACAAAACAGGCATTTCTAATGCACTTTACAGTTTGTAAAGGGTTTTCACAAACATCATTTCATATGGGCATTGCATGGATAGTTGGCTGTTCTTCTTTTGCTATAGATGAGGAAAGCTGGGGTAAGAAAGAAGTTTAAAGCTTCTCCAGGTTACGCAGCCAGCGTGTACAGGAACGCAGGCCCACACCCAACTCTTAATTCTGAAACTGTTCTTTTTCTGTTCAACCACAGCTATTTAGCAGTTGCCAGGGATGGATGATGGGCTCTACGCTGCTAGGGAAGTATGCTGGAAAGGAGGGTAAATTTGGCAAAGGTCTGTTATTGTCCAGTTTTTTGTTGTGGTGGCGGTGGTTTGTTGGTGTTTTAGTCCTCTTTACCATGCTATGACGTTTAGCGTTTAGTAGCAGCTGGGAAGTAGATGAGTGGACAAGTGGAAACTGTGGCCAAAGATTTTTTTACCGTAATTCCATGACATAAAACTCATCATTCAGTCATTCTCTCCCTTCCTTATAAGCATGGCCTCCTCTGCTCATTCTCTTTTATTAGCCATCATTTTTAAGGAAATAGCAACACAACACAGCTTTGTAAAAAACTATTTCCTATGCTGAATTCTACCCCATCATATTCCACCGTAAGCTAATATAACATATTATCTTTTTCAAAATTCTGTAATGTCTCTTACCTTCTCTGAACCTGTTAATCATGATTGTAATTTACCCTTGAAGAAACTGAGACCAGAGTGACTTGCCCATGGTTTCTCCACAAGTTAGAAAGTAGATCCATCCTCCTAGCCTGGACTGCCTCCAAAATGACACGAGGAGGGAGACACAGTTTTTCATGTTGGTTTTCTTCATATTACCCTAGCTCTGCAGTAAGACAGATATCACCTTCTCCCAGCAGGACTCTCCATGAACTACTTATGTCAGTTCCCCTTCCTTTTGAAATAAAATAATGAGTATCAGTCTCAAATCCAAATAGAAGCCAAGCATTTGCCCATCCACACAATGTCCTCAACTACAATAGGAAGATGCCACGGCAGACTGCCTAAAATAAACCAAAATAAACCCATAGCTTTTAATTGCCCAGGACCTAGATCTGTAGAACAGTAGGCACACCCATGAAAATTATGACTGTTCCAAGTATTTTAAGTCAAATAGTAGCCTTCTACCAAGGCAGACCATGGCTTGAGGTTTCCTTTCCTTGTTTTTTTGGTTTTCGGTTTTGGTTTCTGCTTTGTTTTCTGTTTTGGGTCTGCTCTGTGAGTCCAAATCTTTCATATTCAGATGTTGACTCTCAGCTGGGTGCCCAGAAGCAAGACTCCCAGTATGTCAGCATTCCAGTGAATTCTGCCATGTCATTCTTCTGTTATCAAAGTCAGTCATTCATTCCATAAATACTCTTGAATTCTTAACTATGTACAGTGACTGTGTGAAGTGCTGAAGAAGATTGAAACTCATGATTTATACTATCCTTGCCATTAACTAGCAGAGAGAACTTAGGCAAGACTTTCCTTCTTTATGGACATCAATTCCTGCCTCTGTAAAATGAAAGTATAGCTTGTTTGGTCTCCAAGTCGTAACCCAGCTGCGCTACAGTTCCTGGGAATCCGTGATGATGGAATAGGCTTGGGTACGGCACCTAATTTTGATACACTATTGCAAAGATCTGGCAAAAGAGGAGGGAGAAGTGGAGACGATATTTTGCAAGGAAATCAGATTGCAGATTGTTCATGTGGCTACTGAGTTTTCAAACACCATTTTACAGGTCACTAAAAATGCTCAAATATAAGTATGTGTATCAGCTCATGCATAATATTTTTCACTCTTTGTTTTAACTAACATTATTTTGTATATACATTCTGTGTATCAAAAAGTGTAGCTTGTCTTTCTTTTTTCTTTTTGTTTTTTTGAGACAGAGTCTTGTTCTATCACTCAGGCTGGAGTGCTGCAGTACAATCATTTCTCACCGCAGCCTCAACCTCCTGGGTTCAAGAGATCCTCCCATCTCACTCTCCTGAGTAGCTGAGGCTACAGGTGCATGCCACCATATTGGAGTAATTTTTTTTTTTGTAGACACAGAGTCTTACTATGTTGAACCCCTAGGTTCAAGCCGTTCTCCCACTTTAGCCTCTTAAAGTGCTGATATTATTATAGGTATGAGCCACAGCACCCAGCCTTTTATTTATTTATTTTTGATAACATAAAAATAAAATAATTTTTTCACTAACTTCTATAAGGTTGTTTATATTTTCATTTCTTTCATTGTTTTTGGGCTGATCTGTTTTCTCTGTGTTGAGTAATTTTCTGTGTTTCCCCTGCTTACAGAGTTTATTCATGTCTTTTGACCTTGTGTTTGGTAATATTCGAAAAACATGTTAAGGTTTATGTAGATCAAATTCTTAAGCAGTGCTGATCTTAGGAATCCCCAAATGTGAATACATTTGTCATCAGGGTGGTGGGGACTTTTGTCTTTGCTCACTGAAGTATTCCTGGCCCTTAAAATAATGGCAGGCACACAGTAAAGGAGGTGCTCGATACATAATTATTAACACGTTACTACATTATCATTAATATTTATGAGATACCCACAACGTGTTGGGACAAATGTGAGCACTTCAAATTTGCATTGAATGGTGAGAAGCAAATAAGGTCTAAACAGCAAGGGAGAGGGAGTTGTTTCTCACTTTAGAATTTTTAAAAATCCATACCAGGTGAAGAAGGCAAGGGAAGAAGCTGCTAAGGAGCCCCTTGAAGCCATGACTAGACACTGTCAAAGCATGACACAGGTATTTGACTATGTTGTGCATGTGACTATGTCAGACTAACTTCAGTTTTATTACAAAGTGAATTTAATTCAAGAAGCAAACATTTTCTCAGCCGTTACTACTATATGCAGGGTCTGAGCTAGCCACAGTATGCACATCAGTGTACACAACACAGGGTACATTGTACACTCCCCTGTACATTCCCACCCCGGGCCACATGGCAAACCCTATCTCTACAAAAAAACAGAAGAATGAGCCATAGTGATGAGTGTCGTGTGCCTGTAGTCACAGCTACCTGTGGTCTGAGGCGGAGGAATCTCTTGAGCCCGGGAGGTTGAGGATGCAGTGAGCTAAGGTCACACCACGGCACTCAGCCTAAGTAACAAAGTGAGACCTGTTTCCAAACAAAATAGTTCCCATGTGTCTGTACAATGGAATACTATTTATCAAGAAAAAGGAGTCAACCACGGATACACACTACAACATGCTTAAACCTCAAAACTCTTATGCTGAGTGAAAGAAGTGAGATACCAAAAAAATACGTAGTGTATGATTCTGTTTATACGAAGTATCCAGACAAATTTATAGTAGGTCAGTGGTTGCCCAGGGCTGGGGTGGGGATGGGGTGACTGCAAATGAGCACGAGGGATCTCTTATGGCTGATGAATCATTCTAACACTAGATTGTGGCAACGATTGCACAGCTCTGTAAATCTGCTGGAACACCATTGAATTGTACACTTAAAATGAGTGGATGTTGTGGTATGTAAATTATACCTCGATAAAACTGTTTAATAAAAAAAAAGAGTGACAAACATGACCTGTATACTCTCAAAGCAAAGCAAAACACAGTTTTCAGAGCAGAGGGACAAGTAGAACACTGTCTGCTAAGGATTGCCATTGGGATGAGCCCAGGGGTCAGCAGGAGCACTGGGATACCTAACCCAGTCTAGGGGCTCAGGGGGAGTTTCCCACACAAGATGGTATTCAAGGTAGAATGAATGGGAAGTGAAAGAGTAGGAAGGGCATCACAGTGAGTCGGTGACAAGAGTGTCCATGTCCTGGAAGGTGATGCTGAAGGCAATGCCCACCTTGATTTGAGTTTACCAGGTTTCAGAAGAAGTTAAACACTGGAAAATGCTTTGAATTATAACTACTATTGATGAAGCGCCTTGCCACAAGTCAGGAACTTTACATTCAGTGACAGCAGGCCTGCAAGACAGGGTTATAGATGAAGAGACCAAGGCAAAGAGGGGCTATGTAGATAACGCATACTTAGTGTGAGATAACACACAGGCCTGAGTCTGAAACCCATGCTTTTCCCATCCCGCTGCTGGCTTTTACCACCGCACAGACACATAACCATTATGGGATATGAAACTAATGAATTAATGGCCTCTGCTGAGGAGAATGTAGGCTTTTCTGATGTACTCTAAAGAATTCCTAGAACCCATCTGCAAAGAGTTTTGTTAATGCACTTTAACAGGGCCTCAGAATCACGGCCTTTGTAATTTCTCACTGTCCCCAGCACACTGCTTTGCATACAGCAAGCAGGCATTTGAAATGTGCCATCCTTAGCTTAGGATGTGCAAGGAAAATTCAATATTCTTGATTCAACATAATTTAAAGGACACGTAACTTCTAATTCTTCTCCCTGAATAGTTAGCAAATTCTGGAAGGACACAGAAATCCAGTCTGTAGCACAAAGCCGTAATAAAAAAACCCTCGTTAAATGTCTTTCAATGATAATTTTAAATGATCACACAGAGTGCTTAAGATGATATGACCAAAACAGAAACAGGATTTCTTTAAAACCATGTTGTTTCTCTTTTAGATATTTTGAGACTTTCTCCTTGCCCTTCTGTTTGGCCCAGGTGGCCCAAGGGTATCTACCCTCTATGGGAAAAGTGTGAGTCCACTTGGGTGAGGCAAAGACACACATTCCTCTCTTGAAAGAACAGACTTGCATTCCTATGAGTAAAATAAATTAGGCCCAGTTTCTCTGTCCATTAATTACGTGGAATAAACAACCTTCTCCTGTTCAGGGCAAAGCACAGGAGATCAGCACAAATTTCCTCCACGGGCTCAGGGGAAAGATTACTTGACCATTCAGGAGAATGCCTGTGGTCTGGGAGGACTCAGAGAATTGGAACAGGCCAGACTCTGCTGCCAGATGTTTCTAAGAAATCCATTAATGGAGACAATCCCATGATATGATCCACAGAGGATTGCTGCTTTTCGGGGAGAGGAGGCTAGAATTGCGCAAAAGCAACAGAGTGAGAAGGAATTTGCATCCAACTCTGACCCTGGGGAATATCCCAATCTTCAACCCTAAAGACAGCATATGGGGTCTTGGGAATGTATATTACTTATATTACTTTAGAGTCTTAGAATATGCCAGGAACTTCACCCTGAGGAGGCGGCTCAGGGTAGAGCCTGAAGGGGCAGTAGGAATAAAGTAATGCATGGCCTCTGATGGTCTACTGCTAAGTTGAACATACTGGGGTTTGCAAGAGAATGAAATATCATCATGAAGAATCTAAAGAAGAGGAAAAATACAGCAAATGAGAGAAGTTTCAGAGTTGAGAATGTGTTTGTGGTTCTTGTCTTTACACATTGGTGACTGATCCTGCCATTCATTATCCCCATCAACTAAGACACCCTCAATTCTATTAGAACCTCAGCTTCCCAGATGGCTTTGCAGGGTAGGGAGGCCATGTGACCCACTTCTGGCCAATGAGACGTAAGCAGAATTGGCTAAGACAGGATTTATTATGGAAAACCCACAGGGCTTTGGCCTTTGCCCTTTGCCCTTAACTTCTCTTCCAGATTGAAGTGTGGCCACAATAGCCACCACCTTTGGAGCACGAGAAGGGACATTGAATGATAGTCTGGCAAGCTGAAATCTGAAAGCAGCCTCAACCCTGGATGGGTCCCAGCAAACACTGCACACCTCTGGGCTGTTCCCTCTACTTTTTATCACATGACGTATGTCTTGTTTAAACTACTGTTGCTTGGTCTTTGTTGCATGTCGTTCAGCGTAACCCTCTGATAGCAATCTGAATTCAGTTAAACTTAACAATAATTACCTATAAGGTGCCAGGTACTGTGCTGGGTTTGGGAATGCAAAGATGAAGAAGGCAGAACCCAGTACCCTCAAAAAGTGTGCGATCAACTGCACGTGAGAAGATAAGCAACCCATCACAGTGTAGTTTTTGTTTAAAGTGCTGTGGAAACAAAATAACTATGAATATTAACAAGAAAGCAAAATACCCCGGGGTAAATTCTATGGAATTTATCTCAGTACCTACTCATACCTTCATGCCTATGTGGGCGAATCCCATTAACCCACCGAATGTTCACAATCCCTGCTCCTGACACGATCTGCCAGATTCTGGAGTCACAGTTATTTTATTTTCCTCTAAGTACCACTTTACGCTTGTTTATTTTCGCTGGTGGGGTCAGAGGACCTCCATGTTTCCTAAGTAAATTTTTCAAACCCTTGTCAATTCCTTATACACAGAGAAACCCCAAGAAATCCGTGGAAAAATAAACTCAGTCTCCAAGAGCGGTAGTAACAAGGGACAGTTTGCTCTGAAGCACACAGAGTTGACTGCTGGAGTTCAGTAGCGCCATTTAAACCCAACAGTAGCACCTACTTCAGCGGCTCTTGTCTCTGCCTGTCTCCCGGGTTTTCTGGGACTCTCTCCCTCCGTGTCTTTCCCTCTTGCCCTGTTTACTTTCTGCCCGTCGTCCCTCTCTAGTCTCCTGGATGGTATCTAATGCTCCCATTTTCTCACACTCCATCTCTCTCTCCCTTATTCAACCATGAATTGAGACTTTAAAATTTGTTAAAGCTTATGTGCTGCATTGGTTGAGATCTTCATCCAAGATCTTAGTTTACGAGGTTGATGATTAGATTAACTTAATACTTCTCAAAGACAAAAATAAGTTGCCTCATCTGTTTGAAGTAATACACTGACCTATTGAAAACTCAGAAAGTTTGAAAGGAAATAGGTCAAATACCTCCTTCATGTCTCTTTTGCTTAAAACAACCAACATTGCTAGGTTTTTGTGTATCCTTGCAGAGCTATTTTATATATACAAGTAAGTGCATAGGCGTATTTCCCCATGTTGTCTCACGGAAAGATGGCATACTCTATGCATGATTTTGCACTTTGCTTTTTTCACTTAATATATTTCTAAAATCTTTCTTTGCCAGTACATAAAAAGCATTCTCATTCTGTTTTAAGCTGAAAAATGTTTCCTTGTATAAATGTATCATAATTTAACTAATCACCTATTGATGGGCACTTGAATTGTTGCCAATATTTTATTATTTCAATAATACTGCAAAGAACTCATCATTCCTGCATCATTTAACAGGTGAGAGTATATTTTTAGATAAATCCCTAGAAGGGAGCCAAACGGTATGCTCATTTGTAATTATAATAAATTTTGCTGTATTTTCTTTCTTAAAATAGACTATTTTATAGTCCCGCTTATAGTATGTGGGGGTGCCTGTTTCCCTGCTATTCTCTAAGCCTTCACCAACAGTTTATCAAGCTTTTTTGACTGTGTCAATTTAATAGGTGAAAAACGGTTTGTCAGTATATTTTGATTAGTTTATTTTGTTGTGAATAAGTCTGTTCATCTTTCACACACTTTATAGCTATTAGTATATTCTTTTCTGTTAAAATCTCGCCAACATTTATTCTTTCTTCTATTGGGTTAGCAGGGCTCTTTAAACTGATATTGCTGGAGTTCTTTATTAGGAAAATTAATCATTTGCCTTTGATACAAGATGCACATTTCCCCCTAGTGTTTCATGTGTCTTTTACTCTGGATTTTTTTTTTTAGAAATAAGATTATCTGTCATCCAGGCTGGAGCTCAGTAGCACAATCATAACTCTCTACCCTCAAACTCCTGGGCTCAAGCTACTCTCCTGCCTCAGCCTCCAAGTAACTGGGATTACAGGCACATGACACCACATCTAGCTACTCTTTCATTTTTTTCTTTTTATTTTATTTTATTTGCAGAGACAGGGTCTTGCTCTGTTGCCCAGGCTCGTCTTGAGTCTTGAACTCCTGGGCTCAAGCCATCCTCCTGCCTTGACCTCACAAAGTGCTGAGATTATAGCACACCTGGCCACCAAGGATTTTTACCTTGCAGATTTTTTTTTTATATTTAGTCAAATTTATTTATCTTTTCCTTTCTAATTTCTAGGTTTTGTTTTATACTTAGAAAGACCTTCTTATAGGAGAGATGTGATTTCATATCTTATGCTTATGCATTATGTTGAATGTCAATCAACACGTTTTTTTCTTATATGATTGCAAGTTAGCAAATGATCAGGAATGAATGTTGACGCTGCGGGGAGAGGGAGGTATGTGGCAATGAGAATCTGGATTCTTCCACTCCCAGTTGTGTTGCTAGGCCAGAGCACTCGGCTTCTTCTGCTGTACACCCCATCTATTTGTCTGCTTTAGGCAAATGAGCATGCCCACAGTGCACACAGTGTGTGTGAGACGAGAACACTAAAATGCTTTCAGGACAAACGTACATGAATATTTTAATGTGTTTATCTGCACATCAAGCATCATGTCTTCTTCTGGATGCTTCTTCGGTGCTACCTGTCTACATCATGTCATTGCTATTATCTGTCCTCGTAGGGAATAATTCTGACATGGGAGATAGAGCAAAACTCCTTATAGATTAAAAAAAAAAAAGTCCCCCGGTGTATTGCAGTGAGAAAGGGGAGTGAGGGTCACTCAGTCAACACGTATACTCCTTGACGGAGCAGGGCTTGAGTGAGAGCCAAGCTTAGACATGTGTGTAGGGAGGCAGTTATAGCTAGTTAGAGCCACCCTGCCCCTTCTGTCCTCCTCTCTTCCTCAGTCTTAGCCTCCCAGCCTCGTGGGGCCCACAGTCGTCCTTCAGATGAGGCCAGTGTCTCAGCCAACGCCTGACACAGGAAAAGCTGCCATCCTAGAGTATCAGAAAGACCCCACCAGTCAGGAAGAGTAATTCTGATGATGTCAGCTTCCAAGTTTTCAGAAGCAACAGCCCCCTCGTCCAGTGTTGTTACAACATCGAAGAGCAGAAAAGCTGGCCACTAAGGAACCCAAACACTGTTACAGAGCACCTTGGCTTTCTTCCAAGGAGCACCGCTTAGACTTTGAAGATTTGTCCTTGGGTTTTACATTTTAGGAGTTCTTGAAACAACGTTATGCCTACACAAGATTCTAAATGGAGAGGAGTGGCCCAGAAGCTCTGCTAACATGGAGTCATATGTGGTAGGCCTCTCTAAGGATACTATCCTCAATCATTAGATCGCTCAGGGCTTAGGCTCTAGGCAGGTGGATGGTGGAGATACGGGAGGTCCAGAAGGATAGATTGAGGAGTAACCACAGAGATCAGAATGAGTTTGGGTGCCCAGAGGCCAGGCCACCTCAAGTCAGTGTCATAGACTGTATCATAGACATAGAATCTTGATGTAGAGTTAGAAGTGGGGGCTGAAGGATAGAGGAAGGTGTTTTTATAGCCTTATAGCTCTGTGTGAGAGATGGCAGAGGACTCCTGATGCCCTTCTACTGTACCCTGCACAGTTGCCATCGGATTATGTGATAAAATCACTTAACATTTGGGCATTAGTTATCTCAGGGGTGAGACATGGCTGACTTCGCTGGTTTTAAGAGGGCCCCACCTATTTCTGATTTGAGTAGAGAGAAGAGTGGATTCCTTTAAGTTGGGAGATGCAGGACAGCTGAGCAGGAGGTTGTGTCTGAATGGATAACTTATATCTGGGAGACTTGTACTGATAGATCCCTCTGATGTCCCATGAGTTAAGATTCAGGTGGTTTGAAGGCATTTTATACCTGAAACTATGGAGGTAATCGAGGCTTCAGCACAAGAAGAGACCAAGAGCCATACGAGAAATGGCTCTAAGTTGTAGACTAGAAGGTAAGTTAATCAGCCAGCAGGAAAGGGAAAAATCGCCATTGATTCATTAACCACTGTTCATGGTACCGTATGTGTCAGATACTGTTAAGATGCCAGGGGTAGAGCAGTAAACAAGACAAAGTCCCTGTTCGCAGGGTATTCATATTCTAGTGTGAGAGACAGATGATAAACAAGATATATTGCATTTATAATAAGATTACAAACAAAATATATATATATATATATATATATATGTATGTAACAGTGGCAATCATTGCTGATCAACCCAGGCAGGAGACGAGGTAGATAGCTAAGTGATGGAAGGAGGATGATATTTTAGATTGGGTGGTCTAAGAATGACTTGGTGGTAATGATGTGACATTTGAGCAGAACTGGAATGAAGTGAGGGAGTGAGTTGTGCAGACATTGAGGGAAAGCGCTTCCAAGTCTAAGGTAACAGTAATGCCAGAGGCAGGAGTGTGCTGGGTGTGTGAAGTGCCACGAGGAGACCCCTGTGCTTGGAAATACTGAGTGAGGGCGGCGTCGTAAGAGATAAGGTCAGATGCGCGACGTAAGTCACGTAGGGCCTTGCAGACTGTAGTCAGGATCTAGGACTGTGTTCTGAGTGAGAGGAGAGACCACTGGCAGATCACATGCTCATCAGATTATTAGAGGGCTGGAAGCCACTGTACAGCTTGGTGTGATTTTCCAGTGCTGGACTTACCTCCTAGCCTATGAACAGATTATGCCCCCCAGACCTCCAATTACAGGGAAAACAGTTGTACCCTTTCCACCACCACCTGTGCAGTTCTGGGCGAAAGACATAAGCCATGAGCAAATCCTTCTTCATCTGCATGCCTGTGGCTACAATTGTGGCCTTGTAGGTAGGGACTCTGTTGTCCCCAACTTGAGTTGTACCATATGTACCAGTAAGTGGCTATTGCTGGAACATTCCAGAAACTTCTATTTCCTCATCCCTGAATTCTTCCTCTCAACATCTCATAGACCAGGCCTCTGCTTAACAGAACCTGACAGGACACCTGCTAGGCCCATTTTCTTCCACCTGGGACAAACTACTGGGAGTCTTCCCAAATTTCATCCTCACATAGGAAGTGAGACATCCCATCCAACTTTCCATATAGTTAAAGATTTGTCTAATGCATTCATAGGTTCAGTCTGTAAAACTTTGCGCTTCTTGTAAGATTCAAATGCACTAGCAGGCATGCACACAGAAGGAACCCAGACCCCAGAAGCTGATTTCGTTCACAGAACTCACCTTGAAGCCTTAAAAAATATAGGCAGTGTTATTGTTTGTATGTTTTGGTTTTAATCATAAATTTCTTAAACACACACACTAAAGTCATAGTGCTGTAAAAGGCTATTCAATAACCAGAAAGTTGTTCAAATGAAACAGCGTGGGCAAGGCTGTGGAGAAGAGGAACGCTGCTACACTCTTGCCGGGAGTGTAAATTAGTTCAACCACTGTGGAAGACAGTGTGGAGAAGAGGAACGCTGCTACACTGTTGCCGGGAGTGTAAATTAGTTCAACCACTGTGGAAGACAGTGTGGAGAAGAGGAACGCTGCTACACTGTTGCCGGGAGTGTAAATTAGTTCAACCACTGTGGAAGACAGTGTGGAGAAGAGGAATGCTGCTACACTGTTGCCGGGAGTGTAAACTAGTTCAACCACTGTGGAAGACAGTGTGGAGAAGAGGAACGCTGCTACACTGTTGCCGGAAGTGTAAATTAGTTCAACCATTGTGGAAGACAGTGTGGAGAAGAGGAACGCTGCTACACTGTTGCCGGGAGTGTAAATTAGTTCAACCATTGTGGAAGACAGTTTTGGTGATTCCTCACGGGTCTAGAAATAGAAACACCATTTGACCCAGCAATCCCACTGCTGAGTATATACCCAAAGGACTATAAATCATTCTACTATAGAGGCACATGCATATGTATGTTTACTGTAGCACTATTTACAATAGCAAAGACTTGGAACCAACCCAAATGCCCATCAATGACAGAATGGATAAAGAAAATGTGGCACATATACACCATGGAATACTATGCAGCCATAAAAAAGAATGAGATCATGTCCTTTGCAGGGACATGGATGAAGCTGGAAGCCATCATTCTCAGCAAACTAACACAGGAACAGAAAACCAAACACTGCATGTTCTCACTCATCAGTGGGAGCTGAACAAGGAGAACACATGGACACAGGGAGGGGAACATCACACACAGGGCCCGTCAGGGGATGGGGGACAAGGGGAGGGAGAGCATTAAGACAAACACCTAATGCATGCAGAGCTTAAAACCTAGATAATGGGTTGTTAGGTGCAGCAAACCACGGTGGCACATGTATACCTATGTAACAAACCTGCATGTTCTGCACATGTTTCCCACAACTTAAAATAAAAAGAGGAAACAGCATGTTCATGATTGTGTGTGTGTTCTAAGCATAGGCAAATATGCATAGACCTACCAAAGTGATAAGAACATGAGTGATTTTAATTTTAATCTTTTAAATGTAGATTTTCCAATTTAAAACATATTTTTAAAAATTCTAACATTCCAAATAAATGGATATAATATTAGAACGTCACAGTCTCAACCTCAGTCTTTCCATCAACCATTCTGCAGGAAAGGGCTGGTATTTCATTCCAAGAAATCCCCTTTGAAATAGAGCATGCGTATGTAGTAAACATTCATGCATTGATCTCCTGACCCACTGACCATGCCCTGCTTTTTTCAGGCACTTGCACATGGCTTAGAATCATTTACACACAGGAACACAGCATCAGAAAAGATTTCAGAAATGATCTTGCCCAACCGGCTGCTCAATGCACAGCTCTTTCCGCTGCATCCCTGACCGGGGCTCTTCCATCCTCTGTTTAATCATGTCCCAGGCTAGAGACACCAGGGCAGTGAGACCTGCTGCTGGTGGAGAGTGGCTCCCATCTTGCAGAGAGGAAATATCTAAGTCCCACTCACAGATCCTAGCCCCAGATCTATGGCATTTCATAGCTTTAAGAACTCATCTCACAGGAAATAAAAGAATTGGAGGGTTGGAATTTTCTCTGTCTTTTTTTGTTGTTTTGTTTCAAAGATATCTTTATTTTATCCTAGTTTTCTTTCCATGCTGTTTCGCTCTGCTCAGAGACTTGCCTTATTCTCTTTCTCTGTCTGTTTCTTTCTCCGCTAGGCAGAGCACCATAAGCTTATTGCCCCCACTCGGTCCAGCCACCTTTCTTCAGCAGGCCGTCCCTACTCTAATTTCCTACCCATAGATAGCTGACTTTCTTTGTCTCTTCCCTTCTCTTCCCATCATTTTCCCCCCTTTCTTATTCAGAATTTCTTATTCTCGTTCCCTTTAAGGGTCATATTAAAACGGTTGGAGACATTACAATATTATAACAACTCTCTGAATGTGAATAAAAATAAAAGCAGTATTTAGTTATAAATCAAGTTTAGGATAGACCACATTTTTTCAGATATTCACAATAGTGATTATTTTGATACTTTTTAGAAAGTGTTTTTATTGTGGTAAAATGCACAAAACGTGACATTTATACCATTTTAAAATGTAAAATTCAGGGGCACTGAGTACATTCACAATGTGACACAACCATCGCTACCAAGTTCCAGAACTTTTTCATTGCTTCAAAGGAAAACCTCATGCCCATGAAGCAGTCACTGTCCATTCTTCCCTCCTCGACCCGCTGGCAACAACTGAGCAGTGTCCTGTCACTATGGGGATTTGCCATTTCTGGGTACTATATATGAATAAAATCATACAATTTGGTCGGGTGCGGTGGCTCACACCTGTAATCCCAGCACTTTGGGAGGCCCAGGTGGGCAGATCACGAAGTCAAGAGATCAAGACCATCCTGGCCAACATGGTGAAACCCCATCTCTACTAAAAAATACAAAAATTAGCTGGACATGGTGGTGCGTGCCTGTAATCCCAGCTACTCGGGAGGCTGAGGCAGGAGAATTGCTTGTACCCAGGAGGCAGAGATTGCGGTGAGCTGAGATTGCAACACTGTACTGCAGCCTGGTACCTGGCGACAGAGCAAGACTCTGTTTCAAAAAAAAAAAATCATACAATATGTGGTATTTTATGTCTGGCCTCTTTTACTTAGAAAAATGTTCTCAAGATTCATCTCTATCATTGCCTGTATTAGTACTTCATTCCTTTTCATGGCCAAATAATATTCTACTATATGCGAATGCCACATTTTGCTTATCCATTTATCAGTTGATGGTCATCTGGATTTTTTCCATCTTTCGGCTATTATGAATAGCCAAAATATTTGTGTACAAGTTTCTGCTTGAACATGAATTTTATTTTTTGAGGTGTTAATTTTTCTCCCAAAACCAAAGCGTGTTTTTTTGTTTCTTGCTGGGAGCATGGGTGGGTAGACATTGTCCTAGGCAATGCCTAGCCTGTCCACTGGTAACCTGTCCTTTTCTCCATTTCTTTCACTGTCTGCTTGCCTGCACAAGTTTGCATGTATATGTGGGCTCTCCCCTACTTAAACAATTTGGAATTCATATTGGCAAGTAAATTTCCTCCCTCTTATAGAGGTGATTTAAAAAAATATGTACAGTGAATGTGTCCAATTCAGAAAGGCCTTGGGCTTCAGTTCTTAGCTTCCCCTAAGAAGGCCTCTTTCCAAGTGGATTCCAGGAAAGCAGGCTCCAGGAGCTCCAGCCAGCAGAGGCCCTGCCTCAGGCCTTGGCTCCTAAAGCCGAGGTGTGCCTGAGCCCCTCAACTCTGTCAGGCTTAGAACTCGAGCTTTGACTCACTGGCTGCTGTCAGAGTTCAGTGCTCCCTGCCAAGCCCTTGGAAAGCTAGAGGCCAGAGAGAAAAGGCAAGAGGCATCGGATTTCTGCCTGCAGATGGGAATGGGACTAACACTCCCCACCCAGGGTTTCTCTGTGAGCAACCACAGCCATGATCAGGATCACATCACAAAACACAGTCTGATTATCTTGCCTTCTCTTTTGGCTGCTCTTAGAGATGCAGATGCGATTGCTTCTTTCCCCTTTGCCTCGCAGCCTTTTCCTGTGTTTGCCCCTCTCCGCTCTCCTCCACAGCCCTGGCTTTCCCAGGTCTGTTTCTCTGTTGCTTTTCCCCCAAAGGCTCTCCTGTTCTCTCCCGTCCCGTCCTGATTGCTCCCCCTCCTTTCATCCTGCAAATCTTTCTCTATCGACTCCCTGTCTCCTTGCCTTTCTCGGTGTGCCTTTGGGATCTGTTTCCTTTGACACTGGTCCCAGGCCCGCTGCCAAGTTTCAGACCCATTAGTGAGGTGCCTTGCTGACTGAAACACAAATCAAGACTGATCCGGGTACAATTAGCAGCTGCTCACACCTCATCTGGAAAGCATTAGCCAGCACTGAGAGTGGAGGGAGGGAAGCACAGGGAAATACCGATGCCAAACAGAATAGATCTCCTACTTTTAGAGCATGAAAGGGTCCTGACCCAGTAGACATACAACTGAAAATAAGATACAAATGGACAATGCAAAGCGGAGAGGCATGTCACCTTACCTTGGCTACTCTTCAGCACCTACGCAAGCAACACAGGCTCCTTAACACACAATTCAGGTGTATCAATAGCACCCAGGAAAAGGGATGTCTGTTTCATTTAACCCAGATATTCTAACACTTCTGTGATCCAGGAGTCCTCTGCTCTTTTGCAAAAATTCTATCTTCGTACTGTTTCTAAAAACGTAACGTGCAAAAGCATCACCTATCATTGAGCCAACAATGCAGATTCTAATTGACTGGGACTGGAGGGGGGCCTGAGATTCTGCATTTATGTCAAGCTGATTGGTGAAGCACACTTTAACCAAGGGTCTAGGACGATTTAAGACATATAACTGGTCACGTACCCTCCCAGTACCCTGTCCTTCTTTGGAGCACTCAGTTACAATTAAGGATGAATGATATATATATAATTAGTGGCTCGATGCCTGTCTTCCCAACTGAAAGGCAAGGACCAGGCCTGCCTGGTTCTCTTTTGTATCCTCAGTACTTGCCCAATATGTTGCATATAGTAGGTGTTCAATAAACATTTCACAAGTGAATTTTCACAAGTGAATGAGCCAGCTTAATCCCTAAGGCCCATCAAGTCACTCCTCTTTCAGAAAGCCTTCCTAGGCTCACCTGCCTGGTGGATTTCATCATTTTCCCTGTGCCTTATCTTAGCCCCTCAAGTAGATCATTAGCTGTTTGAAACCGGGACTTTGTCTTCTGAATTTCTGGACTCTTTTTAAGGTCCTTTTTTTCTCCCTTCCTCTCACTCCCCATCACGGTAAGGGCTTGCTCTAGTGGGTGTTTAACGTTAGTTGATTGAGAGACCCTAGAATGATGCCAAGTTCTATTTAGACTTCAGTTATAATGCTCGAGGGGTGGCTGGATTTTGGCTTGGACAAAAGCCAAGATTTTTTACACGCCCCAATGGAAAACCTTTAATACCACCTAACACATTGTGGGGTAGGAAGGCCAAGACATTATGTGTGTACAAAATCAAGCAATGTAATTCTGTGAGGCTCCCAAGGCGGTTATAAATCAGGCCACTGCAGAGGGGTAACTGCAAGCTGTGGCCATTACTTCACTCCTGTTTTCTCAACTGAAAATGACGGCTCACATTTGCCAGGCTTTACTTGCAGGGGTGGGGGCTGCCATTCCCCAGGATTGGGCAGACCATTTCTCTTGGAAATACGAAAAACTTGACTCACAGAGTTCTGCCAAAGATAGGAGAACCTGGTCTTGTTTAGAACTAATCAAATGCCCCAACTATTTTTCAAACATTAGGGCTATGGTGAAATGCAAAGTGCTTTTGTCAAGCACTCCTCCCACACCCCATAATATTAAAACATGCATATTTTAAGGGACATTGAATCCATATGCTTTTTATTTACTTACTCTTAAATCATCAAAAATATTATTATGAAAATCTGTTTGACATCTAAGAAACTTTATGAGCATAATTTGGAAGTTTAAAAACCTTGCTTTTAGGAAAAAAAAAAAACCGGTTAATCATGCTTCTCCAAAAGCACATTGCTTTTAACACAAAGAGACTTGAGGGCCTTCCAAGCACGCTGATTTCACAGGGCTTGAGGGGTTCCACACCAGCACAGCACACACTGATAGCTCTCATCTCTCCAGTGAATCACAAATGGAAGTCCCAGGTGTGGCAGGCTCAGGCTGCTGCACTTGACTTGAATCTGTGACCCTGTAATACCTGACGGTGACAAAGCTTAATCTGTCTGCAGACTCCCAAGCATATTTTACAAATACCCCAGATATATGTTCAATGTGTATTTCTGCAAAGTGTGTGACTGTCACCTGATTGTCTTCTGAAGCAGATAAGACATAAATCCCAGGGTGTTAGAGACAACTTTTGAAGTTCAAAAGAAGTATCTGGCAATGAAAATCTACCGCAATGCAGCTCAAAGATTTCATTCTGCGAAATAGACTCGCAGTGATCTGACTTACCTCAGGGTGAGGCATGAGGCAGGAAATGCGGGATGTCCCATGTTGTCTGTCAAGGCCTTGTTTGAAATTGTCCATGAAAACTGAGAGCCACCACTTTGGTCTCTGAGTTCTGATTCCAAGGTGGAATAGTGTAATGAGTGGGGTGTGTGACTTTCAAAACAATGCTGATGTACACACATACACACATATGCAGCGTTTGTATACAAATGTCCTATAGGAACACAGTGAATCCAGAGCAAGTGAGCAATAGAGAAGGTAAGAGATTCTGGTGGAAGAAGAATTGCAGTGTGCGTAACACAAGGAAGCTCAGTGCATAACTGTTGAATGGGAAGTGACTGGATGTTGCTGGAATAAGTAACAGGAAGGCTGGATCCATGACTTCCTAGTCCCAGAAGGAAGGCTCACCTCTTCCAAGGTTTGAGGTAAGAGGAGATTAAGGGGTAGCTGCAGGACAGGGAGGAGTGGCCTAAGCAAGTGGTGGGAAGCAGAGGGGTGAAACGGTACACGTTCCCCAGGGCTCCCCACTGTCCTCCCTTTTCTGCTGCCTTAGAGCTCAGCCTGAAATGGAATGTGTAGAGCCCTGCCTGGACAGCGAGTCCCCAGTCCTGGTACTCAGCCTCCGAGTTAACCACTCAGTAGACCTTCACTGAGGGCCCGTCAAGCATGACACCGCCATTGTCTCAGAGCCACAGTGGTGGAGAACATTTCAGTCCCCAGCCTCACAGTTCACAGTCTGGCAAAGAATGACCAGCTTCCCTCCTGTCTGCCCTAGACTCAAGAGAACGCCGATGGAAGCAACAGGACAGAAGGAGACGTGAGGAAGAGATGCGCTAGAGAGCACTCAACCCTGAACAGATGTGAGGGGCAAAAGAAAAGGTGGCATTAAGGACCCATTCAAGTATCAGCATCCCGGAGGATGGTGAGGATACAGCAACAACGAGGACAAAAGGAGAAAAGCAGTTGAACGTGAAGAAAACAGGGTCTTTGGAGCCTACCTACTAAGTCTGGTGGGAACCTTGTAAAGTGGGGAGAGGGAGGCCTTTCTTGGTATATTTTGGGAGGGAAAAATGACTGCCTAGAAAGTTCATATGCCAGCAGCAAGAAGAGCAGAATGGGATGAGAGAGTATAAAAGCCCTTCTGGAGGAGGTTAGCTCTGGCCGGGTGTGCCCACCAGAGACCAGCAGAGAGAACTGGCTGTGGCCTGAGTTCACCTACATCAGAACCAGCATTTCTGATCACTGCAAATATTTTCAAAATGAAAGAAAAGAGCAATCTCACACCCCCAATAAGCTGGATCAGATGTGTGTGCTTCAGTGGGTAGTTGTAAATCTACATATGGAAAACTGTGTTCAGAAACGCCTGACTCCAGCACTTAAATTCCACAGCACACATGGAATGAATTGAGAAGACAGCCATGCTTACAAATATTCCACCCACACTGTGTAATATGGCATCCTGATGCATTCAGGAAATCGAAGAACAATGTGGTGAGACAGCCCCTCAATGGCTAAACGTGGACACCTTGAGCATGGACCAGATTCTCCTTTTTTGGGGGGGGAGGGGGTTAGAATCTTGCTCTGTCACCCAGGCCAGAGTGCAGTGGTGCGATCACGAATCACTGCAGCCTCAAACTCCTGAGCTCAAGTGATGCTTGCATCTGAGCCTCCCAAGCACCTGGGACTAGAGGCCTGTGCCACCATAATTGACTATTTTGTTTTATTTTTATGTTATTTTATTTTTAGAGATGGGGGCCTCGTGATGTAACCCAGGCTGGTCTTGAATTTTTGGATTCAAGCAATCCTCCCACCTCAGCCGTCTGAGTTGCTAGGATTACAGGTATGAGCCACCATGTCCAGGGGACTGGATTCTTTATGAAATTTTGATATCACTAAGTATTTGGCCAGTCTCAGCATTTTCTTTTTTTAACTTTTATCTTAGATTTGGGGGTGCATATGAAGGTTCCTTGTATTGGCAAACTCATGTCACAGTGGTTTGTTTTACAGATTACTTCATCACACAGGTTTTAAGCCCAATACCCAATAATGATGTTTTTCTGCTCCTCTTCCTCCTCCCATCCTCCACCCTCAAGCAGACCTGACTGTCTATTGTTCCCTTCTTTATGTTTATGAGTTTTCATCATTTAACTCCCACTTATAAGTTTGAACAGAATATACATCCGTTCCTGTGCTAGTTTGCTAAGGATAATAGCTTCCAGCTCCATCCACGTTCCTGCGAAAGACATAAGTTTGTTCTTTTTTATGGCTGCATAGTATTCCATGAGGTATATGTGACACATTTTCGTTATATAATCTGTCATTGATGGGCATTTAGGTTGATTCCATGTCTTTGCCATTGTAAATAGTGCTGCAATGAACATTCCTGTGCATGTGTCCTTATAATAGAATGATTTCTAGTCCTCTGGGTATATACACAGTAATGGGATTGTTGGGTCAAATGGTAGTTCTGCTTTTAGCTCTTTCAGGGATCACCACACTGCTTTCCACAATGGCTGAACTAATTTACACTCCCGCCAGTAGAGTATCCATGTTCCCTTTTCTCAGCAACCTCAACAACATCTGCTACTTTTTGTCTTTCTAATAATAGCCATACTGACTGGTATGAGGTAGCATCTCGTTGTGGTTTTGATTCGTAGTTCCCTAATGATCAGTGATATTGAGCTTGTTTTCATATGCTGGTTGGCTGCATGTGTGTTTTCTTTGGAAAAGTATCTGTTCATATCCTTGCCCACTTTTTAATGAGGTTTTCTCATGTTAATTTGTTTAAGCTCCTGATAGATGCTGTATATTATACCTTTGTCAGAGGTGCAGTTTGCAAATATTTTCTCCCATCCTGTAGGTTGTCTGTTTACTCTGTTGAAAGTTTTGGTATCAGAAGTTCTTAAATTTAATTAGAACCCATTTTTCAACTTTTGCTTTTGCTGTGATCGCTTTTGGTGTCTTTGTCATGAAATATTGCCCCTTCCTGTGTTCGGGATGTTGTTGCCTAGGTTGCCTTCCAGGGTTTTAATATTTTGGGTTTAAGTCTTTAATCCATCTGGAGTTCAATTGTATCATTTTCTAAAAAGAAATCATAGACTATCCCCTCTGGCCATTTAGAATGCTTTGGAATATTCATTGCTTTGAGGAGCTAAATGTTGCAGATAACAAAGGGTTCATCTTTTTTGATTTCCTGTCTACTTTCTGACTGAGTTCCAGATGGATAAGGTTCTTAGACAAATTCTGGTTAGATTAGGCCATGCTACTAATAAAAAATAGCCATCATTCACTGATCATTGTAATGCTAACTATGCTAAGCATTTAACCCACAGTATCATTTAATCCTCACTCTGTGAGGTAACTGTTTTATTTCCAGACAGGAGATGAAAGAATCTCATACCTTCCCAAGTTCCCAAAGCTAATTAGCTGTAGAACTGGCCTCACTAGGCCTGGCTGACTCCAGAGCCCAAGCTCCTATCACAGAAGATGCTGTGGTCCTGGTCCTGTTCCTTCAGTGTGATCAAAAGTACTTTTAAATGTCTCCAGTCTTAAGGATTGGAGCTAGATCATTTTGAAGGAGAAAAAGAGGGTAAGAAGGGGAAGGCAGAAGAATGAAGCAGTAGTCAAGAATCCAGGTCTTTCAATGAGAACACATGGACACAGGGAGGGGAACATCACATACCAGGGCCTGTGAGGCCTGTAGGGGAGGGATAGCATTAGGAGAAACACCTAATGTAGATGATGGGTTGATGGGTGCAGCAAACCAGCATGGCACGTGTACACTTATGTAACAAACTTGCACGTTCTGCACATGTATCCCAGAACTTTAAAACCTCAAGGAAACAACAGTGCTAGAAATAGTATTATTTTATATTGGTAGGTCCTTAAAAATGTTTGTTCAGTGGTCCAGAAATAAGCAAGGTTTCCCTAGCTGCTAGAGAAAGAATACTTTTTTCTCCTTTCTATAGCTGAAATCTCTCATCTATGCCGACGCTACCTCCAAATGCATGGCAAAACCAGCCAGGAAACCTTTCTCACAGAAATGTGAAACACTTGGATTTGAATCGTGTAATTTCCCTTCAGAGGCCATCCTTAGGAATTGTGTGCTTTTCATTTTGAAGAATTTCTGTCTCTGGTTACCCGACATCTGAATAAATGCTTACGATCTCACCAGTCAGTCCACAGAGTCCATTGTTTATATGCTTCAGTTGTAGTGGGAGCCAGGCAAGTAAGCACAAAAGAAGGAAAAGAGCGTGCTCCTGCTTGCAAGATGCTTTCCATCTCATCCAGCAGAGAACGTGCTCTAAGAGGGGCAGAAAGAATGTGTCTATGCTGTAAGAGAGCAGAGGCCAGACACCAGCGAGGCTGTGGACCTAACCAGCTGAAACGGCAGGGAAGTTTTAAACAGAAAAAGCTGCTGGGCCTTGGCATGTATTTTGCAATGGTTTATGGTGTGAGGGATGTTTGGAGCAGCTGTAAACAGGAACTGCTGTGTCCTTATTAGGAATAATCACTTCTCCAGGCAAAGAAGGGGCTATCAAGGGTTTTAAAGATGTTTTGCCCTTAAGGTTTCCTTTCTCCCTCCTAGCCCAGCCTTTTCTCCCCATTCCTCCTCTAGGAACTCACTGAAGCTGTACTGTATGGGTGCTCTTTGAGACTGCTGCTTGGCAGGACCCAAGAAAAAAAATCCAGGGACTCCATCTGGCTGGATTCACCTTGATCCTACCTGCTCACAAGAGCTATTTATTCCCCCAACACTGAGCCTAGTATACTTCTCCTTTCTACAGAGTGGCCTTCAGAGCTATCCAGCAGGCCTGGTAACTTTTACCAAAGCCAGAACACTGGGCAAGACTCAGGGGTTGGGGATGAGTACTCAGCAGCCTGTATTTGGAGAGCCAAGAGCTCAGTAGAAAGTAGGGTGTATAGAAAGAACATATTAGTGCCTCAGTCTCCCTGTGGGGAAGGGCAGATAAACTCTCGGGCCTCGATGCCTGAGGTGATTGCCCAGGGGCAGCTTTGACCCAGCATCACCTGTGCAGAGGTGATTAAAACAGGCTATGGCGACAAACAATATGAGTCAAAATTCTGGCTCTGCTTCTTCCTGGATGCATCTGCTTGGGAATTAAAGTGAGATGGGAGGGAAATGAGCCTTTTAGAAGTCTAGCCATAGGCCAGACCACCTTGAGGAGGTGAAGACTGTTTACAAACATTTGAGATTAAGGAGACGGAGCAAATTTGAAGACAAAGGTAAAGTCGGTTTTTCTCATTTTGAGAGTCAAGAGTGAATGAAATATCCAAGTGAAGATGGCAGCAGGCAGTTAGGAAAGCAGAAATAGAGTTTAGAGAGAGGTTAGAATGAGATTGTCATCACTAATGATCCGTTTGTGATCCTATTTTATTTTATTTACTCTTTAGTAATATGAAGAAAACTATGAACCATCTGATAGCAGAAGAACTAACCATTACCAATAACTCAAATCTGCAAAGTCTTCATCCGTATCCCAGCCCCTCACCTCAGAGAAACCAGGTTTGGAATTCTGCGTCTATCATTCCTTTTGTTTGTTTTCTGTTTTATTACACATATATTGTTGTGTAAAAAGTAAATCGATTTATTTTTCTTGTTTTTGAACTTTATAAAGAGGTTATACTATAATGCCTGCTGGGACTTACTTTTGTCACTCTAATTACGTCACTAAGATTTACCATGTTCAGTGCAGCTGAATATCATTAATTTTCACGACTGCATAATATTCCATTGCATTAATATATACAATTCATTTGTCTCTTGTCATTGGTCATATGAGTTGTTTCCAATTTTTTGCAAGACGTGGACATTTTTTCATATGACTCCTGGGACACACATGTAAGAGTTTTCCTTTGGCATATACCTAGGAGTGGAATTAATCAGGGAGGTGATGTCAAAGTTTGTCCAGGGAAACCATGTAAAGCAAGACAAGAAGCGGGATGGGGTCATATTCTCAGAAACATATACATTCAAGTGTGGGGAAGAAGAGGAGCCAGAGAAGGAAATGGAAATGGGTGGCAGAAGAGAGGAAGTGCACTCAGGAGAGAGGAAGGTTTCTCAGAGACAGGGTGGCCAGCATCAAAGCATGCTGCAGAGATCATCTGAGGAGAATAAGATTGAAAAACGGCCAGTGATCTTTGACAAAGCTATTTGTGGCTTTGTGGCTGCTGAGGGTAGAAGCCAGATATCGGGGAATTAAGGCTGAGTTGTGAGGGGAGAACGGGCTGTAGAATAATACTGTCATTATAAATACCATTTAGATAATTTGGCAGTGGATCGAGGGATAGATCTAGAAAGTTAGAGGAGACAGCAGAGCTGACACATGATTTTTAATAGGTTAGTTTTTTTTAAGGATGGAGAAGACTTATGTTTATAGATTCAGAAGTAGAAGCCAATGGGAAGGCAGATGAAGAAGCAAGAGAGGTTCATTGTAGAGGAAGGTCTTTTAAGGATCTGGAGAGGATAGAATGTGAAGCACAAGTTTGTTCTTGGCAACGAGGAAGAGCTCACATCTCTGAGGTAGGAAAGTTGAAGAAGAATGCATCAAAAATTACCATCATGATCATCATCATAGCAAGGTACATGTATGGGGTGTATCATGTAAAAGATCCTAAACTCACCCATGAACGAATATTATCTCACTTAATCCTCTCAACAGCCCTGTGGTATGAGCACTTTCATCATCGCTATTACAATCGTCATTTTACAGAAGAGGACACTGAAGCTCAGAGACGTGACCAGACCCAGCTAGCTGGTGAGGGTGTGTGCTGTCAGTCAGTACATGTAAGCTGAGAATTAGGAAAGCACAACAAGCTTGAGCTGACGGCCAAAGCTCAGAGGAAGGAAATCGGAAATGTTAGCAGAATGGAAAGGCTTGGACCAGGCGCTCTTGGGAATGTGACAACAAATCAGAAAAGGGAAGTAAAGGTATTGGGCTCCTACTATGTTTCAGACCAAGTGCTAGGACCTTTACATACACTGACTTATTTCAATAGAGATAAGTAAGAAGGTGACTAAGGAGTAGCAAGGGCCCAGTAGTCACTGGAAAGCGTCCAAATGCACTGGAATCAAACACTCTGGGTTTTCTCCAGTATGCTCAAGTGCCAAGGACAAGAATCTGGAAAACAGTGTGGTTGAGACCGGGCTGGGGAGACACATAGTGGAAGCCAAGAGGCAGGGGTGTTGAGGACGTCAGAGAGAACCACTTACTGGTTGGCCGTGACGACTCACATGGGAAGGAAGGTGAATAAAGTCATAGAAAAAGAGACTGAGATAGGGCTGGAGGAAGCTCAACGGACTGCGTAGGAGGGAGGTGGAAAGGCAAGAGCTTAAGGCATAGAGGACTTTCATGATTTGGAATCCTAGAGGTTGAGGAGCTGAGGGCTGAGAGATTTGCAGTGTGGTCACCCAGGTGGGTGCTGAAAGAGAAGAGGGTGTAGATGAATGCCGCTGAGACTGAGAAAACAGAAGGCTCAGGCACACATAGCACCTGTAGTTTTGTTATTTTATAATCCCCATGGCTGCCCAAGGGAGTAGGTGTTCCTAGAGACAAATTGAGGCTCCCCCAATTCAGAAGAAGCAGCAGAAGGATGTGAACCACTCACCATTCAAGAATCAGTTCAAATATCATCTCCAAGAAGGATTTGCCACTCCCAAGACTGGGTCTGATACCCTGCTTCTAGGATTTCATGATTCCTTTTTCACCTTTGTCCCAAGTACTCATTTATTTGTCTCTTGCTAGTCTAGAAGAAAGTGACTATGCCTCAGTTTATTTCCAGGGCCTGACACCATTACTGAGCCAAGACGGACTCAGTAAATGTTTACGGAATGAATGAATGTGTTCGAAAACAATAGACTGGGCTTGGAGACATACCAAACCTACTGCTATTTGGACATACAGTCGCTATACGTTTGGTATGAGGAAAAAAGTGGTTATTTATTAAAAAAATAATAATAATAATAAGGTCAGCATGGCAGGGGTGAATAGAAGAGCAGCCAAGAGACACAAGGGAGGGAGTGAAGGAAGGGGTGGGCTCATCTGGATAGGAATGAGTTTAGAAAAGAGAGAAGGAAATAGAATTAGACCAGCACAGAATACATATTTGTTGAATTACTTAAGTCATTAATCAAAAGCTCCCAATTTCCTTGGAGGGCAGCTAGGGTTTCATCCAATGTTCTCAGATAAAGGTCTAACTAAAACTAGACAGAACTTCATAAAAATCCAGAAAAATCCTACCTTCATCACTCACTCTTCCTCAACCCCAGGAGAATCCTCCTCCTCTCCTCAACTGCCCACCACAGCCTTGCTTCATTCCCCATTCTTCACACCAACCTTCCCTTCCAACCCCAACTTTCCCAAAACTCCCAATTCCCTCACACATGTCACTGCCTCTACATGCACACACACACACACACACACACACACACCCTACATCATTCCAGCCCCAGATGAGCATCTGCACTTGCTCTCTCCCTGGCTGTTTCTCCTCTCTCATTCCCAGACTGGGAGAAGAAAAAGCCTGTTTTCAGTTAGGGCTTCGGTCACACACAGATGCGTTTTCCATTACTCTTGTTATTCCTCTTGAAGTGTAGCATTTCCAATTAATGCTCCACAGGAAAGGCGGCCATGCATTAACCACCCTACATGGGCTTGTGAAGAGAGGAAGGGAAGCAGGGCCCTTGGAGGCCTGACCTGGACTGTCTGCAGCTGACCCCTGCACAGGCTACAACAGGAGCTTCCTCTGGACACACTGCCTATCTCTGTGGCTAAGGTCTGTGAAATGACACTCTCCTGATACCCTGTACTGACCCTCTAGCAGCCTAAAGACATGAAAAAATCTTGTCTAGTGAGATCCTGAAGTTCATCTTGCTTTATCGTAAAACTCTAGGGAAAGAGTTACAAAGCAAGGACTACAACAGACTCAGGAAAATCAACAGGGATTTGTCCTTCATGGATGTCCTGTTTTGTTCAGAACTCTAGAACATATAATTTCCCCACAAATCATGGTGGGGTGTAGGTGAAAACGTGAAGGAATTCTTCTGCCCCCTATGGAGAGCTTCAGCGCATGTGATGTAAGGAAACACACAAGGTTTCTTTGGCACCTGGATGCTGAGCAGTTGATTCGGCTCTTGCCACTGGTCCTCACCTATCAGCTGCACACACAGGAAATTCAGATTTGGGTCTTCAGAAAATGAGAGATTGACATTTCATGGGTCCCGAAGTTTGGCCAAGAATTGTCAAAACTACGAGTATTTTACTTGTGATAATGAGCCAGGCCTGGAGCTTCGTGATCACTATGATGTGTGCCAGGGTTGACTGCCATGGTCGTGTGCTACACCAGGACTGTCATGGAGAAACTCCATCCTCACAGAGGGCCCAGACTCCATTGCGTTGCCCGTTTGCAGCTCCACCTCAAGAATCCTTAATAATGGGTTTCATGGCTGGAAATCCATCTGATTGATTCTGGGGTTGGTGAAGGGATTGGGGCAGTCCTTCTCAGCAGCAGGAAGAACAAAGGCCATGGGAAATGAGTGGTAGGAAACAGCAGGGGGATGAGAGGTATTTGAAAGGAGGAATAGAAGATTACTGTCGGATTTCAGTCCCAGAGAACTCTAACAGGGAAGGACACATGCTCTTTATAATTGTAGGCAAAATAGGCTTGATTTCACTGTGAAAGCCGTGGGGCCCCTCTCCTACACACCAGGTTCCAATTATCCAAAGTCTCATCTACCTAGAAGACAAGGTGCATCCTGCTCGGATTCCTACCCTCCTGTATCCTCTCCAGAGTCTCATCTATTTTCTGAAGTGAATTTAAAGGAACCAAGTGGAAGAGGGGATCCTGGTCAACCCACACACCTGGAAATATATCACTATTTCATATTTCACATCTGCCTTGAGTTTTATCATCAGCAACTTACTTATTTGCACAGTTTGGACTTGTAGTAATGTTTACACATGAAATGCTTATTTTAAGAACATATCTTGTAGTCAAAAATTCTTAGGAATGGAAATATGATTTGAGAAATACAGTCAGCAATATTCATCGCATATTTCTTGCCTTCAGATTACAGGAATGGGCACTTTGGAGATAAAATACAAAAATTACGATCCTCGACCTCTAGAAGCAAACCATCTGCTGTGGTTTCAAGGCTTTTGTCCCCGTAAAAACTCATATGAAAACTTAATCTCCTGTGCAACAGAGTTGGGAGCTGGGGCCTAATGGAAGGTGTTTGGGTAATTAGGGCTCTGCCCTCATGAATGGACTAATGTCACTATAAAAAGGGCTTTCTGGAGCAGGCTAACTTCAAGGTCTTCTGCCACACGAGGAACAATATTCCCTCCTCTGAAACATGCAACATTCAAGGCACCCATCCTGGAAGCAGAGAGAGTAGCCCTCACCAAGTATCAAACCTGCCAGTACCTTGATCTGTGACCTCCCAGCCTTCAGAACTGTGAGAAATAAATGTCTGCTTTTTATAAATTACCCAGCCTCAAGTATTCTGTGATAGTAGCACTGACCAGACTAAGACACCTTCCAAATGGGGAGGCAGAATTCGCCCAAAGGATAATTAGGTGCTTCACTACTCAGACTAGTTGGGGAAGGGACCTGATCTACTTTTAACAGGACAGTTTCAAAAAACTTCTCTAAAATGATGCATTTAAGCCAAGACCTGCAGAATGAAAAAGAGCCACCCTTACGAAGAACAGGTGCAATTCTTTCCAGGGAGAGGAACCAGAACATGTAAAGTCCCCGAGGCTGGAAAGAGCTTGTTCAAGGAGATTAAAAATATAATTGAGATATTATTACACAAAACATTTATATACTGTAGTTCTACTTCATATGAAAATGCATTTTCTATGTTATTAATTTTTTAAGTTTCAATGATCATATAGTAGTTTATAAATGTAATTTGCATAACAATACCCTTCAAGAGTAGTTTTCAACTTTTTGCTTTCACAGAAAATAGCAGCCCAGCTTTATACATAAACACATAGAAATACACACATTTATCAATATTTTCTGATTTGCTTATGTTCCTTCGGGAAAATTTGCCAGGAGTGAAACTATCATTTGATGCATAAACATTTTCCAATTAAATTACTTTCCAGAAAGTTGCCTATATTACTATTTTACCAGCAATATATGAAATCTATTCTAGAAACAATGATTATTTGAGCAGGATTTTAAATATAAAATATTAAACAAGTCCTTAGTGTGGAAAATAATTTAAATTATTGAGAAACGTTAGGAATGGAAGTTGTTTCAAAATATGTAGACTCAAATATACATAAGAATCTGTTTAAGGTAAAAGTATTCTCAAATAATTAAATATCTTTGGAAAAAGCTTTTATTTGGAAAAAAATTTAAATTGTCCTTATCTCATACCATAGACTGAACTATATGGTGCTCAATTAACTTTGTTGATACATTCTTGGAAACAGGCTTTAAGTGAAAGGATGTATGAAAAAACCAATTTTATCATAGGCTAATTAATATAAACAAGAATTATGTTTCTACAACGTATTTCCGGTTACAAAAACATCTAAACAAAGACCCAAAACACTTATAATACTAAACACTGATGTAAATTTGAGCTTGTATATTTAAGAAAGATGAATAAAAAGAATTATTAACCCAATTTTTGGTGAATCAGTGAGTGATGGTCGTCACCACATTGGTGGTGGCTTAAATCAAGAAACGTTTGAGAAACAAAAATTGTAAGGAGCACCTCTTACAACCACACAGTTCAAAAACAACCAGTGATAAACACGGTGGGCTCACAGAGCACTTTCACTCCACAGTGCTTATCATCAAGCATTTGTATGGCTATTCTAGACTTGATGAATTTTTATTTTATAATAATTTATATTCATTCATCCATTCATTTTCCAACCTGCTTATTTCCATTCAGAGTTGCAGGAGGCTGAAGCCTTTCCTAGCATCACAGGGCACACGGCCCCGACAGGACTCCACTCCATCACAGGTGTCCTCACACCCACCCGCAATCACTCAGACTAGGACATTTAGACACACCAGTTCATCTAGCATGCATATCTTTGGGGTGTGGAAGGAAACTGAATTACCTGGAAAAACCCCACACAGACACGGGGAGAATGTGCACACTCCACACAGATAGTGGCCTGGTGGGGAATCAGATTTTTTTTTCTTATCAGTGTTATAATGAAAATAATGCTAAACTAAAGGGCCAGCTCTGCATTCCAGATGACTGAAAAAGGAAACGTAAAAAAGGTATACTTACAGGGGAAGAGAAGCGTCACAGTCAAGGGAGAAAAGATTGACTAACTGCATACGGATTCAAACTTTTGCATTCCAAAAGTCCTGTAGACATAAATTCATCCTCTAAGGTCCCATAGGAGGTTTCTGAATAGTAATAGCTAACACGTGTTGAAAGGTCACCAGGCACTCTGCTCTGCTCTTAATTCACTTCTTATTATTTAATTATCGCAAGAATCTTAGGATTCTACTATGGATTATTTTCTCTCCTTTCGTCAGGTGATAGTTTTTTA
Source organism: Callithrix jacchus (assembly GCF_049354715.1). Classification (NCBI taxonomy): domain Eukaryota; kingdom Metazoa; phylum Chordata; class Mammalia; order Primates; family Cebidae; genus Callithrix; species Callithrix jacchus. The sequence goes on along the minus strand of NC_133516.1, from coordinate 104,027,509 downwards.
CCCTAACAGATGGACACTATAACTATCTACCTCTGGCTCAGAGGTACCCGGGATTTTATAGCCGTCATGGAGCTGAGCTGAACCAGGTGGTCTCTCTTAAGCCCTCATTGATCTACCCAGGACACTTACTCGGCCTTCTCCCCTTGCAGTGCTTCCTCAGCCATAGCCTGGCCTGCTTGGCAGCCATTGGCCCATCCATTACCGTGGAATTGCTTGTCTCACTCCTGTCTCACTTATCCCAAGGCCAAAGACTACAGTTTCGTGAACACTGATTCACTCTGACTTTTCCTCTATTGTCTAAGCCAACCCAGGAAAAGGCACCATAGAAACAGAAAACATGATTAGCTCATATCAGAAATCCAGGGATCATTTCCACTGAGCTGAGACAGAAAACTGATGTGTTTATCAGGAAAGATAACACTTGTCGACAGAGTGCTTTCCAGGCCATAGGATAAACAGGGGCAGCCGCCAGCTTGTCCTCTAGGCAGAGTGTCTGCATGAGGCGGGGGAGCCCGTGCTCTGTCCACCTCCAACAAAAACAGGCTGCTGACTTCATCCAGCTTCCAGTCCTCTCCCAGACAGTTCCCAGCTCTCAGCCACAGGCATCTTTCTCTACGCATTTTTATTGTAAGAAGATATTCAAGAATAATTGACAAAGTAGAAATAAATAATTTCTCAGAAAAGATCTAAAAGGCTAGATACATATAATGTAATTAAGCAATGACGGACACTGGCCCCTTCATCAGCTTGGCGATTCCCTTGGCGAAGGCACCGTTTAGGCTGGCCTGTGGGCCCAGGATCAGGAGATGGCTCACCCCAAGGTGGGCCTCATTGGCCAGATGCCTCTTCTCCATTTACTCGTGAAAACAGCACAGACCCAGACCTGACTTCAAATCCTGACTCTGCCGCTTACTAGGTGTGTAGTCGTTAGCAAAATCCTTAGTCTAAGACTTAGGCCAAAGTCTCAGTTTCATTACCTGCTAAACGGCAATAATATTTTCTAACTCTTAGCAATGTTTTGGTGATTAGTAATTATGAAGTATTCAATAAATGTTATTAACCTATTTTCAGAATTGAACTTATTATTTCCTCATTCCTACTATTTTTCCTGACTTCCCTTTCTGATCCTCTCTCTCTTTCTTAATAATAGAAAATTATTATAGTAATAAATTCATGTGGATTAAGAAAAGCCGGTAATACTAAAGGGGTAATTACGTCTCTCACTCTTCTCAGACTGAGTCTTACTCTACAAAAGTAGCTATTTTTAATATTTTCTCCTGGTAATTATCTCCATATTTCTGATAATAAGCTTATATCATTTTTTTCATTTTTAAATAAAATGTTTACATGCTAAAAAAATTTCCGAAACTATAAAAAGAACCATGTGTGCCTGCCATGAACACGTGCCTCTCAGGTCTTGGAGCGATTGACCAAGGACCCCAGTCCTGTACCCTGAAATCCATCCCCCTACACAGACGCCATGATTCAAGGGTGCCAGGGATACGAAGGCAGGACCATTCTCGGGAGATGACGGGCTCCTTGGAAGAGCAACTTTGGCTGTTCCTCACACTGCAGCACATCTAACATTTCTCCTCTCCAACCTTCCTTCCATCACAGACTTGCGTCATGGTCTCCAGAGGATACTCGGCCTCATGGGCTCTTCCATCTCCCTCCCGATTTTCACAGATGTGCCCCTATCTTGCCTTGCACCTATCCTGCCTTGACATCAGCTCCTTGGAAGACCTGAACTAACACAGTGGTGCCGAGAGTGGTCTGAGAATAGGAGGCAATAAAATGAGGTTCTTTTTTTTTTTTTTTTTAGATGGAGTTTCGCGCTTGTTACCCAGGCTGGAGTGCAATGGCGCGATCTCGGCTCACCGCAACCTCCGCCTCCTGGGTTCAGGCAATTCTGCCTCAGCCTCCTGAGTAGCTGGGATTACAGGCACGCACCACCATGCCCAGCTAATTTTTTGTATTTTTAGTAGAGACGGGGTTTCACCATGTTGACTAGGATGGTCTCGATCTCTTGACCTCGTGATCCACCCGCCTCGGCCTCCCAAAGTGCTGGGATTACAGGCTTGAGCCACCGCGCCCGGCCCAATGAGGTTCTGAGACTGACTCCCAAATGACAAGTAAGCAAAGAGAACACGATCCTGAATGATGCATACAGCACAGACGGCCTTCAACACGCAGCGGTGATCAAATCACTAGATTCCTCTAGCGGTGACCCGGGAAAATGTCTCATGATGGGAGATGTCATGGCAGATGCAACGAGTCAAGCATTTAAAAAACTCTGGGGGAAACGTTGTCTACAAAGACAGTGGGGTGTCTGATGCATTGACTCCCTGCAGAGAGATTAGGAGGAACCGAGGGCCATTAATAAGTAGCTGAAGACTCAAGATCCTCCTTGGTAACTTACAAAGATGCAGCTGAGAATAGAATGAGGAAAAGACAAGTCTGATAGCTAAAGTTGCAGAGCTTCAGAACATTTGAGCATTAAGGCAAGGTAGGACTGCCATGCTAGTCAGGGCCCTGGCCCTGGTGGGAAAATACTAGGACCCTGAGCCATGGAGTGGGATCATCAGGAAAGATTTCTCTGAAGGTGTTGATTCTACAGCCACCTCGCCCTTAAACCTTCGGAGTTTGCAGACGTGGCTCAGTGTTTCCTAGTGAGGGAAGATGCTGCCAATATCCCTTTCCCAGAGGACACACACTCTCTAGAACTTCCCCCAATCCTGTCTCTAGACTGATACCCCAAATCCCAGCTTAACCAGGCTAGGGAATTGCTCAGCCTGGTGAAAGAGGAGCTAGATTATACATCAAAAGAGCTGCAAAAATTAGCCAGCATGTCCCACAAGAAGCCAAGGGAATATCACTGTGACTGGATTTTTTTAGGGCACTTAATTAAGGGAATTAGAAGATGAAACAGGATTACCAAGATTTTATTGACTTTGGGACTTTTTTGGGACATAGGATTTAACATCGTGGCAAGGACTCCAGGAAATGAGGAAAACTTGCATCTGGACTGACTCTTTGAGGCTGGAAGAAAGTGGTGACCTGTGCTGAGTGGAGTGCAAATGCCACGCTCAGGAGGAAAGAAAGAGGCTAAGGAAAGTGGGCTTGCAGGGTTGATGCATGCCTTAAAGTCATAGTCTTCTTCTTTTTCTTTTTCCTTTGAGTTGGAATGTTTTAATATGAGTGATATCTACAAATTACATTATAATATGCATATGTTCCCTTAACCAAACAAGACATTTATCAATGTATTTGTTGGTAAATTATGCTTTTGTTTTTACATTTTTTAAATTTTATGTTTTTTAAATATTTATTTTTATTTCAATAGTTATGGGGGACCAAGTGGTGTTTTGCTGCAAGGAAAAATTCTTTAGCAGTGATTTCTGAGATTTCAGTGCACTTGTCACCTGAGCAGTGTACACAGTACCCAACGTGTCATATTTCAACCTTCGTTCCCCTCCCACCCTTCCCCCTGAGTCCCCATATCATTCTTATGCCTTTGTGCCTTTATAGCTTAGCTCCCACTTATAAGTGAGAACATATGATGTTTGATTTTTCATTCCTAAGTGACTTCATTTAGAATAGTGGTCTCCAGCTCCATCCAGGTTGCTTCTAATTCCATTATTTCATTCCTTTTTATGGCTGAGCAGTATTCTATGATATATGGATCTGCCGCATTTTCTTTATCTGCTCTTCGGCTGATAGGCATTTAGGATGGTTCTACATTTTTGCAACGGCAAATCGCGCTGCTATAAACGTGTGTGTGCACGTGTCTTTTTCATATATGACTTCTTTTCCTCTAGCAGTGGGACTGCTGGATCAAACGGCGGTTCTACTTTTCGTTCTTTAAGGGATCTTCATACTCTTGTCCACAGTGGTTGGACTAGTTCACATTCCCGCCAGCAGTGTGAAGGTCCCCTTTTCACCATATCCAGGCCAACATCTGTTATTTTTTGATTTTTTAATTATAGTAAAGGCTTATTCTTTGTTTACTTTATCCACAACACAGCTAAAGTGCTTCTTCCTCCTGGAAGGCTTATTCGATTCTTTGCATCCCTTCCTCATTCCTCTCCCAGGGTCCTTGAAACTCAGGGTCTCTCAAAACACTGGCTGAGCCTCTCTCAGAGCATCTGCTACAAAAAGTCATATGATCTTCCTGAGGGCAGAGGCCTGCCTATTCACCCCGTCTCCACAGCTAAACAGACTGGCTGGTACAAAATAGGAATTCAGGAATTATTTGGTCAAGAAAAATAACTGAATGTGCTTTTCTGTCTTTTTAAGAAGTACCCCCTTCTAAGTTTGTCACGTGGGCTGCATTTACTGCTCGGTGCACGATAGCATTCGAAAATTATTTGGTGAATGAATGGACGTTATTGCTACCTTGTTTTTTCCAGGGAAACTTTAAAGCCCTATATCTTATCACCTTAGAATCAACCAGCTAAATCTGATAAACTACTCTATGCTTAAGTACCAATGGGAAAGGGCTGAAATTCAGGCTCTCAGGAAGTGGTGAGCATTTGAACTGAGGCTGTTTAGAAACCTGATTTTCATTATCCCTGAAGATCCAATAGGCTAACTGTTAGTCTGACTGGGGCCCCTGCCTACCTGGATAATGGAGGTGGAGAAACCAAAAATCATGGAGAGAAAGAAAGAGAAACAGAGACAGACAACACTGGTGGGGGCTGTTTTTAAATGACAAGACTGCAGCCCAATGAGACAAGGACATTTCGCTGTCCAAACGGAAGCAGTGACTACGCTTGGAGGCTTTCGGGATGAGAAATGGGCCTACAGAATAAAGTCCAATGGGAACAAACCGTAAACATGAATTAATATTGAGAATCATCCCAATTTTCATACCTCCTCTCCAAAGGGGCAGCAGTTATTATATGTTTGATTAATAGATCAACCTGGGTACAAATCTCTGGTGTTTTAGACCAAATTCACTAGGTAATAAGCCAAATATGATTTCTTGTCCTCCATACCCACGGAGTCTGTGGGTATGGAGGACAAGAAATCTTTTTTAATTGAATGTACTTGGAAGGGAACTGAAATCCAAATGCACATATTTATGCACACACATGTCACCTATCTGCACACATCCTCGGACATCGAGCGAGACACAGCACTTACGAGATCTTTTTTTTTTTTCCTTTTTGCTCATCTTTCTCTCTGCAAGGCGGAAGTAGGTTACTCAGTCTTCTCTCCCAGGATGGCTTACAGCATCCCTTCGATTCAATTATGCAATTTAGGGCATAAGTCAAAGTTTGTGGCCACTCACAGTTTTAACCCAGGGTCTTTCAGGTAAACAGCTAGAGAATGTTGGCTCTGAGGAAAAGTTTCTCGCATGGGGTGCGGGGACGCAAGGAGACTTTCTAGTTTCACCATTTTTCTTCCTTGGCTTTTCTAGGCATGATTCTGTTGTGGGGCCCGGGGGCCTGAAGCCAGGAGAGGGTTAGCAAATGTTTCCCGTCAGTGTTTCTGAGGATTCCTGACAGAGCCCATCAGAGTTGCCTTTTATCACCACTGCACGCTTTAGTGCGTCTGTCCTGGCTCGCAGACATTGTGTTCCCGGCTGGATTAATCCTGCCTGCATTCATACTCAGGATGTGGGCCACAGGGAGGAAGCGGGGCAGGGAGAAGAAAAAGGGGAAAGAGGCAGAGCGGGGACAGTCAGCAAAGAGGTGAGAAGAGAAAAAGAAACTTTGAAAGTGTCAAGTGGCAGACCTAGGAAGAAAAAAGAAAGAACTAATTTGAAAAATTAGAGCAAAACACAGTTTGCACAAATTAAAGCTAAAAAAAAAAAATCTAAAATGGAAAGCAAAAAAGGGACCTGAAAAAGGGGTAAATCCAAAGTCCCAGAATGTGAGAGGCATTCAGCGCCAGCACAGACAGACCCAAGCTCCAGGTTGGCGCTGCCCGAGGAGAGTCATTCTATTTTTAGAAGTTTATAAAGTAAATTGATCACTCATTGGCCACATTATCGAAGCCCTTCTACGTGCAGGCCCCAGGCTGTGACTCGGAGAGGTTGTCATGTACTCAGTTCTGCCATAAGCTTATTCTAAGGCATAGAGAAGGTTATTTCATACATCAGAATCTTGATTTTGCTGTCAGTAAATCTGGGACCCAATTCAAACCTACTAGACAAGCACTTTGGCATTCCCTTGGTGAAAGACATTTTGCAAAGAAAAAGACAATGAATTGTGGTGGGAAGGTGCATTTGCATCTCAGTGCCACAAAGAGCTTTCCTGTCCGCATTGGCTGACACGTCAGGCTCTTCAGAACCAGGCTGTGGTCTTCTCACTAGAGAGGGTAGAGGCACAGACCCATCCGGTCTCTGTCACTCTGAGTGAGCATCTTGGGGACAAAGATGAAACCTAGTTCATTTCTATGTCCTCTCTGCATACCTGATACTCAGTAGGTGCTTGGTTAATTTGGTATTGAGAAGAACCAGGAAAGGTATCAGAGAAGCTGTAAATCAGAGCTGAGCCTTGAAGCCTTAATGGACTGCCTGCATTTGGTACACAGAACTTACTCGGTAAAAGAAGCTTAGTGACTTTGTGGAGAGGAAAAGAAAAGCAAGACAGAAGTACAGAGGAATAAAATGCATGCTAAATTCAAGGAACAGAGAGGTGGTTACGTGTGGCCAGGTCCTTGTCCCCCAAAAACTGCTGGAGGAACTAGTTTTGACATGCAGCTTCCTGAGGGCTCTACACCCAGAAATTCTGATTTGGTAGCCCTGAAGTCCAGCAATGGCAGCTCCATTTTAAACAAGCTCTGCCAGTGTATTTTGCTACAGACAGTCTGCAAACTATACATTGGGAAACACAAGCACAGAGACTGGAGGGCAGAGAAAGGGGGGTGAGTGGCATGAGTGCGTGGAAAAATGAGCCCAGGGTTGGTTGAGAAGAGTTTGGAGTCTGTCCAGGAAGGGAGCCCTCCAAGGTTTCTAGGCAGGGTAGAGACAGAGCCAGATCTGTGAAGGAAATCAACCGTTCTCTGCGAAAGCTCAGGTCATTTTCTCTTTGCTTCTGCTCCATTAGATACCATTGCTTCAAGGGCCCTGAACAAACAGCATTTCATGAAAGCCTCCAGGTTTTGTCGGATCCAGAGTTCCAGTTACCAGTGGAATGTGAGGTTCACAGGCCGCGTTCGGGCTTGCAGGGAGAGGATTAATTAGGTAAAAAGGCAGTTGCACACATAAGTGGGTGCCCACACCCCAGTCTGGCCTGCTGTTTTGGTGCACTCATTCAGGCATACAATACTCTCTTCAGCTCTAAGCGCCACCTCTTGAAACAAGTTAAAAAGCAAGTTCCAAGTGAGATGCCCAAGTGCTGTTTTACACAGACTAATGATCAACAGCTTTCTGTTTTTACGGGCCTGGCAACCAGACTGGGCTCACACTGCTAAGGACACTATAGAAAAGAACGCGTGCTTCAAACATCTTACACAGCCAACTGCTGGAAAATATGTTTCAGGTTTTTTAAAAAGTGGTCTTTTTTACTAAAAGTATTTGTAAAAATTTATGCCTTGTGGGGTTGTTTTACATTTTAAAATGCTGTATGTTTCATTTTGTATTGGGGCAGCAAAATTAAAATAAATATATATAATGTGTTTTAGTCTTTTTTTTTTTTTTTTTTGAGACAGTGTCTTGCTCTGTTTCCCAGACTGGAGTGCCATGGCGCCATCTTTGCTCACTGCACCTTCCGCTTCCCAGGTTCAAGTGATTCTCCGGCCTCAGCCTCCTGAGTAGCTGGGATTACAGGCACCTGCCACCACGCCTGGCTAATTTTTGTATTTTTAGTAGAAACGGGGTTTCCCCATGTTGGCCAGGCTGGTCTCGAACTCCTGACCTCCCAAAGTGCTGGGATTACAGGCATGAGCCACTGCGCCTGGCCTGTGTTTTAGGCTTTAATAAACACTTCCTCATGTCATAACACCTTTGATTCCCAAAATAAATAACCTTGTGAGCTAGCTGTTATCATTATCTTCACTTCACAGATGAGAACACTGTTAAGTTTCATGACATGTTTAAAGCCACACAGTGAGAAATTGTGGGGCAAAAGCCAGTCTCAGGTCTCCTGATCACAAGACCCATAATTGCTAGAGGAAACCTGGCCGTCAATGGGAATGAGGATATGTCACCCTCATGCCTCCACAGTATGCTATCGCTCTGCTCCGCTTTTGTTCACTTCAAATGCCCATGACAGAGATGAGGTGGGCAGGGTAACTGGTATCGTGTATGCATTGATGGTTGCCTCGATTGTTTAGTTAATGACGGTGAGAATATCACTTGGGGAGGCTTGTCCAAATTCTTTGTACTTAAAGTATCTCTCAAAACCCTGAAAACAGGATTGCCTATAAGTAAAATATGAAGTTAGCTCTAACAGACAGTAAGAGCTATTCCAAGTCACCTTAGAGGCAGAATGTCTCTCAACATTGTAAGATGTGCATCCCTTAATACGTCTAAGAAAATGTGGTAGCATTCATGTGAGCTCTGCATAGGGAAAAACATCCCAAAAACGTGATCCTTGCAGACCCAGTGACATGGACACCTTCACCATAATGACAGATGCCATTCAGTGATCAGACCCAAAATACTAACCTCTCTGGGTTATTTCCGTGCTAAGAGAGACGATTCTGGAACTTGACCTCTCTGTTTAGGGTCTGTGAGACCCTGTGACATCCAAGCCACCAGACTGTCCAGGCAACTCCCAACCTGGCTCCTGCCCAAGCACCCACTTCTTTTGAAACATCCTTATCAAATCCTAGATGTGTTGCTCATAGCTCCGCATTGGCCTTTAACACGTGGGGGGTCAGCACTCACCATGGCTGCTGGAACGGTCCTCCAGTTTTTAAATGCATGATTGAAAATGAGAAATGGTGATTTTTCTGCTTGGCTTTTCTGTACGATTTTTTTTCTTTTCATTTTCTTTTTTACATTTTCCATCTCTCTGTTATGTTGCACCTCTCTGACCTGTCTTCTGTCCTTACTGTGCGTTTTGTCCTTCAGAGGATTTCAGACATGCCTCTGCCCTTCTTCTTTCTCCTTCCAGTCTCCCCTTTTGACAGCATGGTCCCCATTCAGTTTTTCAACTTTGTATTCTAAGTAATTTTAGACAGAAAAGTTGCAGTGAGTTCCCGTACGCCCTTCACCCAGTTCCCCTGTTGTTATCTTTCACAACTAAGAAATTGTTATCATGACAATACTATTAACAAAACTATAGACTTTATTTGGATATTACCAGCTTTTTTATTAACGTCCTTCTGTTCCAGGGTTCAATCCAGGACCCCATGTTGTATTCAGTCATCCTCTCTCCCTGGGCTTCTCAGTCTACGAGAAGTTCCTTTTCTTGACCTTCACGCTTCTGAAGAGTATTGGTCACTTATTTTGCAGAATGTCACTCAATTCTAGTATAGTTAATGTTTTCCACTTTGGGGCAAGAATATCACAGAAACGATCTGCCCTTCTCGGTACATCTTACTAACAGAACCTAAAGTCAATATGCCTTTGTGGTTTTTTGTTTGTTTGTGTTTTCAGAGACACGATCTCACTCTGTTACCCAGGCTGGAGGGCAATGGCATGATCGTAGCTCACTGTAACCTTGAACTCCCAGGCTCAAGCAGTCCTCCTGCCTTAGCCTCCCAAATAGCTGCGGCTGCAGGTGCATGCCACCACGTTTGGCTAGTACGTCTTATTACTAGTGATGCTAACATTGGTCATGTGGTCATGGGTTTCTTCATTGTAAGGTAATTCTGTTTTAAGATTTGTGGTTAATAAATATCTTGGGGTGATATTTTGAGACCACTGAAATTTCATCATTGATCAATGGATCTTGAAAAATTATTGCTGTAGTATTCTAATAAATACTTTCTATTTCCCTAACTCCTTCTGTATTTAGTATTTGAAAGTCTTCTTTAAGGAAGAGTTGCCATACTGCTGTATTTATTTATCCAATATTTACAGCAGTAAGGATTCATAAATATTTATTGTGTTCTATGGGCTATAATCCGATACAGTTGCTACTTATTTTACTGTTTCTTTGGCTGGTAAGGTGCAGTGGGCAAAAAGGTTAGGGGATCTAATTAGCTAAGTAAGAGTACCACATACACAAGGCCTGGAGACTAATTATCCTGGGACATTCCTAAGAAGTTCTGTATGGTGAGGAAAGGAATGCAGTCAGGTGGGGAAATGGTTGGAGACCACACTGGGACAGCACTTAATAGAGATCAGTGTGAAAGGGTTAGTGTGCTTTGCTAAGGAGTTTGATTTTATCCTAAAAGTGGTCAGTGTTGTCAGCGAATAATTTTAGGGGTAAGTATATGGCCTGATCAAAGCTGCCATTTCTAAAGATGTCTGCATCAGGAATGTGGACATGGACCAGTGAGGGAGGCAGATGGAAGGCAGGGAGATTAATCAAGAGGCTGTTCTAATATTCCATCTGAGAAGTGATGCAGGTCTGGACTAGGGCAGTTGCAGAAGAGACTGGGTACGGGTTCTGAAGAGATCTAGGATGTGGCATTATAGGAGGTAGTGATGACTATTTCCTGTTATGAATGAAGAGAAGGAGGTGTCAAGGATGATTCCCAGGTTTCTCTCCCAGACTCTGTTTGATTTAAAACTAATTTGTTTGGCCGGGTGCAGTGACTCACGCCTGTAATCCCAGCACATTGGGAGGTCCAGGCTGGCGGATCACTAGGTCAGGAGTTGGAGACCAGCCTGGCCAACATGGTGAAACCCCGTCTCTACTAAAAATACAAAAATTAGCCAGGCATGGTGGTGCGTACCTGTAGTCCCAGCTACTCAGGAGGCTGAGGCAGGAGAATCACTTGAAGCCGGGAAGCAGAAGTCGCAGTGAGCCGAGATCGTGCCACACTGCACTCCAGCCTGGCAGTGGAGCAAGACTCTGTCTCAAAAAAGAAAAAAAAGAAAAGACTGATTTGTTTTTAGACATCAGACATGGTGAGAGAAGCAGATTGCTTTTCTTCTAAATAAGTAGGGCTTTGCTAATATTACACAGATTCATTGAGGAGGGGTCAAATGTAAGAAAGTTTCACTGTTCACCCCCATCATTCCTAGATGACATCGGAGAAGAAAGGAGAGGATCCCAGTCCCAAGGAGTGTAGAGGGTTATAATTTCAGATAGGGTTGAGTTTGGTGTGTCCAGAAGCGCCGTGAATTATACAGCCAACGCAGTTACACAGAGCCTTGCACTCAGAAGGGTACTGTGCTCAATCTTAATTTCTGGGGCTACCATTGTGAAGTTTTTAATGAACTTATCTTTGAATTTATATTTTGAAAGTGAAAGTCTATGAGATAATAGCACATTCACTGGAGGTTTGGAGCCTCAGCTCATGTGTAGTCCTGTCTGCCCCTGCCTCCTTCCTCAGGTTCTCAACTTCTCACTCCCTTGCCCCCTGGTACCCTAGCCTCCCGTGATCTCTTCCTTCGCACCCCCACTCCATGACCTCAGTCGCTCTCTGCCACTGGCAGGGTCCTGAGGGTAAGCATGAGGAGGTTCAGGGTAAGGCATGTACCCCATTCACCTCAAAGAAGGGCAAGGCGGTAGCTGTTGCCACCCTAAGCTGGCAGCTCTTGGGCATGTTCAGCCAGTGACTTGGCAGGGACGTCCAGCCCACCCCGGGCATGTCTCAGTCTGGAGGTTACAGTCTCTTAGGGATCATCTCTCTTCTGTGGGTTATGAGAAATGGAAATTGACTTCTCCACTCCTTCTGGGACCCTGCATTTTTATTTTACACCCTGCAAATCATGTAAGCAAACCCTAGTGTTGGCTGATGACAAAAAAAGGGTGGATGGAATTGTTCTAACTCATTGTATCTTTCGGGAAATGTGACCCTTTCTTGTCCCATCAGTAGAGGAACAAGACATTCTACCATGAGATCAGAGAGGGTGTAAAACAGAGACCAGGTGAGGGACAAATTCTGTTGCTGTAAGGTTTCTGGGAGAGACTCAAGTCTTTCTTTTATGGGGTCAGCTGAGCATAATTCGGGTTCTTATTGATTGTGACTATTCTGGGTATGGGCTGCACCTACATGATAACTCACAAATCATTTTTTTATTGCAGTAAAAAACATAACATTAAATGTGTCAACTCAACCATTTTTAAGTGTATGGCTCAGTAGTGTTAAATATATTCACATTATTGTCCAATAGATTTCTAGAAAGTTTTTATCTTGCAACACTGAAAATCTAAACCCCCTAAACACTACTTCCCCCATACTCTATCCGCAGTCCTTGGTAATCACCTTTCTACTTTCTGCCTCTGTGATTCTGACTGCCTTAGATAATTCATATGAGTGGGATCACACAGTATTGTCCTTTTATGAGTGGTTCATTTTTTCAGCGTAATGTCCTTCAGACTAATCCATGTTGTAGCATGTGAAAGGATTTCCTTCTTTTATAAGGCTGCATAATATTCCATTTTGTATGGATATACCACATCTTGTTTATGCACTCATCTGCCTAGGGACATTTGGGTTGCTTCTACCTCTTGGTTATTGTGAATAGTACTGCAATGAACAAGGGAGTACAGATATCTCTTGAAGATGCTGATTTCAATTACTTTGGATCTATACCCAGAAATGGGATTGCTGGATCATATAGTAGTTCCATTTTTAATTTTTTGAGAAACCTCCATACTGCTTTCCTTAATAACTGTACCACTTTAAATTCCCACCAACATTGTGCAAGCGCTCCAATTTCTCTGCATCCTCATTAACACTTAATTTGGGTGGTTTTTTTTTTTGAGAGTTGCCAACTTGTAACATCGCATTGTGGCTTTGATTTGCATTTCCCTAATTATTAGTGATGTTGACTACCTTTCCATATACTTATTGACTGTTTACATATCTTCTTTGGGTAAATCCCTATTCAAATCTTTTGCTCACTTTTAAATTAGGTTATTTAGTTTTTTGTTGTTGAGTTAAAGTTTAGCTACTCTGGATATTAACCCCTTATCAGATATATCACTTGCAATTATTTTCTTTTTTCTTTAAGTTCCAGGATACATGTGCAGAACTTGCAGATTTGTTTCAGAGGTATACACGTGCCATGGTGGTTTGCTGCACCCATCAACCTGTCATCTACATTAGGTATTTCTCCTAATGCTATCACCCCTCTAGCCCTCCACCCCCTGATAGGCCCTGGTGTGTGATGTTCCCCTCCCTGTATCCATATGTTCTCACTATTCAACACCCACTTATGAGTGAGAACATGTGGTATTTGGTTTTCTGTTCCTGTGTTAGTTTGCTGAGAATGACCGATTCCAGCTTCATCCATGTCCCTGCAAAAGACATGTACTCATCCTTTTTTATGGCTGCATAGTATTCCATGGTGTGTTTGTGCCACATTTTCTTTATCCAGTCTATCATTGATGGGCATCGATGGTTCCAATTCTTTGTTATTGTGAACAGCGCTGCAATAAACATACCTGTGCATCTGTCTTTATAGCAGAATAATTTATAATCCTCTGAGTATATACTCAGTAATGGGATTACTGGGTCAAATGGTGTTTTTGGTTCTAGATTTTTGAGGAATCTCAAAATCTGTCCTCCACACTGTCCTCCACAATGGTTGAACTAATTTACACCCACATCAACAGTGTAAAAGTGTTTCTATTTCTCCACATTCTCTCCAGCATCTGTTGTTTCCTGACTTTTTAATGATTGCCATTCTAACTGGTGTAAGATGGTATCTCAATGTAGTTTTGATTGGCATTTCTCTGATGACCAGTGATGATGAGCTTTTTTTCCTATGTTTGTTGGCCACATAAATGTCTTCTTTTGAGAAGTGTCTGTTCATATCCTTTGCCCACTTTTTGATGGGGTTATTTCTTGTAAATTTGTTTAAGTTCTTTGTAGATTCTGGATATTAGCCCTTTGTCAGATGGCTACATTGCAAACATTTTCTCCCATTCTGTATGTTGCCTGTTTATGCTAATGATAGTTTCTTTCGCTACGTAGAACCTCTTTAGTTTAATTAGGTCCAATTTGTCAAGTTCGGCTTTTGTTGCCGTTGCTTTTGGTGTTTTAGTCATGAAGTCTTTGCCCATGCCTATGTCCTGAATGGCATTGCCTAGGTTTTCTTCTAGGGTTCTTACGGTTTTAGGCCTTACATTTAAGTCTTTAATCCACGTTGCGTTAATTTTTGTATATGGTGTAACGAAGTGGGCCAGTGTCAGTTTTCAATTTGCAATTATTTTCTACCATTCCATAGGCTCCTTTTCACTCTGTCTATTTCTTTTGTTGTGCAGAAGTTTTTAAGTTTGATGTCGTCCCCTTTGCCTGTTTTAAAATTTTATTCTTGTCCTCTCAATGCCATAGTGAAGAACTTGTTTTTAAATGTAATCTCTTGTAGTTTTTCTTCTAGGAGTTTAATAGTTTTAGGTCATACTTTTAGCTCTTTAATAACTTTGACTTAATGTTTTGTAATGATGAAAGGTAAGTGTTCAGTTTTGTTCTTTTACATGTGGTCATCTCGTTTTTTAAATCAGCATTAGATGAACAGACCGTCCTTTCCCTGTAGTGTAGTCTTGGCACCCTTGTTGAAAATCGTTCAGCCATATACACAATGGTTTGTTTCTGGGCTGTCTATTCTATTGCATTGGTCTATATATGTATCTTCTGATAGTACAACATCCCCTTAACTACTCTTACTTTGTAATGTGTTTTGAAGGCAGGAAATGTGAGCCTCTGACTTTCTTCTTTTTCAAGATTCTTTTGGCTGCTCAGGGTTTCTTGAGATTCCATATGACTTTTAAGATGATTTTTTCTTCTGTAAAAAAAAAAAAATGCCTTTGGGATTTTGGTAGGGGTGAATCTATAGACTGCTTTAGGTCCACATATGATTTTAAAAACATTCACAAATAAGTGTGTATATAAAACTGGCAAAATATGAATGTGGCTGATGAGTTTATCAATGTCAATTGTTTAAGATATTGTACTATAGTTAGGTTAGCTATTGTGCTGCAGTCAGGGGAGCTGGATGAAAGGTATACAGAATCTCTCTGTGTTGTTTCTTACAACTCATGTGACTCAGAAGGAAAACTAAAAAACAAAACATTTAGCTACAAATCAGTCATATGCTATCATTTCAAACATACCATTAGCATCTAAATGCAAAATACTGTATAATACACATGCAGCTTTCTATCTAAGACACACCAGGCTTTACCTGCTTTGGGCAAGGGCCTGTGTTTAGTTTTAAACCTGTAATCCCACCTCAGGCCCAGTATCAGTCACTGGTATTCTTTTAACCTTTCGGACCATGTTGATCCATAGGGTTCAACTGCTGTAATAAGGACACTTGACTTTGCTCTGTCTTCATCCACTTGAGATATTTATATATTGGGCATCCACCGTGTGCCAGATGTCATGCCAAACACGAGGGTACAAAGATGAAACAGATTGCCTTTGTGCTTAAGGATATTTCAGCAAGAAGACAGTTATCCATAATTATAATTACAATGCTCATGGCAGATGCCAGACAAAGGCAAGAAGAGCGTTTCATTGGTGGACAATCGGAGTTGGACTTGAGCGAGTCTTCCTAGAGAAAGTGATGTCAGAGAAAAGTCTGAAAGGGTAAGTAGGAGTTTGATGAAAAGAGGAGAAAAGGTTGAAGTGAGAAGGAAAGAAAGTGGGCAGGCTGGAAAGCATGAGAAATTGTGGTGCTTTGAGGAAGGGCAAGAAGATGCTGGAGCACAGCATACACTTTGGTGGGGCCTGAGGAGCCGGCCTAGGGAGTCCAGCTGGACCAGACCCCAGGAGGCACTTGCACCATATATCAAAGGGAGTGGGGAGCCGTGAAAGAAAGGGAAGGGCATCGTCTCTCCTGGATAGACAAGTGCAAGGCTTATAGATACTGCTTTGTAAATAATTAGGAATCAGTGAGCCGTGAGATTAACATTCCTGGTCCCTATCCCAGGCACAGGTTCATATGCAAGGCACTTATTAAATTGGGACCACCAATAAATTCCATGTTCTAGTTGATGAATCCAACCAATAAAAGGCAAAGAATATACAACTGGTTTCTGACTCTCAGTGGGAGAGGTGGCAGGGAGGCTCCTACACCACCACCAGCCCCAGAATCTATCTTCCTGTCGATTCCCCTCCCTTCCTCATGGCTCTGCCTGCAGGTCCACAGAGACCAGAGAGGCTGGTCAACCTTCTCTCCATACTCAGGACAGCAGAGCAGCTTGGGCCTCCTTGTTAAATTCTGCTTGTGAGTGCAGGACTCGAGGAAGTGGGGTAGGATGGAGTAGGGTCAGGCATAGTTGGTGTCCTGATGCTGTGTCCAGAAGTCTCAGAGAATCCCAGGTATCTTATGAAGGAGAAGGAAAATAACATGTAGAACCAAACAAGGCAGCGTGATACCTGCCTCAGAGCTCGCAGTGGCAGCTTTGGCGTTAGATTCCGCCCGGCTCAGTTCCCAGAACGTGGATTCCCCTCCGTGGAAGCATGCTGCTGCTGAAAACCCTTACAAGATGTGTGAGAAACTTCTTCCTCCTAAATGACTGACTGAACAAACTTAACAGAGGCTGTTACTGAGTCTGGTATCAAAGCTCTGAGGTCCAGTTCTCTTTGAGTTTTTGCTTTCATTTGGAATCTCGCACCCCTGCCCTCTTGGCTGCCGTCGCTGCACAATATCAAACAGCTGGAGTCTGGGCAGCTCCAGAATCCAACTTTCTCAGCCTAACAAGTGAGGGGGTGGGGGAAGAGCCCACGGCGGGGATGGAGGAAGGTGGGTTGTGCTTGCTTTAGAGAATCTGATATCTTAGAAAAGTGGCCTCACGTGGAATTCCGCGTCAACAGGCTCTATTTGTCCAGGGCTTCAGGACTGCGCAAATCAAGCATACAGAAGTGGCCTTGAATTATTCTATTTTTAATTTCTCTATCTCAGCTCCACCTCTCAAACTTTTACTAATATTGCTGCCGTTTATTGAGTGCCTACCACGGGTTATATTAAAAAATATACATATATGTATATATTTGTATATATGTGTATATATATCTATATATGTGTGTGTGTATATCTATATATATATAGAGAGAGAGAGAAATAGTACATGTATATTATTTTCAATTTTCACAGAAACTAGGGTTTAGAGAGGTAATTAACTTGTCCAAGCTAACACAGCTTAAGACTGGATTCAAACCCATATTTGTCTTGATTTCATAATATTCCTTTTTAAAAAAATCTCATCCTCAGCTGGGCACAGTAGCTTATGCCTGTAGTCCCGTCCCAGCGCTTTCAAAGGGTGAGGTAGGTGGATCACTTGAGCCTAGGAGTTCAAGACCAGCCTGGCCAACAGGGAGAAACCCCGTCTCTACTAAAACTATAAAAATTAGCTGGGCATGGTGTTGTGCACCTTTGTAATTCCAGCTATCAGGTGGCTGAGGCAGGTGAATTGCTTGAACCCATGAGGCAGAGGTTGCAGGAAGCCAAGATCGTACCACTGCACTCCAGCCTGAGCAACAGAGTGAGTTCCTGTCTCTAAATACACAAATAAAATATCATCCTCCCTGTAGGGAGCCTTGTGGGGATCTGCTGATTAATCTGTAAAAGTCGACAGAACACATGGCAAATAGGAATGCCTGAGTTGGCAGCCCGGGGCTAGAGAAGTCACTCCCAAGCAGTTTAACCTGTATAAGGGATAGATGGCATCATACCAGGCTCACCTGTAATTCTGCCTGAACCATGCAATTTAGAGTTTAATTATATGCTGTCTTGCATTGTTTCTACTAATTGTTGCATAGGTCAGTCTTACACTTTCATTCATCACTCCTCCTTCAGTCAACAAATATTTTAGAGAAACTGGGCACATTTCTTCTCCCACAGCTCTTGCAATACCCAGCATAGAAAGGTAAGCCAACTCACGTAACTAGGTAATGGCCCAGTCAAGAGCAAATGAGGGCTAATTTTCTTAATTATAAATTAATGGATTATGTTATGCACTTTGAAATTGTATTGAGATATTGCCTTAATAAATAGACACTTTATACACTCAAGACCTTGAATTGTAAAGCAGAAAGTTGGGTTCATGACTATTTTCTTTTCAGTACTGTTTATCAAGATAAAATGTCTTTATCCAAATATAACCTGTGAGAATAGTTATGTGTACAAAAGCCAATTTACTAATTACTGTTCAAACTGTGAAAGTTGGTATCTCATTTTTAAACTTAACCCATACGTCAGAACTCCATTCTCCTGATGTATATAATATCCTTAGACTCTTATATTAGTTACAATTAGTAAGATATCTTACTTCTTGGAATGACTGAATGTCTCTTTCAAAAAAAGGAAAACACCCCTTGGAAAGTCCATAAAATATTTCTTAATGGGTAGACAAAACTTGGGCATTTTCTTTTTATTTATTTATTTATTTTTTGAGATGGAGTTTCGCTCTTGTTACCCAGGCTAGAGTACAATGGCACAATCTCAGCTCCCCGCAACCTCCACCTCCTGGGTTCAAGCAATTCCCCTGCCTCAGCCTCCCGAGTAGCAGGGGCTACAGGCACACGTCACCATGCCCAGCTAATTTTTTTTGTGTGTGTATTTTTAGTAGAGACAGGGTTTCACATGTTGACCAGGATGGTCTTGATCTCTTGACTTCGTGATCCACCTGCCTTGGGCTCCCAAAGTGCTGGGATTATAGACGTGAGCCACCGTGCCCGGCCAAATTCAGGCATTTTCTAAACAGATTTTTACTCCAAGAAGTAGTCTGCAATTCACAAAATAGTTGTGAAGTAGTGTGTTGCACTGGGAAAATGCTGGGTTTTGGAATTCAGACCACCATTTGGTTGTTGGGGATCTCAGGCACTTAATTGTCCTTATCTGTAACATGGAGATAATTGAACCTCTAGCACAAGGTCGTTATGGGAACTCAAGATTGAAGGTACACACAGAATCCAGGAGAGAGACTGGGAGAGGAAGGTGCTCAATAAACATTAGCTTATTTCTCAGAGGCTTGTTGAAAAGATTGAGTAAAATCATAAATAGGGTTGAGTTCATACAGTAAGCAATTAGTGTTCAGCTCTTCCCATTGCAGTGCTGTTTCCACTAAAGTGAATATTTGGCAGTGGTTTTAATTATCATTCAGTGTAACCATTCAAACTAGATAATTCAATCACGTCTTCACTTGGGACCTGTGTTTGATGATCTCATTGTGGCTTTTAATTAAAATAATCTGAGAGATGGATATGTACATTGGACCCACTGGAGGACAATTTTCTACTACAAACTAAAAGCATTAAAAATGTTATATCCCATCCACTGATTCCCAAACTCCCACTTACATGAATTACCCTTAGGAAATCATCAGAACAATAAAGATTTGTAGCGAAATGCTTAGTCAGAAGCAGTACAGGATAATAATAAAAATGGGAACAATCTACATATGTGAAAATAGAAGAATGGTTGAATAAATAACAATCTTTCTCTTTGATGGAATAGTACACAGCAGTTAAGCCAAATTTTGAAGATTAGATGATATGGAAAAAATAATTATTAAAATGTTAAACTTAAAGGCACGATAACAACCTGTATGTACAATGAATCCAAATTTATAAAATATGAAAGTACCAGATAAATCAGTGAAGAAGCTGATTCCCACCTGAACTACCAAATGCATTAAAAAATTGTATGAAATAGGCCGGGCACGACGGCTCACAACTGTAACCCCAGCACTTTGAGAGGCCGAGGTGGGAGGATCACCTGTGGTCAAGAGTTCGACACCAACCTGGTCAACATGGTAAAACCTTGTCTCTACTGAAAATACAAAAATTAGCCAGGTGTGGCGGTGCGTGCCTATAATCCCAGCTACACAGGAGGCTGAGGCAGGAGAATGGCTTGAACCCAGGAGGCGGAGGTTGCGGTGAGCCAAGATCTCGATACTGCACTCCATCCAGCCTGGGCAACACAGCAAGACTCTATCTCAAAAAAAAAATTGTATGAAATATTGAATAAACAGCCACCAATTATTGCTTTCCAATTCTGATTCAATTAGAGTTATATACTCAGTGTAGATAATGTGTATGTTTGTATTGATGAGAAACAAAAACAAGAAATAAAAATGACTAGAACAAACACTCCATTATGTTAATAACAATCTGACCCCCAGATAGTAAGTTTAAGTTGATTTTCTGTTTTGTTTGTTTGTTTGTTTGTTTTGTCTGTTTGTTTTTGTTTTCGTTTTTTTTTTTTTTTTTTTGAGATGGAGTTTCGCTCTTTTTACCCAGGCTGGAGTGCAATGGCGCGATCTCGGCTCACGGCAACCTCTGCCTCCTGGGTTCAGGCAATTCTCCTGCCTCAGCCTCCTGAGTAGCTGGGATCACAGGCACGTGCCACCATGCTCAGCTAATTTTTTGTATTTTTAGTAGAGACGGGGTTTCACCATGTTGACCAGAATAGTCCCGATCTTTTGACCTCGTGATCCACCCGCCTCGGCCTCCCAAAGTGCTGGGATTACAGGCGTGAGCCACCGTGCCCGGCTTAAGTTGATTTTCTTTCTTTTTGTGTTTTTCTGTATTTTCTAAACTTTTAGTACACATATTTTGTAATCAGGAAAGCCGATTTATACTAAAACAGAGAAAAATCATCAAGGCCTTCTTTCTTGTCTACATTTTAATAATTTTCTTGGCATAATCCTCTCCCAGATATTCTTCGCAATCAAGGAGATTCCTGTTTATATGATACAGGTAGAGTATCTACAGCACGTTGAGAGGAAACCACATCTTTTCATGTCACTCACTGAATTCCTTCCAATTTATTCTGCACAGTCTAGCAACATAATGATTTATATAGACCTACAGTCCCTGCTTACCTCCCCCTTTCTCCCCCACCAAGCATTATAAATTAATGTGATGATCACTTTTTTATGCTTCCTTCTTGGTGGAGGCCCATAAAGTTTCCACGAAAGCAAGATGCTAGAGGAAAATCACCATCAACAGAATGGACGGTAGCAAAAAGCACCCTACAAAAATTCAGACTCCACCTAACTGTTTTGAAATGGCTAGGGATGCTGGAGTGGGTGGGGTGGGTTAGGATACAGACAGTGATTGAAAGGGGAGGAGAGAATTAGGCAGGAAATACCCTCCAGGCAAAACGGCTGGAGAGAAAATTCAGAGGGTGGGTTAGGATACAGACAGTAATTGAAAGGAGAGCAGAGAATTAGGCAAGAAATACCGTCCAGGCAAAACGGCTGGGGAGAAAATTCAGAGATGCATTGTTCTTACAGCACTAGTCGTAATAAACATAATCACATTCATACAAAGATCGATGAAAAGAATCAACGTGTCTGAGGTACCGACAGTGTGCTTGATGCTGCCAGCAGAATTAAGTCCTCTTTATTAAGTTGTGATCTGCATTCTGCCTAAACTATAAGAAAGGTTCTCAGCAGGCTGGGTGCAGTGGCTCACACCTGTAACCCCAGTATTTTGGGAGGCTGAGGTGGGCGTATCACCAACATAGTGAAAACCCGTCTCTACTACAAAAAAAAAAAAAAAAATTCGAAAATTAGCCAAACGTGGTGGCGGGCACCTGTAATATCATCTACTGGGGAGGCTGCTTGAACTAAGGAGGCGGAGGTTGCATGAGCGAAGATTGAGATCGTGCCACTGCACTCCAGCCTGGGTGACAGAGCAAGATTCCATTAAAAAAAAAAAAAAAAAAAAAAAAAGGAAGAAGAAAGAAGGGGAAGGGGAAAGGGGGGAGGGGGGAGAAGGGGCGGGGGAGGGGCGGGGGCGGGGGAGGGGGCGGGAAAGGTGCTAGTAGGGACTGTTACATTCTTTGTGTTCTGTTGTGTTCTAATGCTTTAACTCAGAGCCCATAGCTGTGTGGACCCAAAGACCACAGTAAGAGAATGGAGAGTCCTAGGAGAAAGATGACAGAAGAGGTGGAAGATATCTTTGAGATGTCAAGCAATGAATAGTATATGCAGGAATATAGAAGAATGAATCTGAGACCTTCAAGCATTCTCATTGAGTAGTAATCTTTGAAAAACAAAAGTCTGGATAGCTGCTTGGGGCCCTGGGAGAGAGAGTGTTTTCACTGCAGAGGAAGCTGGCTGACCCATTCCCTTGGGGGAATTAAAAGTTCTGTACCCAGGGTGGACCCCAGGCCTTGTAGTCCTGAATTGTGCCTCGCCCTCGGAAGGAGGACAAAAGAAAGTGGAAGCTAATATAGTCATTGGCTGGGAGTAATAGGTCTTTGAGACTGTCGGGGGCGATTGTTGTAGATTAAAAGAGAAGGAAAATCAGGGTGATTCGGAAAAGAAAAGGTAGGTGGGTCATTCATAGAGGGAGTTCAGTCCTTTTCACCTTCTTGCTGAAAATGGATCGTCCTCCAGATGCATTTTGCCACAGGAACACGCCTAAGGATCCAAGCACAGAGCTGAAAGTATTTGATAAATCAATAAAGAAATTGGCTTCTGCCTGAATGACCAAACACAGGAGAAAAAATAGTGCAACATATGGAATAAAATATTTATGTTTCCTTTGTAAAGATCTTTTGGTTCAGATTAATTACAGTCATATACTCAGTGTATTTATTTTTACTAAGAAACAATAAAAAACAAAGCAGGGCTAGGCACAGGGGCTCACGCCTGTAATTTTAGCACTCTGGGAGGCCGAGGTGGGCAGATCACTTGAGGACAGGTGTTGGAGATCAGCCTGGCCAACATGGTGGAAACCCCATCTCTACTAAAAAATACAAAAATTAGCCGGGCATGGTGGGGGGCGCCTGTAATCCCAGCTACTTGGGAGGCTGAAACTAGAGAATATCTTGAACCGAGGAGGCAGGCATTGCAGTGAGCTGAGATTGTACCACTGCACTCCAGCCAGGGTGATTCCGTTAAACGCGCACGCGCGCGCGCGCGCGCACACACACACACACACACACACACACACGGCAGGGCTGGTGGCTCACGCCTGTAATCCCGGCACTATGGGATGTCGAGGAGGGCGTATCACAAGGTCAAGAGATCAAGACCATCTTGGCCAACATGGTGAAACCCCTTTAAAAAATACAAAAATTAGCTGGGCGTGTTGGCGCGCGCTTGTAGTCCCAACTACTCGGGAAGCTGAGGCAGGAGAATTGCTTGAACCCGGGGGGCGAAGGTTGCAGTGAGCCGGGATACACACACACCCCAGAGGCCCTGAAAGGTTAAATGACTTTTTCAAAGTCACAGTGACTTCCTGACTCCCAGTGCAGCTACCTGCCACACAGGGAAGGCAGCACCTCCATTCACCCTACTACTAGCCTGCCTGTCTTATTTCCAGGACAGCTTCCTCGCCACCTTGGCACAAACACCCAGTTCACTTTGAACAAGTGGCTTAGCCCTGCTGGGTCTTGGTTTTCTCAGCTGCAGTGAAGACATGGAATGGATGACTGTTCACAATCTATATTTCATTCCTAAAGAATAAGAAGTGAAGGAAAGGATAAAATAGCCAGTTAATATCAAATGGCAGTAACCCTAAATTTAGATCGACTAAATCCCCCAATCAAAAGATACAGACAAAATCTAACGGTATATCTAAAGATATACAAAGACTCAAAATAAAGGGTTGGAAAAAAACTTACCAATCAAATGGAGAGCAAAAATAAATAAATAAAAAGCAGGAGTTGCAATTCTCACAATTAATAAAATAGATTTCAAAGCTACAAGGATACAAGGGTAAAAGGATTAATGTAATAATAAGAGATCTTAACACCCAGATACATAAGACCCATAATGAGATTTAGATTCAACGAGATAGAAAATTGATAACGATATCCGGGACTGGAACTAAGATCCAGAACAAATAAACTCAATAGAGCTCTCCATTTTAAACACACAAAATATACATTATCCACTTTAAACACACAAAATATTGATCGGCCATTATTGATACCCATTTTAGGAATGAAGTAATATTTCTTTTTCCCTCTTTTTCTCTTTATCCCTCTTTTTTTCTTTTTCCCTCTTTTTCTTTCTCTTTCTTCCTTAAAGAAAAAAAAAAAAAAAAAAAAAAGAATAAGAAGGGAACCCGATTTGCCACCAACTCAGCATTTGCTTTCTCACTGCCCTGGAAAAGTAGCTTTTAAAACGTAGCCGCGCTGGCTCAAGCCTGTAATCCCAGCACTTTGGGAGGCCGAGGCGGGTGGATCACGAGGTCAAGAAATCGAGACCATCCTGGTCAACATGGTGAAACCCCGTCTCTACTAAAAATACAAAAAATTAGCTGGGCATGGTGGCGCGTGCCTGTAATCCCAGCTACTCGGGAGGCTGAGGCAGGAGAATTGCCTGAACCCAGGAGGCGGAGGTTGCGGTGAGCCGAGATCGCGCCATTGCACTCCAGTCTGGGTAACAGCAGCGAAACTTCGTCTCAAAAAAAAAAAAAAATAAATAAAAATAAAAAAAATAAAACGTAGCCCCTGACCGGCAGCATCAGCATCACCAGGGAACCTCTTAGAAATGCAAATTCCCAGGTGCTCCTAATGAATCAGAAACTCTGGAGGTGGGGCCTAGCAAAGGGATTGAACAAGCCTTCCAGGGAGTCCCGCTACAGCTCAAGTTTGAGAACCACTGCTTTGAATGTTTTCTGACCGACCTGCGCGCACGCGTACACACACACGGAGCTCCCTCACTTTTCCGTAGCCGCTACCACTCCCCATCAGTGCCCCCAGCCCCAGCCTCAGCCCCAGCTCTCCCTCCCCATTCCTCGCGGCTCCATCCCGGGATGATGAATGGAGGTCAGGGCGCTGTCAATGGAGGACGCGGCAAACCCTCCCCAACAGACCGAGGGGGTCGGGGGAAGCTGCGTTAAGTCTTCCTGAAACTGGTTTCCTTATCATTTTCTCCACGGCCGCTGCCCCATTTTCTAATGAGTTTGCTTTTAATGATTTATCCAACAATTTGTCTGCAAAAGACCGTTGAGAGGTGGGTGTCCAGAAAGTCTTGGGAGAAGAGACTGGGTGAAAGGAGGGCAGGATTGTACAAGGAAGAGCCAGGGTGCGAGGTGAAGCTAAGGAGAAAGTGGGAGCCTCAGGAGAGCCGCGGGTTCGGGAAAACGGCAGAAGACGGTGCTTTTGGTATGGGAAAGAAAAAAAGTTGGAGGACAGCGCGGGTCTGAGGCGCAGCAAAAAGTGGGTGTTAACGGGAAAACTGCCCTAGAGTTTGGGGGACTTTTTTTTTTCCAGCTTCCTTTCCAAGACTTTTTCTTTGCTCCATTTTGCTCCTCCCCCTCCTCCACTCCCCCCTCCTCCTCGCGCGGTACTGGGAGGCTCCTCGGCAGGAGAAGCAAAAGGAGGAATTGTTTGCGAGTTCAGTCATCCAAAAAAGCTTCTTCCATATGGAGGGACCGGGTGCGCTGGGCGCGGCGTCCCCTGCCTCGTCCTCCCGCTGCCTCGGCCGCCGCTTCCTGCCGCGGGGACCCTGAGCCCCGGCCCGCCGGTGTCAGCCGCCGCGCGCGCACACACAGACTCACACACGCACCTAGAGACACACGGAGACACACACGCGGCGCGCACACTCTGACGCCCGCCACAGCCACACGCGCCCGCACGCGCCCTCCCTCTCCGGCCGGCAACTTCTCCGGCCGGGGCTCCTTTGTTGCTCCCGCAGCCGCCGCTCGCCCGTGTTGTGTGTCCGCGGTGTCACTGCGCGTGTTGTGTGTCCGTGCGGCGCGGCGTCGTGTGGCTCTCTCCGCGCCCACCGCGCCGGCCCCCGGCCCCGGCTCGCCCTCTCCAGCCGCCGGCTGCAGCAGAGGTGAGTCACGGCGCTGAAGTTTGTTTTCTTTTCATAAAAAGTTGTGTTTATTGTTGGTTCGGGGGGCGGGAGACGCCGCAGGCCGAGGCAGCGCCGGCGAATGTCTGCCGGGGGACGTGCGGGCGGCGGGAGCCGGGTCCGAGCGCTCGGCTGGGCGCCCGGGGCTGGGAGCTGCGGCCGTGGCGGGGCGCGCGAGGAGGGCGGCGGGGGTCCCGGGGCTGCCCCGCGGCGAGGCGCACATCTCGTTCCTGCCGGGCGGTGGTGGTTCTGCCCCCGCGGCTCCCGGAAGCTTCTTGGGTGGAAGAAGGGCCAGGCCAGCCTCCCAAACTTCCCCGAAGACTGACACCAGCGCCCCGGCCCCCGGCGCCAGGCCGTGGGGGGAACCCGAGGGGTGGCGGCAAGTGCGTGGAGTCGCTCAGCACACACTCGGCCTCTTCGCGGGGTAAGGGTTTCTCATAGTCGGCGTTTTTCTAAAGGAAAAACACTGAAATGAGGGACTCAGCCGACCGGGCGCGATGCAGCTGAGGGAAGCATCCCTAGCTGAGGGCGCAGAGGGGCGAGGCCGAAGCCGAGTGACCCGAGCTGTCTGCGGGGCTGGGGCAACGGTGAGAGAGGTGGGGTGTGTGTGTGTGTGTGTGTGTGTGTGCCCGCCCGCAGCGTCCTCCTGGGGTTGTGCTCTTGGGGTTTTTGTTGCTGTAACTGTGAGAAGGTGTGGGAAGTGAATCTCTGGTGGAAAGGGGCTGTGGGGAGGACAGGGAACCCCGGAAGCATTTTCTGCGGGCGTTTGGAAGGGCCTGATGGACTTTCAGGATGCTCAATGTGAATTTGCTTTTCCAGGTGACAGGAGAATGCTGAGGGGTGGGAGGCAGGCAGACCCGAAGGAGTTAATGGAGCCTTGGGGATTTATTTTGCGGAGTTTTGTTTTGGGGATGCCGGTGGCAGTGGCAGAGTTGCCTGAAACCGACTTGTACTCCTCCAGAGATGTGGCAGTAGAGCTAAGAATACCCAAACCACACACCAGCAATCCCAAACAGGCACTTTCTGGGCGTGGTGGGGTGTTCTGCTGCTCCCCGCATCACTTCTCTGCAAGTTCAAATGGGTTCGCGTAAGTTTTTGACCCAGAGTTAACCCCTTGCGTGGACTGAGTGAAGATTATATTTTGGTTTCAGGCCTTTGTGCCCAGCACACGTTTGTCACCTAGTTCTTTGTTGCCCAGAACTCTGCACACGTTGACCATTGGATGAATGTCATTTTAAAGCTTCTTCAGTGTGCAAACATTTCTGATTTATTCCACGACTGGGTTCTAAACAGGCAGCCCAGCTCTGGGATGGTTTTTTCATCCCTTTGGTTACAGCCAATAAATCAATCTTCGTTTTCTCAAGGGCAGCATGGAAAATATTAAACCACAGTCTTGGGCTGGGTGTGGGGGCTGGCATGCCCATACATCTGGGTGACCTGTTTTCTGAACTTAAAGTAAATCTGAGGCAAGAGGTTAGCCATTTTGAGGTGTGTAACAGGTTTCCCAGAAACATTTCTGAGGTCTTATAATTGGTACTTTTTAATGGTCTCGTAATTGAGACCCAGAAGCTTCTCGTGGTAATCTTGAAGCACCTTGGGGTCAGTGGGATAGAGGCCGGGTAGAAACGGCATTAGAGTTATTTTCCTGCTGTATGAGTTTTGCAAATGAGTTTATGCAAATGAGTTTGGAATTTGGCCCTGGAGGAGGCTGGAGGCTGTCTACACACCTATGAAGCCTGAGGATTGAGACATCAGATACACTCTCTTTTATCCTCTATCGAGATACTTCAGAAAGGCAACATTGCAAGAGACGTTCGCTAGGGAGAAACTGTCTCCCATGCTATAGACCATTGGCCTTACTTGGAAAAAGAGGTTGCTAGAAGCCTGGATGGTTGGTTCTTTACACCTGGAGAGGAGGACCCTGCTTAGCTGTTAATTGGAAGCCAGAGGACCCTGCTTAGCTGTAATTGGTCAGCCAACCTGTGATAAGGAGTGTAATTTATGTTCCTTTCCACTCTCCAAATGGGTCCAGAGATTTTTCCTTTCTTTGAAGTGCTTTTTCAAGTGTTTGGAATCCCAGCTCTCTTCAGCAGCATGGTTTCCATGCCCTAAGAATGAATAAGAGATTTTACTCATGAAATAATTCAGTTGACTTCCACATGGTCCCACAGGGTTTTTAAAAAGGAGGGCAAGAAGTGAGCCTGATGTGTCACAGTGTTCCATGTGCCCTAGGGGTCTAGGTTCAAATATTTGCAAAGCCGCTAATGTGGCTAATGAATTAGGGTTTGTCACCGTGTCTTTTAAACTACAACAGAAAACTCACGTGCACCAAATAATTGCTATCCAATACCTTGTGGCCTCTGAATAAGAAAATACTAGGCACCAAAAGATATTATATATTTGGAATTTGCCTTCTTTCCTCCAAACTTTAAGCCCTCTTGCTATCTGGGAAAACATGGAAGAGGGGAAGAGAATCAAAATTTGGCTGGGAGAGGAAAGAAAACAGTATGTTAGAAAAATCTATTCACTCTAACATATGTAACTTCTTGTCATCTTCATGCTTCAGTTCAGCAAACATTCATAGTGCATCAGACACCAGGCTGAAAACTTCCTTGTCCCAGGAGAGTTAGCTCTCTTAGTCAAAGGATGGTTCCTCCTCGTTTTTTCTTTTTATTTATTTTTATTTTTTATTGTACTTTAGATTCTGAGGTACATGTGCAGATCATGCAGGGTTGTTGCATAGGAACTCACATGGCAAAGTGGTTTGCTGCCTCCATTGCCCTGTCACCTATGTCTGTCATTTCTCCCTATGTTATCCCTCCCCAACCTCCCCTACCCTAGCCCCCACCAACAGACCCCAGTGTGTGATGCTCCCCTCCTTGTGTCCATGTGTTCTCATTGTTCCATACCCGCCTATGAGTGAGAACATGCAGTGTTTGATTTTCTGTTCTTGAGTCAGTTTGCTGAGAATGATGGTTTCCAGGTTCATCCATGTCCCTACAAAGGACACACACACACTCATCGTTTTTGACTGCATAGTATTCCATGGTGTGTATGTGCCACATTTTCCTGGTCCAGTCTATCACTGATGGGCATTTGGGTCGGTTCCAGGTCTTCGCTATTGTAAACAGTGTCACAACCTCCTCACTTTTTATTTGTTGCACAAGCATCTACTTCTAATTAAGAAAATGTTTTTAAAGTCATCCACAATCCTGTGCTGCAGTGTGACTTGTGTTGTTTATCATGTGCATACATACTTTTTACATAGTTGTGATAAGAGTAGAAACTTTGGTCATCACACAGCCCTGATGTATCTCTACATTTTTTACCAAAGACTCAGAGAACAGATGTAGCCAACTACTTTGCTATTGGTTGGAAAGACCCAAATCCTAAGAGAGTTAGACACCTTCCCCAAGTTTGCCTGCTCTTTCCTGCCCATCCTTTATTATTCCACCACCACTGTGCTTACTGATGCCCTTGACAATTGTTGCTGGCACATGGCTGGGCCCTCCAGTGCCAACCTATGACCATCCCACCCGTTCTCCGAGTCTTATAATCAGATTACCACCCAGCTTTAAAACAACCTAGGTTTAAAATCCAAACTTTTCTTTTCTTTCTTTCTTTTTTTTTTTTTTAAGACAGAATGTCACTCTGTCACCAGGCTGGAGTGCAGTGTGGCACGATCTCAGCTCCCTGCAACTTCCACCTCCCAGGTTCAAGTGATTCTCCTGCCTTAGCCTCCCACGTAGCTGGGACTGCAGGCACATGCCACCACATCTGACTGATTTTTGTATTTGTAGTAGAGACGGGGTTTTACCATATTGATCAGGCTGGTCTTGAACTCCTGACCTCAGCTGATCCACCTGCCTCGGCCACCCAGAGTGCTGGGATTACAGGCATGAGCCAGCACGCCCAGCCTAGAATCCAGATTTCTTAATGCTCTGCTGTGTGGCTCTGTCCCACCTAATGATAATACGACTTCAGTAGGAGCCATCTTCTCCAATCTGGTAGCTGACCCTTGATTTTTGCTGAGTTCATCCCTTGTCCTCTGTCTTATCACCCAAATCCCTTCCATGTAAGCCTGACTAATTTTTTATGAGGCCTGCTTATAATGTGTTCTTAAGAAATATTTGATGACTATTAATGAAAATGGACTACTGAACACAAAGGTAATGCTTTTGTTAAGTGCAATCACTGTTCTTAATCCGTTTTTCATTTCAGCAAGGAGCCAGGAAACTGGACATTTCAGGAGGCCTAAGGTTTTAGAAGAATCTCTTTTCTTCTGTTTTCTTATTTATAAAACGTACTGCTAAAGAATTACTATGGTTTATAACGATTCACCTTGTAAAAAGCAAATACTTCAGAACTGTTTATTTTGTTCAAAAGATGAGGTAATTTTCTTTTTCCTCAGTTTCAGAACAAGCTTCCTGGAACCCATGACCCATGAAGTCTTGTCAACATTCATACCGTCTGAGGGTAGCAGCTCGAAAGCAGAAGAAGTAGGTGAGGTTTTCTGTTCAGTCTGATATCTCTGGCCTTTAAGGTCAGCCATTTGTTCATGTCTGGTGTTACCACTTGAAGATAGTGTTTCTTATCCACAAGTATTGGGAGTCCGACCTGGAGGGGAATCTGGACTGAACCTCAGGTTAGTTCCAGTTCGGCTCATGTGCTCTTTTAGTCAGAGCCTGTGATGGTGAAGTGAACCCCCCTGCTCTGCGGCAGCTCCGTCAGACATGCTAAATGCAAACCACTTTCTATGGGATTTGGAGTCCAAGCTTGCTGTGAAAAGGTCCCGTGTGGGTTTGGATGAGGAACGCCGTGTGTGTGTGTCTCTGTCAGTGGCATCACAGCGAATCCTTGTGGTCTGATGTGCTGGGCAATGTGTATCTCACAAAAATCGTCAGGATTGTGCTTCTTCCCGTCTTCCGAAATAAAACTCGGAAATAATTTCTCTCTTCCTAATGGTGAATTTGGCCTTCTCTTCAAAGAAGGCCTTTGATGTTTGGGGCAGGATTATTGGGCAGTAAGAGGAAATCCAGGCAGAAAGACACAGTTAGTGTAATTCAGTTACCAGAGAAAATGTGGAGTAAAGTCTCAACCCATTCTCCTGGTTAGCCACAGGAAAGTGCATCATATGGGGAGGGTGGGTAGGGCTGAAGACGGGAAGGGAAACAGAGAGCACTGCAAGGCAAACTCCAGGGTCGAAGTACTTGGACTGGGTCCGTTAAGAAAGACTTCTTGGCCTGGCGAGGTGGCTCATGCCTGTAATCCCAACGATTTGGGAGACCAAGGTAGGAAGGTCACTTGAACCCAGGAGTTCCAGATCAGCCTGGGCAACATGGCAAAACTCTGTCTTTCCAAAAAAAACAAACCCCAAAATTAGCTGGGCATGGTGGCACATGCCCGTAATCCTAGCTACTTGGGAGACTGAGGCAGGAGGATCACTTGAGCCCAGGAGGTTCAGATTGCAGTGAGCTGAGATGGCGCCACTGCACCCCAGTCTGAGTGACAGGGTGAGATCCTATCTCAAAAAAAAAAAAAAGAAACAAAAGAAGAAAAGAAGATTGGATAACATTAAAAGGTCAGATTGTGCAAAAAAAAAAAAAAAAGAAGAAGAAAGACTTCTTGAGAGAGAGGAGTTGCTGCAATCTTGGGCAAAGTCTTATAAGCAGAGATGGGACCAGCAGTACCAAAATGTCCTTTTATCTCTCTCTGTATGTGTTGTTCATTGTGTTCTTCCTTAAAACTCCTTTTTTTTTTTTTTTCATTGAATGGTTGGCCTAAGTATGCTGGAGACACATTTCACATTAGGAATAGTTGTTTTTAAAATACTTTTTGGAAAGTTAAAACTTGGTATCTGCATTAACTGTGCAAGCTCAGAAATCTGGGTCTTAAGTGCCTAAAACCAGTTATTGAGTAGCTTCCTGGGAGAAAAGGAGAAATGTGTGATTTTTAAAAAATTTCATCTACATGAGATTTTAGCTGAGAATCCTAGAAATATGTGCCTGAAGTCAGTTTTGTACCTTTCAATTCCATCTGCCATTTGTTTGACCGTCTGTGCCTCCGAAAGCCTTCCCAGAGTACCAAGTGAGGGGACATTTATTTTAAGGACATGAAAGTTGCCGGGCTCTCAAGTTGCCCAGAAACCTCCAAGACTGTTGAGAGGAAAATAGCACACAGGATGGGAGCTACGGTGAGGAAAGCGGGGCCTGCGGAAGTGGCTGGCCGTGGAGGCCTTGGAGCCCCCTTCCTTCCCCCACTAAGTCTACGGGACTTTGGAAGAGAGCCCTCCCCCACCTTCCCTGGCTCTGCCAATATTTTTCCAGATTACTCCCTGCCAAGTGCCTTTACTAGTCTGAGCTTACCTAATAGTACAATCCTAGCAGGTTTATTGGGTGTGGGTCACAGTTAATTGGAGAGGAAAATTGGGAGGTTCTGGGTTTATTCGTTTTTCTATGAAAGCAGAGGCTGCTCTTAAAGATTTCAGAAATCATCTTCCCCACCTGTCTTTCTGTTTCCAGTCTTACGACTGTCATTCCACAGTGGTGTCAGGATAGCTCTTCCTTCTTACATAGCTGTGCCGACGTGAGAGAGACTTAGTAATGCAGTTAGCACAGTGCCCTCCTTTGCAAGTGACACCACATAAAGTGATGGAAATTCACAGCTGTTTACCTCTCTCACTGTGAAGGGATGTTTTGTAGTGAACAAGTTATATCACAAGTTATATACAGCAGACTGTGCTATAGCCAAGAGTTAGAGTCTAATGGATCATCCAATGTACAGCCCTCTGAAATAATCACCTGCAACCCTGCCTTGAGAGTTCTGGTGGTCTGCCATCTGTGAAGGCCCCGCAGTCAGGTGCTTTTCATTCTAGAGGCTTCTGTTGCAGAGCTGGAGTTAGGCCTGGCTTTGCCCGTCTGGACTGTGGCAGCTTGCCAGCAAGTTTCACTGGGTGGTCTTCAACAATGGGAGAAGGCGGGTAGGGGAGTTCAGCTCTCCTCCCCAAAGAGGAACAACAAGGTAGCTTTCTCTAGGTGGGTTTCACATTGGCAACCAATCCCTTTGTCATTGACACACCATACGGGTCTTGAGTGTGGGTGAAAAGAATTGAACAGGTTGCCTGAAGGTGGTATCGTGATGGGGTTAATTTGTGTTCCCTTGATTTTACAAATGAAGCCTTGTGTTGATGTGGGGAGCCTCCCTCCCAAGAGAGGGAGCACACACAAGCAGCAGGTACTCCTCATCGTGTGAGGAAAGAATTATTCTCACTTGTCATGGGAGACGCAAACCTCCCAGTGCAGCCTTTCACCCCATCACTTAGACAATCAGCTGAGGACCTGGGGCACAAGCAGAGGTCGGCTAGTCTCAGTGCCAAAGAAGCAGAGCTGCCTGCCTGTGCTGCCCTTCCAGCAGTGGAGAGAATGATAACTGCCATTTAGTGAGCACCTACTGTGTGCCCGTCTTCGTGTTAAAGTACTACAAGCATTGTCCGTGCAATTCCCCAGCAGTCCTGTGAAAACGTGTGTTGTAATCTTATTCTGCAGACAAGGAAGCTGAAGCTTAAATAATTGTAGTGGCTTGTTCTGGTCTCACAGCTGGTAAATGGCAGGGCCAAGATGTCACTGCAGGTCTGCTGAGTCCAAAACCCGAGTTTTTTATGAAAAAGAAATGAAGCAAGCTTTCTCTCCAAACAGAGCTCTGCTAGCTTGGAAAACCTGTTTCTTTTGCAACTAACAAAGTGTACGGGGTAGGTGAAGGTCTTTAGGAGACTTGCCATTAAGAGACTTAAGTTTAAAACTGGGACTACAAGGCCGGGCGTGGTGGCTCAAGCCTGTAATCCCAGCACTTTGGGAGGCCGAGGCGGGTGGATCACGAGGTCAAGAGATCGAGACCATCCTGGTCAACATGGTGAAACCCCGTCTCTACTAAAAATACAAAAAATTAGCTGGGCATGGTGGCGTGTGCCTGTAATCCCAGCTACTCAGGAGGCTGAGGCAGGAGAATTGCCTGAACCCAGGAGGCGGAGGTTGCGGTGAGCCGAGATCGGGCCATGGCACTCCAGCCTGGGTAACAAGAGTGAAACTCCGCCTTAAAAAAAAAAAAAACAAACTGGGACTACAGCTTGGAGATTTTGAATGGCTCGGTAGCAGCTCCATGAGAGAAGCCCAGCTTTGTGGCTCAGCCAGTGTCGGACTTTGTAGCCAATGGCTTTGTGGCATGGCTGGTGTCAGACTCTGCAGCTAGTGGCTTTGTGCAAACTTTACAGGCAGTGGTGAAAGCCACCTTCACCTTAGGTTTCATCTTAGAATATGTCTATTGATTTTTTTCCCCTTCCCCTGGGACATTGTCTGAATTGGCTGTCCTGAGTCTGTGCTTCCACTATAACTGCCAGGTGAATCCTTTTGCTCCTAGGATCTCTGCAAGTCTGATCAAGCAGGTCCTCCATGCTCTTGGTGGGGTGAGGGGGAGAAGATATTTGGCCCAGTAGATACTTTTTACTGGCCAGGAGAAGTGGCAGCTTGTACAGAAAATACCCTGGGGAAGGAAGCAGCAGCTTTGACAGACAGGTAACTGACAGAAGATGCTACCTTCCAGGCAAATACTCATAGAGCAGCCACCAGAAAGAATTCGACAGGCAGTTACCTGCAGAACAGCAAAGCAGACCTCTCTACCGGCTTAGGAGAATGATGGCAGTTTGGCTGCAGAGGACATGTAGTTAGTGACTCTTGTTCTTTGTTTTTCTGTAACAAACGGAAGAAAAAAGGCGATGCCAAAAGGCATTTCGGTCATATTGTTAGAGACAATCCTGGATCTTCAAAACCTGAAGCCAAGGTGTTCTGGGTTTGGGGGCACGCAGGACACCTGGGCTTAAAAGATAATTAAGTGACCAGCTACTTGGGTCATGGAAAGTCAGTGTGCCTTTATTTCCCTGTCTTTATACGCTGCCTCCTCAGAACATTATGAGGAAGCAGTGAAAGGTGAGAAGTTTTCCCTCTAACGTGAGAAGTGCCTTCTCACCCTCAGAAGCCCAAGGTGTTGGCCTCTGTGCTTACCCAAGATGAGTCAGGAGATGAGAAATTCTAGGGAACTGGCCAGAGGTTAGTCTGGCCACAAAGGATTCATCGGCTTCTGTGGTTCTGTTTTCATTTTCTCAGGGCAGAAGCCTGCACTGGAGGCATTTTGGTTGCGTTGTTGGAGACACTCCTGGATCCGTCCAGACGAGCTGCCTTTCCCGGCCTTGTGGGACCAGGCAGTGAAAAATCTTAGGTCCAGGAGGAACTGAGAGAGGAAAAGAACTCATGGCCAAATCATTCTGCTTAGCATTCTTTTTTGAGAGAGGAGGGAACAGAAGCATCTGTGGAGTTTCTGGAGCCCCCATCTGAGAGGACAGAAGTCAGGAATGAATCTTAGAAGGGTGAAGTGCTGGGAAACATGGCTGTGTTGCAGGAAGGAGCCATATTTCTGGAGTCACCTCCAGGTTTGAGGTTGTGTAGCATCCTGGTGGAGGGGAGGCTTTGGAACCAGACAAGCCAGTGTTTCAATTCTGGCTTTGCCAGTTGTTAGGTGTGTGACCCTGGGCAAATTATGTACACTCCAGAACCAGTTTCTTAGGGTTATTGCAAAGGAGAGGCAAGATAATTCACATAAAACATACGAAATGTACTGGGAGCAGCCAGTAGAAGGTAGCTGTTATAGGGAAGGAAAGAGGAAAAGAGTGAAAGGAGGTTACTCGTGGGATTGGGCAGCTAGAAGGATGAGCAGGTGGGAGAGCCCACTGATCGAGCCCCCACTCACTCAAGGTTTACAGAGAGAAAGAAACGTGAGGATGGAGAGATAGAGGAGCATGCGGAGGGGCAAGGGCCTGCCCCAGGTGCACCATTCCATACCAGTCCTTGGTCCTGCTCACTGGGTAGATAAAACCCCCAGACCTTCCCCTCTGCTTCTTCCCCATCTCAGTGTATCCCATTCTCCCAGGTGTGCCAAAAATGTTGGAGGCATCTTTGCCTCTGTTCTTTCTCTCATGCTCCACTTTAAATTGGCCAATAATATTGGCCTTCCCTTCAGGATGCTTCCTGAATCCTATGCCTTCTCACCGTCCTGTCTTCTATCAACATTTCTGACCTGGATTATCAAAATTAGCTTCCTAAGTGTTCTCTCTGCTTCCACCCTTCCTTGACCCCATAGTTCATTCTTCATAGAAAAGTCAGTGTCACGATTTTGAAACAAAAGCTAGACAAGGTCACTTCTCTACTAAGAACTCTCCACGGCTTCCCGTTTGATTTGGAGAAAATATCCAAACACCTCACAGTGTCCTCACCTCACCCCTTCCCTGTCAGGCCTCCCGTCCCCCTTTGCCCACTCCCACAGCTGTGTCAGCCCCCTCGTTGCTCCTCACGCTGGCTGGGCAGGCTCCTCCCAGGGGCTTTGTGCTTGCATTTGCCCGCTGTCTGGAAGGCTCCTCCCCAGATGCCTGCACAGCCCCCTCCCTCTTTTCATAGGCCCCCTGCTTCATGGTCACCTGAACCTGGCCACTTGCCACCATCACTCTCCCTTCAACCTCGTTTCTTTTCCTCCATGTTTCACCTCCTGGCTTGTGTTTATTTGTTCTTCTGGTTATTGCCTGCTTCCCCTCATCAGTGGGATCAGGGTCTTTGTCTTCTTCCTCACTGTCTTCCTAGAGCCTAGAATAGAATCGGGTTGGTAAGTGGTGCTCAATTTTTTTTTTTTTCATTTTTGCTAGTTTGCAGGCCTAGTCTGAATCTCAAGAGGGATGTAATAAAATTTCAAACAAAATGAAATAGTTACATATCGATTTATGTAAGAAAATGCATTCTAGAGTATATGTGTATGTATATGTATATGTGTATGTGTATGTATATGTGTATGTGTATGTATATGTGTATGTGTATGTATATATATGTATGTGTATGTATATGTGTATGTGTATGTATATGTGTATGTGTATGTATATATGTATGTGTGTATGTGTATGTATATGTGCATGTGTATATGTATGTCTATGTGTATGTGTATATATATGTGTATGTGTATGTATATGTATATGTATGTGTATGTGTATGTGTATATGTGTATGTATTTGTGTATGTGTATGTATATGTATATGTATATGTGTATGTATATGTGTATGTGTATGTAGATGTATATGTGTATGTGTATGTATATATATATGTGTATGTGTATGTGTATGTATATGTGTATGTGTATGTATATGTGTATGTATATATATGTATGTGTGTATGTGTATGTATATGTGTATGTGTATGTATATATGTGTGTGTGTATGTGTATGTATATGTGTATGTGTATGTGTATGTATATATATGTATGTGTGTGTATGTGTATGTATATGTGTATGTGTATATATATGTGTATGTATATGTGTATGTGTATATATATGTATATGTATATGTGGGAAAATAAGAGAGGTCCTGAGAATGCTAACGTTAGAGCATCTGTTTCAGAGAAGCCAAGCAGCAGTGTGCAAGGCGGTGACAGAAAGAGCCCAGTGTCTTCTCTTTTCCTCAAGGTAACTGCCCTAGGGAATACCTGTGGGTGAACCAGTTGTTCCATGTCAGGGATGTAAGCATGGATGTGATGTCCTGTCTGCCCTTCCTCATCACGTAAGAGGAAGCTGTTGCTCATCTGCTTTGTGCTAGGCCTGGCTAGGAGATGCAGGGGCCCAGCTCCTGCTCTTATCCCACCAGCAGTCTGGTTGTTCATCTGGGATTTCCTGAGTGTGCCTGGCTCATCCACTTTGCCATTCTACTCCCTTAGCAACATGAGTTGAATTGGACTTCTGTTGAATCTGGTTTGGAACCACAAGCCAAGTGCATGGGGTGAATTTTAAAACAGTTCAGTCTTCCACACACCAGAGAGCCTGTGGTAGGGCCAGCCCTGTGCCAGGCACACAGGTGACAGAGACGGTCGCTACCATCGGAGAGTTGACAGGTTGTGGAAGTAAGGAACTGCGCATTTGGGTGGTCACCCAGAGGGGGACAGATCTGACTTAAATTGTGTCCCAGTCACTTCTGACTTGGTTCTAGATTTAGAAGCTGAGAAAAAATAAAAATAGGACTAAAGATCCCAAGAGGTCTTGTGCTGACACCAAAGGTGGACAGATGTGCCTGAGAAATTGCACAGGCAAATCCCATACCCCACATGTAAGCCTCTCAGGGAGCTGGGAGAATAGAAACTGGCAGGAGCTGCCTGTGTCTGGCTCCAGTTTTGTTTGTTTTTGTTTTTAATTAAAAGCCTTTTTAAAAAACAGTTTCAGGTGTATAGAAAAAGTTAAGCAAAAATATCCGATACAGACTTGCTGTTCCAGTTTCCCCCAATCACTCACCCCCGACCAGGGTCCCCAACTATTAATATCTTATGTCAGTGTGGTTTATCTGTTAAAATTGATGAGCCAATATTGACACATTATTAACAACTACAGTCCGTGGTTTAAATTAGGGTTCACTCTTTGTGTTGTACATTTTCTGGGTTTGACAAAATGTGTGATGTCCTATATCCACCATTATAGAATTATACAGAATAATAGTTTCACTGCCTAAAAATCCCCTGTGCTCCACCTGTTTATCTCCCCTTCCCTCCCCCAGCCCCTGGCAACCACCAGTCCACTGCTGTCTCTCTAGTTTTGCCTTTTCCTGAATGTCATGCAGTTGGAATCACACAGCCTACAGCCTTTTCAAGATCAGCTTCTTTCATTTGGAAGTCCCCTTCAGTTTTAAGTACGGCTTTCTCTCCTTCCCTGCCCCATACACACTTCCAGCTGGGGAGCAGGGACTGGAAAAGGAGGAGCCCAAAGCTCCCCCACCCCCAACCAGAGCCCTTCGGGTCTGCAGTGTGGTCCCTTTAGGGGCTTCCACCAAACAGGCGGTCCCAGCGCTACTGGAGTTTAACCCAGCCTGGTAAGCTGTCAGGAGCTGCCTGTGTTTGGGTCCCACATCTGGAAACATCAGCTATGCAGACCTTCCCATCCCTAAACAGAAAGACACGAGGAGCACATGGGCTGTTTGCCTACCTCCTCAGTAGTTTGTTTTACTTGCTTTGGACCTGCGGGGAGCAGTGGGGAAGTGAGCGTCCCCTGGGCAGGCAGCGCTCTTGCATGGCTCCATCCACATCCGGTGGTGGTGGCAGGCCTCAGGTCCCTCAGCTTCTGAAGTTTCTGCTTTTGGTTCCACCCAGATTCCAGCAGTGTCTGTGTTGAGCCCTGAGAATGATGGAGCACTAGGACCTGTTTTGTGATCATTAAGGAGGAGGACCAGGAAGGCATGGCAAGTTTGAGGGCATTTTCCCTGCAAAGAAGTGCCTCTTTCTTGAGTCAGCCTCGAAGAGTAGGATTCCCTGGGAGTTTGGTGACAGAACCCCCAGGATTCAGAACACTCACCAGCCACTCTCAACACAAGACACTCTGGAGGACAGGTGATGACGGTTGATTTTACACGGCATAGAATGAGGAAGCTCCTCCAAGCCCACTCCAACTGTGGACTGCATTTAAGAGAAATGAAAGTGCATGTGAATTGGAGGGGGTCACCTGGACCATCAGATCCAGGCTGAAAAGCTCTCAGGGCTGAGGAAGGTAGACAGGATTCCAACCCTGAGGAGCAGGGCTTAACCTTAAACCTGCTGGGCACAGTGGCCCATACCTACAATCTCATCACTTTAGAGGCCAAGGCAGGCAGATTTCTGGAGGCCAGGAGGTCAAGACCAGCATGGCCACCATGGCAAAACCCCATCTCTACTAAAAATACAAAAAGAAGTCGGGTGTGGTGGTGTACACCTGTAATCCCAGCTACCCAGGAGGCTGAGGCACAAGAATCACTTGAACCCAGGAGGCAGAGGTTGCAGTGAGCAGAGATTGTACCACTGCACCCCAGCCTGGGTGACAGAGCAAGACCCTGCCTCAAAAAAAATAATAATAATAATAATAATTAAACTCCCAGCTTCTATTGCTTCAAATTTGGAGTAAATAGAGAGCTGAGGCCAGCCAGTGCCTTCTCATGCTGAAAGACGCTAGCCAGGTGTTTATTTCAGAGTTCAGTACAGAGGAGGACTGAGACTCACACAACAACTCAGAAAGTCAGCTTTTGGACTCTGGAAATTCCATGCTGAAGATCCAAGTCCGCACCACCTCCTCCTCTGGTTTTCCTTTCTTCACATGGTCCATCCTCCAATCTGTAGCCGGACCAGTGTTCACTAGGAGCACTGGCCTGCCATTCAGTGGCTCTGCCTACCCCACGTAAGTGCAGACTAATAATATGTTCCCCAGGTTTGTCCCTGAGGCTGTGAATGCTAATGCGATGGACCGGTTAAAGCCCTTTAGCTCTTCAGAGAACCGCACTCTACTGGCAAGCTAGCCTTGCTCTTGTTAAGTAGGGAATCAGGGTGCAGTCTCCTGGTGCTTGTCTTTTTAGGTCTAACTGTAGAGACTGGGAGGCTGTAACAGTGATTACTAACCATCAGCCCATCTAGAAGCCTTGGCTCTTGCCTCGGTTTACCTGGAGAGGCAGATAGTAAAGAACTACTGAACTGTGTAAGTGTGGGACCCGTGTTCCCTTCCAAATCCAGCATTTACTTCCTCTCCCTTCCTAAACTCTGCTCCCGGAGTAGGTACAGAGATAGTCCGGAGAAAGAATCACAAACTGGCTTCCATAGATACACACCAGGGAGTGTGTTTATGAGCGGGGGGCCACATTTTCTGAAACAGAAGACAAGTGTATGATCTGACAAAGCATTTGTCTCTTTTGTTTTTTCCTAATGTTGGGGGTGGGGGGTGGAGGAATCTCGGAAAGGCTAATTTATAAATATCTTGTAATATATGAAAAAAAACCACTTTTATTATAAGGAGTGGCATTCTGTATAGTAGGGCTGTCCAGAACCTCCCAGTGGTGTGGTCTTGTGTCAGAGCAGGAGGTGCAGTGAGCACAGAATGGGTCTTTCTCCGCGTGGGGGGCTTCACCGAGCACTGGTAGAAAGAAGTCTCTGGTGTGGTCTGGGTCTTCTCTAGTACTTTCTCTCCAGAGCAACCTGTAGACAGGAGGGTGGGCTCCTGGATTTACTGACCACCATCCCATGTCCTTCTCCAAGAAAAGCCAGCCTCCAAGGCATTGGAACAGGGAGGCCCCTTAATAACTAAGTTCCAGATCCGTTGAAAGTCAGGAAGTAAAGAGGAACTGTGTCCAATTGTGATGGAATCTTAAGCAGGCAGAGCCAACTTTCCCCACATGAGAAATTAACCAAAATGCCAATGTTAATATCCTTAATCTGGGTGGGGGAATGGTAGACCCTGTTTCTGTGCATCTCAGGCAAGATGAACCTGGCCAGGAGTGCTGACCTGTCTCCCTTGTGGGAATAAGGCTACCCACTAAAGCTTGTGATGCCCGCTGCAGCCTGCCTCTCCTCTCAGTTTAGCACTGAACTGTGCACCTGGGAATCACAGAACCTCAACAGGGGGATCCTTTCTGCAACTGGTAGAGCCTAGGAGCAGGAGGCTAGAATTATCCCCACCCCTTCTGCCTCTTCCCTTCTTCATGCCTCTCCAATTCCCCACACTTTGCTCCTGCTGTAAACAGTGGTGCCTGATCCAGCTGGCAAGGCTCCATGTGTTACCTGAGAGCAGCACATTCATGCCTCTTCAGTCAGTTGCCAGAGGGGCCTGAAGACATTTGCAGCCATCAGAGTTGCCTTTCTTTTTTTTTTCTTTTTTTTGAGACGGAGTTTCGCTCTTGTTACCCAGGCTGGAGTGCAATGGCGCGATCTCGGCTCCCCGCAACCTCCGCCTCCTGGGTTCAGGCAATTCTCCTGCCTCAGCCTCCTGAGTAGCTGGGATTACAGGCACGCGCCACCATGCCCAGCTATTTTTTGTATATTTAGTAGAGACGGGGTTTCACCATGTTGACCAGGATAGTCTCGATCTCTTGACCTCGTGATCCACCCGCCTCGGCCTCCCAAAGTGCTGGGATTACAGGCGTGAGCCACCGCGCCCGGCCCAGAGTTGCCTTTCAATTGACCAGTTAACAGATGCTGAACACTAAGCCTATTGCCTTCAAGATAATCTGTATTCTGGTTTCTGAGTATTTCTCAGATGACAGCAAGAGGTCATACTGCCTTGAATTGCATGATCCATGTAATCATAGAAGAGTGCATGGCTTAGGGGAGGGGCTTTGGTGGCCTCCATTATCCCATTATCATTATTATTAGTTTGGTTTGAGATGAGCTGCTGATTTATAATTCTCCCACAAGAGCCCATATTCTTGGAGAATGTGGCTATTTGAAGAGTTTTGGCAATTATGCTATGTTGTATAGATTGAGAAGTGGAGGCCCAAGGAAAAGTAATATGTTCATAAGCCCAAGCTGGCTTCCTTTATGGGTCTGCACCTGGACCTCAAGGCCTCTGCGCATGGTTTGTTCTAAAGCAGTGAAAGCCAGCCACAGTTGGTGACTTGTCACCGGTGAGATATGCACAGTCCTGGGAAAAGCCCTTCATGGATAGGGAAGCCCCAGAAAGATGAGAGTGGGGGACAGCCAGATGGCTCCCAGTGTTGAGTCCAGAGAGCCAGGGAGATGGGTTTCCTCTGGCTGTGAGCAGCAGTCCTCTTTTCAGGGGTAGGGCTGCCTCTGTGGCTCAACCTTGAAGAGCCCTCTTTTCCACCAAACCTGGGCACTCACTGAAACCTGCCTGACAATGCGACTTTCCTTAATTGAAAGGACATCGGGTAGTTGGGCGAGTGGGAGTTTCTGCACATCAGTGCAGGATTGGGAAGGTCTGAGAGGATCTTATTCCAGTTATCCTACTGAAAACTAGTGTTTTATTTTATAATTTAAAAAAAAAATTGAGCTGGGCCTGGTGCTTCACACCTGTAACCCCAGCACTTTAAGAGGCCAAGGTGGGTGGATTCTGAGGTCAGGAGTTTGAGACCAGCCTGCCCAATATGGTGAAACCCCGTCTCTACTAAAATTACAAAAATTAGCTGGCCGTCGTGGCGCTTGCCTGTAATCCAAGCTACTCAGGAGGCTGAGGCAGAAGAATTGCTTAACTCAGGAGGTGGAGGTTGCAGTGAGCCGAGATTGTGCCACTGCATTCCAGCCTGGGCAGCAGAGTAAGACTCTGTCTCCAAAAAAAAAAAAAAAAAAACTTTAATCTTTAAAAACTCAAAGAGATATAAAAGCATAGTATGAACCCTGTCTACCCATCACCCAGATTCAGCAATTAGCAAGACAAACAAGTATTTGGGTTTTTTAAAAATATGATTTTGTTTTTGTTACTGTGCTCTGTATGCAGGTTAGGTCCAAGATGGATGCCCAAGGTTACTCTTTCTAAGAGAAGTATGTAATCCAGCTTTCCTACCACCTTCCCAAGAGTGAAGTGGAAAGGAAAGAGCTTTGGCCAGGGTACTAGGGTTTGATTTGCGATTGCTCCCTGGTGCTCTGAGATGTTTCTGTGCATCTCCTTTAGCAGACGCTGAGCTTGAATTTTATGCTTGGATTCCC
Source organism: Callithrix jacchus (assembly GCF_049354715.1). NCBI lineage: Eukaryota > Metazoa > Chordata > Mammalia > Primates > Cebidae > Callithrix > Callithrix jacchus. The sequence continues at coordinate 103,984,199 of NC_133516.1, read as the reverse complement.
AGGGCCTACTATTTAATGGCTGTTCCATAAGCATTATTGACTTGTGAGGCAAGTGATTTCATGAGATAGTGACTTTCCCTCTGGACAGGTTTAAGGAAGTTAGTGCTTAGCTCACCATCCTTGGGGAGGGGGGCAGATGATGGTGTAGAGTTGAGGTGGGGCCATGATTCGAACCCCTAGGGGACACTGAGAGGGAAGGACAGAGCCTCTCAGGTGAAGGGTTAGGAGTGCAGGGCTCTTGATTTTGCTGAGAAGGAGGAAGTCAGCAAGAAGGAAGAGCAGGAGAGATTGGGGCAGATCTGTTCTCTGTGCCTGGCCTCCAGATTCAGTCAATCGCAGGCCCTGGGTGATGTGGGTCAGGATTATGAGAACGGAGACTCCATCTCCAGACCCTTTTTCTGGGTGGCCACAAGCAGCCTGCAAGCCACCTGCACCACCAGGCCCCACGTGCCATTCCAAGGACTGTTTTACTCACTTTAGAGTTGGAAGGAGGGAGCAAGCAAGGCAAGGGGCTGTTCCAAGTGTTGGGGGAGTGGGGTCCACTTCCTGTCTCTGGAGCTCTCTGCAGTCTGGCCGTTCTGAGCTCCTCTGGGGCAGGGCTGGGTGGGGTATGAAATGGGATATGCAGGGAAAGGAGGGACCCTGATCCTAGGGTGTAGCAGAGGCCTCAGGCAGGGTGTCTCTAAGGCTCTGATTTTCAGCAGGCAACCTGCCCCTCCCATCCCTGCCTGGTCTCTCAGTTTAAACTTCCAGCCTGATCCTCTCCTCCCATACATGCATGATGTCTGTGTGTGTGTGTTTTAATTTTTATTCTTGGCAGAAGTTGACACACAAGATGGATTTGGAAGGAGATTAAACCAGTCTGGGAATATGTTGGGCAGCAGGCAGCCTCATTCCTGGAGTGGGAGGGCCAGGAAGGAGTGGGGCTGCAGCTCTGAGGTGGGGGTGGAGGGTTGTCTCCTCCCCCAGTAGGAACCCAACTGAAACTAGAAGCTGAGCCGTTAACCCTTTGGGTTGTCAAACAGCCGGTTTCAGTGAGCCAAAGCCCTCTGGTGTGGTCTGGTGTGAAGAGGATGTGGGACCCTCGGATGGCCAGCACCTGTTCTGCTTCTCAGTGGTCTGTCACAAGGCCCTGGAAGCTGTTGCGCCTGTTCAAGGTGTCACTGATGGCGTCTAAGACTTTGATGTGCAGTTGCTTAAATTTGCATGTGCTTGGAAAACATTCCTCCTCTGCTAGGTCTATCTTGGGTCCATCCTATCCCTGCCCCCGGTCAGCAGCAGTCACTATGGTTTGTCACCTTTGCCACTGTAGAGGCTGCCCCTGCCCCCAGAGTAGGTGTTCTTTGCAATGGCGGCTGCCTCTTCGGCCTTTATTTCTGTGCAAAGAAGAGAAAATGAGGCCGGGCGCGGTGGCTCAAGCCTGTAATCCCAGCACTTTGGGAGGCCGAGGCGGGTGGATCACGAGGTCAAGAGATCGAGACCATCCTGGTCAACATGGTGAAACCCCGTCTCTATTAAAAATACAAAAAATTAGCTGGGCGTGGTGGCACGTGCCTGTAATCCCAGCTACTCAGGAGGCTGAGGCAGGAGTATTGCCTGAACCCAGGAGGTGGAGGTTGCGGTGAGCCGAGATCACGCCATTGCACTCCAGCCTGGGTAACGAGAGCAAAACTCTGTCTCTAAAAAAAAAAAAAAAAAGAAACGAGAAGGAGCTGCTTGTCTCTCAGTACCTGGTAGTGCTTGTAACTCTGATCCCAGATTCAAAGCGCGGCTGCCAATCTTTGGGCTGTGTTCCTACTCAGACACTCAGGACTGACTCTGTAGGTGTGGAGAGCTTTTGGGAGTGCATCTTCAGGAGTACATTGTGGGAATCCGCCAAACCAACTCATCTGAAACACGGTGGCTAGTGCATGACTCCAACTCGGACTGACTTCTTTTTTTCTGCCTTTCTTAATTCCTGTTTTGAAAACAGTTTTGTTGTGTGCCTCTTTTAAGCTGCCAAGGACACCAAGACCAGCAGGCAAGGGAAGCAGACACTCTAGGCCTTGAACCCTTTGCTAAAGCAAGTTCCTTAATCTCTCTGGGTCTCGCTTGCCGCACCTGTAAGGGGATGAGAATACTGCCTACCTCATACAGTTGTTTAGTGGTTGGACAAGACCATTCCTGTGTATTAGCTCATTATCTTGTACATATTAATCCAACAAGTGATCAAATAAGATTGATAATTTCTTTTCATTCTCAATATGTGCATCGATCTCATATTGCAACAAAAATCTAGTATACTACATTCAATAAATCTCAATGATTTTTAACTCGCATTTACAAATCAGTAGGAAATTAGTAATTTAGCAGGGAAAAAGGGCAATCTTTCAATGTTAACCTGCTCAGCATGGCTTTTTCAGCAAACTATTAGATGGTATATTTTGTATGACTTACTAAACAAAGTCATTTCAGATCTGTAAAGCTTGTTAACAAAATAGTAAATGTGTTTTCATCTTTTTTTCCAAAATACTTATCCACATTGCGCGAATACAACAGAATCCTGGAATTAGGGGAAGTGTTCTTTGTAAGCTGAAGGAGTTGATTGCTGGGGATTAGACACAGCAAATTCCTCAGCTGGGATAATGGGGCAAGGAACAGCATTTTATGGCTGAGAGTGGCTGGGAAACGAGGCCTGTGGGAGGACGGAAGATAAAATGCCGGTGGTGACATGAGAATATTTGAAGGTAGCTTTTTTCGAATTTGCCTTTTTAATTACAGCAGTGTTGCTACATACCTAGTGTGATTATTTCTGAGGCATTTAAGGCAAAAAGGGCAAATTCACTGATCCTCAGCGATAACTGACGTTAAAATTTAGGTGTCTCCTGACGCGTTCCTGTGATAACCCAAATAACTCCCACCACGTATTCATATGTAACGTCTTTAATTATAAAAATGGGATCCTGCTGGTTTGTAAATTGCTTCAGGACATTCTCTGGAACCTCTTAGGCCAGCATTCCTCAAAGTGTATTTGGTGAAGGCCTCATCACTAATGGTACACTGAGGGGAAGACAGGGTCGTTTTGTCAAATGAGTCCAGGTCAACTGAGTCCAAGCCTGTGGGTACAGACTTCAGCGCGTACTCTCTCCCTCTCTTAGCAATTCACGAGGCACAGAGCATGCTGAAGGCTCTGCAAAGTCCTGCAGTAAAGAAATCTGATTAGCTTTTCTTCACATAGCATTTTCCTACATTATTTTTGGTAACATGTTTTAATATCTGGTAGGTTTCTAGGAAGTTCCTCACTAACCTTCTTTCCACCACTACACCCCTCTGCCTTGTGAGATAGGCAGGAAAACAGCCCATCTGTTCATTTAATCAGAAAATACTTCTGCACTCCTACTATGTGCCAAGCATTGTGACCGATGCTGGGGGTATGTGGATGAGCAGGACAGAAGGCTCTCTGCCCTCACAGGCTCACTGTCTGCAGCACAGTGATGCTGCCAGTCACATCCATCATTAGTCAGGATGGATGGCTGTGCGCTGTGCACCCGGGAATGGCAGAACCTCAGCAGGGAGATCCTCTTTGCAACTGCTGGAGCCTAGGAGCAGGAGGCTAGAATTATCCCCAACCCCTCTGCTCCTTCCCTTCTTCATGCCTCTCCAATTCCCCACACTTTGCTCTTGCTGTAAACAGTGGTGCCTGATCCAGCTGGCAAGGCTCCATGTGTTTGTTTTCTCTGTATGTGCCAGCCTTGCACCAAGGCCACTGAGCTTCCCAAGTTGGGGAGTGCTGGCAGGGGGTGGGGGTGGGGGGCTTCCAGCAGAAGGCAGGGACTGATTGACAGAGCAACTGGAGCGTGCTTCAGATTTCCAAACTGATATTTATTTAAGTTTTAGGTGATTTAAAAGGGCTTTGTAATTGAGAAAGGAAGGATTGGGGATGAAGCTGGGGACTGAATGTGTATATTTGGGGGTCAGGGAGGCGGCAAAGAGTGGGTTTGTATGAGGTCAGATGGGAAAAAAGTAAACTGTCATGACTTAAAACTTACTTAGCAGCTGGGGCTGTTTGCTGTGCGTGTGTGTGGGGGGGGGGGGGGCGGGGTGCGCGCATGTGCACGTGCCTGTCTTAGAGGTGGAGAATGCACATGTCCAGGGCAGGATGTTGGGCCAGCCTGTGTGGAGGTATCCAGCCCCCGAGATATTGCCTCTTGTTAAACCTCTTTTGTTGAAATACTAGGCATGAATTTGCAGTAAGCATTAGAGTAATGAAAGTATTCCTAAAAGTAACCCTAAGAGGAGTTACTCAGATGTAATAAGTTGCTGTCACTTGTCCCGGCTACTGTTATAGATGTTTACTGATGTGATCGGTTTTCTTCAGCATCCCTGTGCGTGTAGATTTTGTTGGCCTGTGCCAGACTGGTTCCTTTGAAAGGTCAGGGTAAGGGTTTCTTGCTTGCATAAAACTCTAAGAGGGATGGATATTGCCCATGTGCAGCCGGATGTGAACTGAGGAGTGGTAGCTTCTCATCTCCTATCTTGGCACTGACTTCAGCAGTTTAACCATTTTACCCCAAGGCTTAGCTTTTTATTTGAATGCGTCAGATTTCCTGCAAGCATGCTTAAGCCTGTTAGGGGTTGGGGTGTGTGTGTGTCCCCCCCAGGTTGGGGCTGGCTTTGCCTGGCATCTGTTTGAATTAGCCCCAGAGAAAGGCCAAGATGAAGCAGCCTATCGTCATTCAGTCCAGGTCACAGCACCTGAGACCTATTTTGAGTCATGTGGCAGGTATAAATGTGGGCCTAGGGCCATTGGTTGTTTAATTATCACGAGGAAGGGGCATAGAGAATGACTGCAAGTGACAGCTTAATTGGAATTGGTGGTAATTATGTTGCCTAACAGAGAAAATGAAAGTGAGTCTTTTTAACCCCCAAGCCTTCCTAAATGCACAGCTTCTCATACCAAGAAAACAGCTCCTCACTAGTCTGTATGACTACAGTGCTCGCTCCTTCCCACCATGATCTTTCACCTTTGCATCTCAGGTGCATTCATTCACTCAACAGGTGTTTGCTTTGTACGTAGAAGTGTAGTAGATGCTGAAGATGCCTTGTGAATAAGATCATTGCTGTTCCTGCCCTTGGTCTAACAGTCAGGTGAAACCTAAATACTTAACAGTGTGCTGGGCTCTCGGGGCATGAAGAGCTGGGGGCCTCACCCCTGTCTTGTGGGCTGCCTGACATAGAGGGGGTACTTGAGACCTGTCTGTCGAATGGAACAGCCTCCTCAGGCATCTACTTCTGTTTATATTCTTCTTCTCCACATTCAGCCCACCCTCCCCCATCCCATGCTTGGAAGGTCTTGTGTCCTGCCTGCCTGCTCCACTAATTAAGAACCACAGTGTGCGCTCAAACGAAATCCCTAAGGGAGACAGGAATGGGGACATTAGACACTCGTGGATCACCTTCCCCTGCTCAAGCTCCACTTTGCAGCCAGAGTCCCCCCTGGGATTCATCAGATCCAAACTCCATGGACCAGGTAGGCCTGGAAAAGACCTTGGCGGTGGAAGGTCTTTACAGCTTAGCAGACATTCATTGAGTACCTGCTATATGCTGAGGAGGGAGACTTACAAACAGGGAAGTGTGAAAAGGACAGTGTGAGTCATGAAGCTGAAGCATCTATAGCTCTAGGGCTTCTTCCTGCCGTAACTGACAGACTTTGGCATATCTTCCAGAACTATGTAAGGAATCAATCTAGATGATCTAAAAGGGAATTCTTTTAAATTTGTGAAAGAAGCTACATTGGCCGGGCCTATAATCCCAGCACTTTGGGAGGCCGAGGCGGGTGGATCACAAGGTCAAGAGATCAAGACCATCCTGGTCAACAAGGTGAAACCCCGTCTCTATTAAAAATACAAAAAATTAGCTGGGCGTGGTGGTGCGTGCCTGTAATCCCAGCTACTCGGGAGGCTGAGGCAGGAGAATTGCCTGAACCCAGGAGGCGGAGATTGCGGTGAGCCGAGATCGCGCCATTGCACTCCAGCCTGGGTAACAAGAGCGAAACTCCATCTCACAAAAAAAAAAAGAAAGAAAGAAAGTAGGAAGCTACATTAAGAACTGACCTTCCAATATACTGAGGAGGGCCTAAGTGTGTGTGTGTGCACCTGTGTACAAGGGCATGTGCTCACAGGTGTGTAGGAACCTGTGAACACTTCTTTTATCATTCTTCTGATGTCTTTGTTAGTGTTCCCAGCTCCTTGACTGTTCTTAGTGAAATCCGCAGTTTATCTTGTAGCTTAACTCTTCTCGAGGCCCATGCTACATTTTAATTTTGGTAAAATGGAATGATGTTCTCAAAGCTGATGGGGACTAGGTCCGAAGTTCACTGAAGCCTGGAGGCTGTGCCTTGTTTTCCTCCACATCTCCTCAGCCCATCGAACAGTGTGTGGCACCTGGAGGGTGCTCAGCATCAGCACTGAGTTGCGCCCAGTGCCACCCCAGGGACCTGGACCTCTCCTCAGGAGTGACTTTGGGATTGCCAGCTGTTCTGTCTGCTCCTCTGAGCATGAACACTAAGCAGAGTGCCTTGTTTTTACTCCACTGAGGAGCCGAATCCCGTTGCTCCCGGGAGCATTTCTTGGGGTAATACAGCCTGTTTTTCTCAGGGCTCCATTGTTTTCCATAGGCACTCTCAGATGGAGTCAGTGTTCGTCTTCCTCTGAGCCTCTTTGTAATAGTATAGTAAGGTTTGTGTTCACACACTGGTTGCTGGTCAAATGGGATCCGTTTCCCTTGTGTTAAGAGATAGGACTTGAAGCTCTTAAGATCTGCCGTGAGTGCTGTGCAGGCCCTGGGACTGTTTGTATGTGTTTTTGGTGCTGTCTACAGGCTCTAAACAGTTCTTTTACGTGGACTGTTCTGTCAACTCTGAGCACCTAAAGGTTGGGAAGCAGATGCTTGTGTTTCCAGCCACTATAGTAGCATTTTAGTTCATTGTACATGACTTGCGTGGGTCTAGCCCTGGTCATATGTTGCAATTAGAAACGGGGAGGGAGAAAAAGAACAGGTGGTTTTGCTGTGGCTTTGTGCATTCACTGAACGAGGTCAGAGGTGAGCCCCTTTCTGGGGCTGGGAGTGAGGTCCAGGAGGGATTATAGGGGTATGTTTTCCTTCATATAAACACTTCTCCACAACGTCTTGTCTCAGTTGACCTACTGATGAGGATGTTTTCTTTTTCCCTCTGAACAAGTAGAGACACTGTGAAGAAATTATGATTATTATTGTCATTAGCATCAAGAGTGCAGAGAGGGCATACGTGGGGGAGGGTGAAGAGGTCATCAGCTTAAGTGATATTAAACACTGACTAGTGTGGGTAGAGATGGAGACACTAGGAACTAAATCTTGCCACAAACTTGGGAACACGAGAGCATTCTCCATGGATCCCTATTCCACAGGGCCATTTCAAGGGTCTGTAAAACATTATATAGAATTTATTTTCAAAAAAACAAAGAATATTTCTTGACCTTCCGATGCATGTGTGTAGGGTGGAAAAGTCAGCCCATTGCTTAATTTTGTATAGGAAAGAGCAACGGGATGGTATCATGTGTGTTTAGAGTTGTTAAAGTTTATTATGTCTGGCAAGGCTGTGGAGAAAAAAGAAAGCTTATATACTGTTGGTGGAAACGTGACTTAACACAACCCCTGTGGAAAACAACATGGAGATTTCTCAGAGAACTGAAAATAGAAGTCTCATTTGATCCAGCAAGCCCATGATTATCTACCCAGAGGAAAGGAAATCATTACATAAAAAAGATTCCTGCACCTCTGTGTTTATGGCAGCACTAGATCACAATAGCAAAGATATGGAATTAACATATATGTCTATCAATGGGAGATTGGACAAAGAAAACGCAGTGTATATATATACCTATATATGTACACATGGAATACTGCTCAGCCATAAAAAAAAGAATGAAATCATGTCTTTTGCAGCAACATAGAAGGAATTGGAAGTCTTTCTCTTAAGTGAAGTAACTCAGAAACAAATCCAAGTACCATGTGTTCTCACTAGTAAATGGGAACTGAATAACGTGTACAGATGGACATAGAGTATGGAATGATAGACAGTGGACACTTGGAAGGGTGGGAGGGTGGGAAGGGGGTGAGGGGGATAAGAAACTACCTAATTGGTACGATGTACATAATCGGGTGATGGTTACATTAACACAGTATTCCATGTAACAAAGTGCACTTATAACCCCTAAACCTACAAAAATAACTTAAAATAAAAAGTGAGCAATGAACATTTTTTTTAGTAGCGCATGTCTTCAGGTCTTAAAGGATGTTGATCCACAAGCCAAAAAGGTGGCAATTCCACTGCATTAAATCAGGCATCCGGTGAGTCGCTTCTGGAGGAAAAGTTTCATGACCCCGACTCCCAAATTATGGCATGATTGGTCTATGCCAGGGTGCTTGTGCACATTATCTTACTAACTGTTTAAATAGTTCATCAAAGTATTATCATTCTTACTTTCACAAAGTATAAACTGAGGCTCAAAGATGTTTAGTAACTCACCCAAGGTTACCCTTCTGTGCAGGGTAGAAGAGCTTCAGAAGCCAAGGCTCATCGTTCTTCAGCACCTGATCCTGCTGAGCTGTCACTTGGTAGAGAAGCTTTGTCTATAATAAAATTTGAGATGAGACCTAACACCCTTATGTGATAGCACATCAGGAAGTGTTTTGATAATGTATCAAAATGGGGCCAGTAACATGCCTTGGGAGGTAAAGATGAAAAGTGATCATGGATATGAAGCAGGCAGCCTTGGGCTTAGCACATCACAGGAGCTGGGCAGGCCTGGTTCAAATCTTCACTCTGAGATTTGCCATCGATGTGATCTTGGACAAGATTTTAATCACTCTGGACTTCAGTTTCCTAATCTATAAAATGGGTTGACCACACACACACCTTCCAGAACTACTGTGAGATTGTCAAATTCGATGAATTACGACTATGGCCTATAGGAGGTGCTTGCCAAAGGAATAGTAGCTTCCCAGTTACCATTTACTGTTTGGTTGAGCTTAGTGTTTTAGAAAGAAGGTAGATGGCAATGCAGAGGCAGATTAGATGGAGAGAAGAGGGAGCCTGAGAGCCAGTTTGAGGGCTCCAGACCTGTGCTCTTCAATAAATCAGCCACTAGCCCATGTGGCTGCTGGGCCTCTGAATGTGGCTAGTCTCAATTGGATGAGCAGTAAACATAAAATACACAGAAGGAAAAAAATGTAAAACATCTCAATTTTTATCTTGATTACATGTTGAAATTATATTTTGGATATATCATGTTAAAAGACATTGAAATGATCTTCATGTGTTTTTTAACATGGCTACTAGAAAATTAAACATTACATAGGGGGCTGGAATTATATTTCCGTTGGACAGCATGGCTCATGCCGGAAGTAGAGTCCATACAGCTGATCAGATCCTGGGGCAGAGAAGCAGGGAGAAGCAGGAGACAAGATGACTCCAAGGTTGGGCAGCCAAGTAGGTCGAAAATCTTTTCATGGCTTTAGGGAAGGTAGGAGAAGATTAGACAAGTTTATGTTTGTATAAGCAGGTCATTAATGGGTGTCCTCTGAGCAGTGACACAAAAGGCAAGGATTTGGTTTAGACGAGAATAACTGTCCCTGCCTTCCTTGTAAGTTGGCCATTCAGGCTTCTTCCATGTCACATACTGTACATGCTGTCATTCCTGCAGAGACTTGTTAGGGTTACCTCTTCCCACGCCTGTATGCTCACAGCCCACGTGAGGGGATTACCACCAGGTTCAGAGCATACTTGGTGCCCAGGGGCTTCTGGAGTGAAAGATTACTAACCAGTGTGCTCTTTGCAGAGAAGGTTGGGAAGAGCTTGGCTGCTCTGTGGGGCCCCCGAGAGCTCCAGATACTTCTGCTTGCCCTTTTGTGGAGCTCTCTTCTAACCCATGGAATATGCTGAGTCACAGGAGCCCAGAGTAGGACTGTGTAGAAAAAATAAATTGCAGGGAAGGCTTCCACAGGGAGGCCAACTGTTCGCAAAGCCGCGTTAGACCCAGCTCAGTGTGTGTCTCCACTACTCTGGCTTTTCTAAGATTCCGGGAGTCATCAGGGAGGTCATACCGAGGCCCAAGGAGCTGAAACTGGCTTCTGGATAGCGTTTCCGATGACCAAATGATACTTAGGTTTGAGAGCCAGGCATTGAAATTGTACCTGGCCTCTGAAATAGCAGGAGTGTTGGGATATAGGGCCTTGGGTTGACCTAGAAGACCAGAGATCGATGATGCATCTCGGCAGCGGGTAAGAGCAAGGAATGTAGACTATATCAAGCTTGGAAGGCAAAAATCCACAACAAGCACCGCGTCTGCCTTGGTTTTAGCCATTTCAGCTGACTTTGCCTACCTGGCATTGGTACTGGAGGAGGGAATAACAGAGGACACCTATGAGATGCTCGCTCACTCTGGCAGGGTTGTTGGGGCACCTGCAGGAGGAGCCTTTTGCTTCTCCTAAAGCCATTTTCGTCTGCCCCGGCTCCGACTGTGGTTGTCAGGTAGCGTTTCAAGGTCTTCATCAGCAGTAGTCAAACTCCAGGAGCATGTGTTCATTCAGAAATCCTTCATTGAACTCCTTCTATGTGTTAGATATACCATGGGATTAAAATTTCAACTATAGGGAAATGTATGAGAGTACTTTTAATTTTCATTTCCTTCTTTTCTTTTCTACCCCGATTTAAATTTGTGACTTTTTACAATCGCAGAACAAATCGTTTTAGGTTTTACAAGTTATGAAAACTACTTATTTATCCTTTGAGGAATTCTGTCTTGGTTATGAATTTTCTTTTTGTTGCAAAGATGGGAGAAATTTACTCTTTCCTTCCCACGTTCCCTGGCCCTCCTTTCCTATTGAGCATTGGAGGGAAGATGCCCTTAGACCTCAGGCATCCCCAAGCCTGACTTCCAGCAGATATACTTGTGAGAAGGCCCAGCCTACTGAAGAACCCACTCCCTTAATGCAGAGAGGCCCCTTGTGCCCATAGCTTGGCTGTGGCAGACCACAGCTGTCACCTCCTCCTCAGCCAGAGCCAGGCGAACCAGAGGAGGAAATGGGCCAGACTTGGCAGGCTGGTAGGTCCTCTGCCCCTACGGGGGCCCTTTATTTCTAAAGTGGTTTCATCCCAGCACCACATCTGTGATTTCTCAAGGCCACTGGAAAGCTGAGAATTGCCCACAGGCCCGATAGCACAGGAGGGTAGGTGTCACTGGCCTTAATGACCTTGTGTGGACTGGGATTGTGTTGATAGGGCTGGGGTGAGGATTCCGGAGAGAGGGTCAGAAATACCTAGGCATAGGTGGCCAACTAACTATGAAGGTTTCTGTCCCTGAAGCCCTGACGGGTGGGTGCTCTGCCGGAGACCATGCTCACCCATACTCTCTAAGACGTGTGCACAGTTCAGACCTGCACACATCTGCACACACAACACCAAGTGTTCGTGGCCCTGTGTGGATGCTGCACCCCTCTGTCCCTCTGCTCTCCAGGGAACTCCTACTTCTCACTTCTTCCCACCACCCAACACCACCGTAGCACTCCTCACTCCTAATCCCGAAGTCCAGCCTTTCCCCCAGCCCCAGTCTCTCTAGATTAGAGCTCTCAGGGGACCAGGACCTTTCGAAAGGAAGAAAGAAAGGAAAAGGGAGGAAAAACAGAAAAAAAGTGGGAAACAGAAGAATGAAACCGGGAAGGGGCAGTGGTGCCTTGAGCTATCTCACTGCATTACAATGAATATGGACTCTATTAAGCTCCGTTCTGCCTGTTAGTGTTTCCCGGGGCAACACAGCCCCCATATGGCAAGCATGCAGCAGATTAGGGTAGGCCCCCGGGCCGCATTGAAGGCCAGTGGCCTGACTGGCAGGTGAACCCCTTCCCACCTCCCCCTTCTCCTCACACTTGACACCGCCTGTGTTTATCTAAAGCAAGGAGGGGGGGCCATTTGAAAGGTTTTTGTCCTGGCTCGGAGAAGGGAGAGGAGGAGGCTGGAGGCAGGGTGGAGAGAAGGAGGTTAAGGGAGGAAGGAGGGGGGAGGCGAGGAGGGAAGGCTTCATAAATATTCAAGAGGAGCTCTGAATGGAGAGAGAAATAAAGCAGATGGAATTCCGGTTAAAGAACAGCACAATCACCCTGTTTTGAGCCCTCCAAAAACAAAAAAAAAGAAAAGAGAACGGCCTTCTAGGAGTGTAGAGGCTGCGTTTATCCAATTAGCAGGGTTGTCATATTGAATGTGTATGGAATGGGGTGGGGGAGTTGAGCGGGGAGCCTGGAAGAAAGGAAGTGGTTTCCTTTTCTTTCAGTTTTCCAGTTTAGCAGTAAAGCCCCCACACCATGGGTAGATGTGTGGATTTTTTTTTTTTTTAACTCTTTAAAGAAATGAGGTCATTTTGGGGAAAGGGATGAGTGACAAAACTCCCGAGTAACTTCTTCCTCCAGTGCTGGAGGTGGGAGAGGATTAAGCGTGTTTTACCAAAAGCTCAGTGGGCAAATCAAGAGGTAAGACCTCTCCTTGACTGACGTGGCAGAGGTGGCTTCTCCCTAGGGGGGGCTCCTCCCGGAGGGAAGATGCTGTACCCTCCTTCTTCCCTTTCTGCTTGCCTTGATAGTGAGTGGAAATAGGCTCTGTTTGTCAGCACCTTGTTGTAAATTCTGGGTTCAGTGAGAGGAACCCAGGTTTGGCTGATCTCCCCAAAACACCTCTTTGATTATATAATTTCCTTGCTCAAAAACCATCGCTAACTCTCTCCTTCTGTGGTATGAATTTTAAACTCTTTTCTCTGGTCTTCCACAGTCAGACCCAAGCTCAGGGTCCTGCCTTGTCTCTCTTCATTCTGGGTAAGTCTCCAAAGTCGGGTGCGAGTTCTAAGGGGAAATGTAAATAATCCCATTGGAGCACTGTTAGATTACAGTAGAGATTCCCTTAATGTTTATTTCTGCCTAAAAAAGGAATAGGAAAGAAATTCAGCTGTGCTAATATTTAATATATGGTTTGGCCGTGGGACCTTTGGTCTATACATCAGGCTGTCATGTATCACAACAGTGTCCCAGGCATCTCCATGGGTAAACGGCCTGACAGGGTGGGGGCGTCACGTCACTCGTTCTCCCCAGTTTTCCTGTTCTGCCTTAAGTGGATTTACAGATTATATTATTTAGTTTAACTAAATTAACTCTCACAAAAGGACAAGTGGCTTAAAGAGATTGCCACAAAGAAACTGTGGGTTGAAGAGAAGGCTGGTAATCCAAGCACATGCAAACAGGAAGAAAACAGCAGAGCTGACCCTTTTCAAGCCACAGGAGGGAGTAAAAACAGTGATAATGGAATCATTTCTGATGAGAAGTCAACAAGATAATTAACAGCCTGAGCAGATGATTTGAAAGAGGTTACACCCATGTCATTAGCGTGATGCTGATCCTAAATAGGCATTCTGCCTCGACCTATTACCTAACGATATTTTAAGACAGTCATGGTTAGGGAGTTATTAAAATGTCGTTTCATTTTCACCTGCTCTTTTTAACATCTTAGTCCTGCAGTGCATGTATTTATAAGTAAAGAAGGATACATGTATTAGGGATGTTTGCCCAGAATACGTCACTCAGGTGGTAGGAGGATCAGGGAAGTTTGGAGTCCTGTGTTACAGATAAGCCCGACGGCTTGACACACCATTCTGCAAACAGAAGACCAGCGTTCCCACCAGGTCAGCACCACCTTCCTGCTGTGCCCTCCTCCTCCTTGCTGGTACCTACCTCAAGAGGTCTAGTTTCAAATCCTATTTCCAGAACATCTTCCCTTAAGACCTGAAACCGAAAACCCTCTTCTGCCTCGGCTCTCACCTGCCGCTTCATATTGGTGGCTGAGCTGATTGGCGAACGTATTAAAGAATGCTAAGGTTGTAACAGGAGAATAATCACAAGATTTCAGTGGTTTTGTGCGACAAGGGTTTATTCTTCTCATGTCTGTCACATCTTGAGCTAATTGCATTGATCTTATAGCAAATGGCCTTCTGAGCCATGTGACTGGAGAAGCCAAGATGGAAGCGTCTGTCAATCTCTTAACCCCCATGGGCAGTAGCGACACAGGAGGTTCACTTACACTTCGTCGGCCGGCACTAGCCACAGGGCCCTAAGCTCACTGCACAGGAGGCTAGGAAATGAAGAGGAACTTGTGGATATTCGCTGGGTGCTAGTGAGTTTATGTCCCAAATGTTGCTTTGGGCTTCTAAGGACTGAATCGATCTTCTGCTCACAGTGCCTTGCATACTGTGTTGTGTGTGGTCAAGTATAGCAATATTTTTTTCTTCCCAATAATATTAATAATTAAAAGTCATAGCACACATCTTTTGTTAAAGAAGACTCATACAGAAAATCTGGATGAGGAATAAGGTAAAATATACTTAGAGGCTGGGCAGAGCATGGCTCATCCTTAGAAACACCAAACCATTGCTTTTTTCTCCCCTATTTGACATCAGAATGTTGTGGGTCGATGTTCCTGGTACTAGTCTAGAACTTCGCTGTCTCACTGGGCAACCACTCGCCCTATATAGCTATTTAAATGAAATCTAACGAAAATTAGAAGTTCAGTGTCATAGTCACATTAGCCACATTTTGAGAATTTAATAGCCATGAGTGGCTAGTGTTTCAAACAGCACAAATATAGAGCATTTCCATCAGTGGAGAAAATTCTACTGAAGCGGCTTGTGCAATGATCAACAGGAGATTTTTATAGATTAGAATGTAGATGATGAAAAGATAAGAATGATCACACAGAAAGCTACTGTGATAGAAAAGGATCCTGGTGACACTGATCTCATGTGTAAGGAAGTAAACCAGGAAACATTCTAAAATTGGCTCTGAAAGCATTTCTAGCCAGTTGGTTGATGTGGTTCCAGAAACTATTTGCTAGGAGGTGGTGCTGGGCTAGAACAAGGAGCACTGGACTGGGAGTGGGAAGACCTGACTTGTACCCTTAAATCTCCCTTCCGAATTAGCTGGGAGACCTTCTGCAAATCACTTAGATTCATTCAGCCTTGAAACACCATTCATGACACTCAAAACACGTTCGGCGTTACTCTAGGGTACTTTTTTATTTTCTCTGAGGTCCCTCCTAATTTAAAAAAAAAATTATTTTAATTAGGTCTGTGCGTCAAGCACACCTCTTTAAGTAAAAATGACCTTTGTTTTTTGTATGTATTTAAAGGTATACAACCTGATGCTTTGATAAACTTTGTGTTTTTAGAGGCAGGGTCTTGCCCGTTGCTCAGGCTGGAAGGCAGTGCGGCGTACATCATAGCTCACTGCAGCCTCAAACTCCTGCGCTCCAGTGATCCTCATGCCTCAGCCTTGTCAGCAAACCTCTTTCTTACTTCCTTTGCCTAAGTCTATCCACACTCACACTCAGCCCTCTGAAAATTAAATTCATTTATTTCCCCAATATTTGCCTCGATGCCTCTCTTCTGTGCAGAAGTACCACCCACTTTCTTTAGATGGGGGCTGCCAACACTTGTACCCCAGACGCTTGGCATCACCTTCTAGGAGCAAAGCTTTCCCTGCCTTTAAGACAATTGGGAAAGGTAAATCTTGTTCTACAAAATTGGGAGCATGCAAAAAATAAAAAAAGCAACTTGGAGCAGGATTTTTTTCTTTTTCATGTAGCTAACCCCTCTCAACCAATGGAACAAAAGAATTTGTCAGATCGTATTCTTGCCACTAGAAGAATGTTTTTAAGAAAGTCTCTTTGTGCTATCTGCTACATCACACTCTCTCCTATTCAGCTCACCTTTGTTCTTGGTCTTAGGACATTCAAAGGACATGTTTTGTGTTTTAGAATCATAGAAGCTTCCCTTTCTGAGACAGCTGCTGTGACATGGGTGTCCAGAGGATGAGCCGGAGGCTTTTTTTTGTGGTGTAGTCTCACTCTTGGTCCAGTTACTCGGCCAGCCCTCTTGGGAGGAAGTAGAGCTGGCCTCCTCCTGATGATCGACTCTCAGTTGTTTGTAATTTTCTCAAAAAACAAATACTCTAAGGCTACAGTTTCTCAGCATTGGTCTTAACCCCAGAGTGTGTTTTGTTGTTGTTTTTAGAAAGTCTCAAAAACATCTGTTTGGTGGAGATTATTTTGGTGGGGAATATGTATGTCAGCAGTTAAATGTCTCAGACCCATTTTCTTTCTTTTTTTGTGTCCAAATAACCCTTTAAAATGTCAAGTACCTAGGCTTCAATAAGAAATCAAATGATTTTGATTATTTTTAACTTATCCCCTTTTCCTCAGAAAATGCCAAAGGAAAATAAGAAGGATCTAGATATATTTTTCATTGCCAAGAAAAATAATAGGCCTTACTGTTGCCTTTGCCCAGTTTTGAAATTTTACCTTGTTCATTTCACAATGGGACGTTATGCTGCAATGAGGTTCTCCACCTTAAGCCTTGCTTGCCCTGTCTCCCCAAACATGAAAGTTCACAGATAACGGAATCTCTAGTATTATCTTTCTAGACCAAACTCACTAGCTAACTTGGTTCAGAAAGTAACTCAGTTACTTTCTCCCCTCAACATAGCCATCTTTTTTGGTCACAGTTCTGCTTTTACATGAATAAGACCCCACAGATCCTGTTTTGGGGTCCTTAAAGTGGTACTTCTTACAACTCTGTTGTGGGGATGAATGGGCTAACTCCTGACGCCCTCTCTGGATACCTGCATCTTCTCACTCCCGAACACATTCTTTTCTCCTTTTTGTTTCTGAAGCAGGATGGTGGCTGGCACAGTGACAGGATCTGTTTCCATTTTTGAACCTTCTAAATTACCGAGGGTGCAGAAGGAATGGGAGTTGCTTGGCTGATCCTTGTTCAGCAGGAGGGGGTCTGGGCTGAATGTCCTCAGTAAAATCTTTGTTGCTTTTACAATCCAGACACCTCTGTAGCCACACTGTACTCGCATAAGAAACAACCCTTCCATTGCTCTTCTGCTTGTCCTCTTTTGCCCTTCATTACTTTATTTTCTGTCTCCCTACCTCCCTTCTCTCCTTCCATCTTCCCTCCTTCCCTTCCTCCCTTCCCTCCCTGGGGCATGGAAGGAACACTTGCTTTCAGTTTCCTTAAGGGGCTGGGGAAATTAGGGCATGTCTTGAACAAGCTAATTCCCTAATACCTGTAATGGGAACTCATGCAATGTTCTATATCCCTTATCTGATGGGGGAAGAGCAAATTAGAGAATTAAAGCAAGTATCTGGAAAATTGAGAGGAACCCAGAAGCTTACTTTTCGGTATAAACTTTCCCTCTGGAAATCACTGTTAAAATGCCCCACTGTTCTACATCATGCTATTCCAGCTCTGTTTGCTAAACACCCACTGGATACAGAACCATGATAGGGAAAAAAATTGGGGAAAAGGCTGTTATTGTGATTTAAAGCACAGAGTTTTAGAATCGGCCCACACTGGGTTTTAGTCCAGGCCTACGGTTATGTAATCCTGGGCAAGTTAACTTCTGGAACTCAATTTTCTCACCTGTAAGATGGGGTCCTCGAACTGCAGGGCTGACGAGAAGATGAAGAGAAAGGCCTGGTGTAAGAGCGTAGTGAGATCTGAGCAGTGGCAGGCGTCCCCGCCCTCCACCTCCACAGCCCCTCCCGGCTGTGCTCACATCCTTTGCAGCTTTTCATGAATCTTACTTTGCCAATAATATGACCCGTTGATTTACTGGATTGTTTGAAAAAAGAGCAAAAGCTCTCTCTCTACACCAATGGGAGATTATCTTAACTTGCCAGGAAATAACTTTGGAAAAACTTCTTTAAAAACGTTCTTTCAAATCCCTCTTAGAAAATGTCCTTGTTCTGTCCCAGAATCGTGCTGAAGGTCCTGTAAGTCCTCTGATGCCATGAGGCAGAGGGAGAAAATGCAAACCAATGGGAAAGAACTCTTAGAAAACAGTCTGAGCAGTCACAGAACACTAGGGGCTGGGGTCCTCCATCTGGTTTGCAGGGGTGCTCACTGGGCAGTGTGGATCTGGCCCTCTTCACTCCCTCAGCAGGCGGGCAGAAAACCAAAGGACCACAGGTCTTGGGGAAGGGAAAGGTGTAGGTGAATCCCAAGCAGTTCCCAGCACAGAGCAGCAGTCCCGTGTCAGACATGTTGGTGTCTCCTTGCTTTGTGTGTGGATGGGCCAGCACAACACATCTCTCAGTTGAGAGGCTTAACTACTTCTCTTGAGTTTTCAGTGGTGACTGTAAATCTTTGAGAGAGTTCCAGTTAGGTAACTTGGTCTAGAGGAATTAACATTTTGAATATATGTGACACTCCTATAAAATATACTATTAATATTGCCACAGGTGGCTGAGCACGGTGGCTCACGCCTGTAATCCCAGCACTTTGGGAGGCCGAGGCGGATGGATCACGAGGTCAACAGATCGAGACCATCCTGGTCAACATGGTGAAACCCCGTCTCTACTAAAAATACAAAAAATTAGCTGGGCATGATGGCGTGTGCCTGTAATCCCAGCTACTCAGGAGGCTGAGGCAGGAGAAGTGCCTGAACCCAGGAGGCGGAGGTTGCGGTGAGCCGAGATCACACCATTGTACTCCAGCCTGGGTAACAAGAGCGAAACTCCGTCTCAAAAAAAAAAAAAAAAAAAAATATTGCCACAGGTGAGTGATCCACTGCATGGATCACTGGAATGTTGCCTTCAGCATTATCTGAACTCAGCCCAGGGCCTCCCTGCCTAATAAGGCTGTCCGTATTTGCTGATGTTCTATAAACCCCTCAGTGACAGAAGTGTGTGTGTGTGTGTGTGTGTGTGTGTGTGTGTGTGTGTGTGTTAGAATATACACTTGCCCATGTGATTCTGATAAATCTTATAAGGACCATAGCTTAAGAAAGGCATACAAAAGAGTGCCTTCTGGAATGGGAGATGCCGCTGTCCCAGGCAGAGGGTGGCTGATGGCTGAAGTGTGCTGTCAGGTGGCTGGAGGGGCACTGTGGTCTGAGCCTCAAAGCAGTGTGGTTCTGGGCGGAGATACATGTTGGCTGATCAAGAGCATCGATTTTGCAGAGATGGAAAAGCTCAAAATTTCCAGCACCAGGAGCAGAGAGAAGTGGGAACCAGTGAGGGAAATGAAAACAAGGCTCTATGTCCTGAGAAAGTGAGGAGTCTTGGCTGGCTTATGACTTTGGGCTGTGTTTGTTCCTATGGGAGTAGATGTTACAAACAAGCTGAGGAGAGTGGGGTGATTGCAGAAATCAGAGGGAGTTCACAGGGATATCGGCATAGAGCTGGGTGAGGAGAATCAAAGCAGGAAATCTCTCATGAGCCACGAAGACTTTACGATTCATTCACTGAGTAGCATCCCCTGCAAGGGCATTCGGTGTGCATCACACACATGGCACTGCTGTCCTGTGATAGTCTGCACTAGCCACGTGGCTTGGCACATGGCTGTGACCAGCTGGCCTTTTGCAAGCAAAGAGTAAGAATGGTCTCATCTGTTGTAGCATCTGATAGTCACTGTCCTGTGCCGTGGACATGGCTGCAAGCCTCAGCCTCTCTGTATCCTCTGCCCCTCATCCTTGTCGCTGTCCATCCACTGGGCAAGACTCCAGCATTCTTACTACAATAAAATCACCTTCTAGCTAGAGAAAGAGCTCAAGGGGGCAACTTACAAGAAGCTTCTTTTAGATGAGAAATGGCGTGGTAGTGTTCTTTAGTCTTCCAACAGCATGACTACATCTGTACTTTGAATATTGCCAACAGGGAGCAAGGGACAAAGCCAGGCCCCATGGCTACCACAGGTGCACCCCAGGCATCCTCATCATGGCTATTGCTCTCCCTTTGTCTCTTACAGTGGAGTGTTGCCCGGGACGGCAGTATCTCTTTGTGTGACCCTGGCGGCTTATGGGACGTTGGCTTCAGACCTTTCGTGATACACCATGCTGCGTGGGACGATGACGTGGAGAGGAACGAGGCCTGAGGTCACACTGGCTTGCCTCCTCTTAGCCACAGCAGGGTGCCTTGCTGACTTGAGTGAGTGCTTTCCTTCCCTTTTCCTGCCCTTAGAGTCTAATGGAAACATCCAGCATTCTACAATCACTCTTTAAAAAGGCCCTCTCTATCTGGGTTTCAAAGAACACTTTATTCTCATTGGCCTTCAGGGTCATAGGAATGCAAGATGAGCCATGATCACAACAGTGTCATCTTGGTTTCAGTTTGGTACTTGACTCATTTCAAAGCTATGCCAAAGGAGGAGGAGTAATAATAGCAACTGCTCTTTATTGTGCGCCTGACACGGGAGGCAGTTTACACGCATTGTTGGGAAGCCTCATGACAACGCTGTGAGGAGAGAATTATTAGCCTCATTCTACAGGTGAGAAACTGAGACTTCCCAAGGCTAGAGTCATCTGGCTCAGAAGTAATTGCACTGGGATGACACTCGGGCCTGTCCAAATGCAGAGCCCCAGCTCTTGCCTTTACCATACGTTCTCACTCCAGATTTACTCTCTGAGGACAAAGGCAGGTTGTGAAATGGACAGGAGCAGCAGAGCTGGAGCGAGACCAAGTCCCCTGGTGGCCAGTTCCGGAAGACTTCCTGGGTGCAGTGCTTCTAAAAATGTGATGTTGTTTTCTTGGGGGCATCTGTTCATTGCTGCACCCTTGTTCTTCTTCCAGATGATGTCCCTCAGGTCACCGTCCAGCCTGCATCCACTGTCCAGAAGCCCGGAGGCACTGTGATCCTGGGCTGCATGGTGGAACCCCCAAGGGTGAATGTAACCTGGCGCCTGAATGGGAAGGAGCTGAGTGGCTCGGATGATGCTCTGGGTGTCCTCATCACCCACGGAACCCTCATCATCACTGCCCTTAACAACCACACTGTGGGACGGTACCAGTGTGTGGCCCGGATGCCTGCGGGAGCTGTGGCCAGCGTACCAGCCACTGTGACACTAGCCAGTGAGTCTGCTCCTTTGCTGCCCTGCCATGGGGCCGTCTTCTGTCTCACACCCCAAAGCCCCCACCAATCATGCGGCCTCTTACTAGTCTTAGCATACAAGGGCCCTTAACTGCTGAAATTCCAAATTAGAACAGTGGCTGCCTAGCAATGCCTAGTGATGGGGGACCCCTGTGCCCTTGGGAAATGTCACTCTGAATAGAGGCTGTATCTGGAGTGAGTGTCTACAGAGAGGGGAACTGGTCAGTGGTCTTGACATGGCAGAACTATTTCATGGGCCCCAGAGCAGGGCCATGCTGTGCCTTCTTAGCTGGTCATCCTGTGGCTGTAGGTGCCCTGTACCAACTGCTCACCACCCCTGCCAGACCCCAACTCCACTCTCACCAGCGTTACAGTCGGAGCAGGGAGAGACGCGGTGCCAAGGGACGTGGGCATGGCCATGTGTAGTCTGGCAGAGCCCTCCCAGTCCATAGGTAGCCTCCTGTCTCTCTGTGAGGGACAAGCATCATCCAAAAGCCTGGAATATGAATACTAGAACATAGTGAAAAGGAAACTGTGTGGTAAAGGGATACAGGAGTGCAGAGAAAAGAAACAGGAAGAGTTGAGGTGACGGCTTGGACCAAGGAAAAGGCCGAGAGTATAAAATGCTCACACTGCCTCTTACTTTCTGGTTTTCCATTTATTTATGCATTACAGTCAGCATAGGACAGTTTATTAAAATCATCATGTCTGTAGACATTCCACTTGGGACACAAATTGTGTTACCTCTGACCTCTGTTTTCCTGTTACCATGACAAGGAACACAGGTCCTCAGAGCAACATGCGGAAACCAAGGGCCAAATGGCTTCTAAGTTCCCTTAGGAGACAGGTGTTTCTAGTTGCCATTATGTTTATTCCACCTCATGAGGACCCATTGTGTGAGGCTAGATGGAAGTAAACAGGCACCCTGCCTCTGCGTATGACTCCCACGTGGTGTGCTATGTCCTGGGCACAACACATACAGTATCTGATTTTCTACTCATTGTACGTGTGGGCACATGAGACGTGATGGATTACATGTGCCACTGAGGGCTGGAGAGCAGCCCTGACACCCATTCTTCTGTGCTGAGCCTGTCACAAGAAAACTCAAAGAATTGCCTCCAGTTTGGCCCCTTGCCTGGGGCCTGAGGGGTAGAAAACAGAGAAACTTGTTGAGACTTTAAAGGTCTTTGGATTTGAACTCTGAGAAGATTTCCAGGGCTTGTTCCCTCATTACTCAGCAGCACCTCCTTATTCATGAGAGCCCTGCCTTGGGGTCCAGGTCACCATCATCATCGTCACCCTCGTGGGTGACGTGGTTCCAGGAGGTTGACAGTGCTATGTCATGGAGCTTACCTAAGGCAGCAAACGTTTGAAATGCCCTCTCTATCCAATCAGCTGGGGTCCCTGGGCGGTGCGAAGCTTGAGTCCTGGGAAGAGGGCAGGGAGGGAGGGAGTAGTAAGGGAATGGAGGAAAGCCCCTGTATGCCCTCCGTCCCCAGATCCCTGGAGGAGCTTCACTCTGCAAGGCAGTGGAATGGAGACTGCCGGCAGAATTCCTCTTTCCTTGGGAAAGTCAGGCAGCCCAGCCCTTTTCTCAGAGGGAAGGCACAGTGTGTCCTCGGCTGTCTCCCTGAGGAGCCAGGCTGACACTGGGCTGCATCCCAGAGCCCCCCTCACAATGGAGCCACTCCTCTTTGTGGCGGAAGGAGCACCCATGGAATCTGAGTGCCTGGCCTCTGGGAAGCAGCCTGTGAGGGCTCAGGGAGGGAGGCAGGCCGTGGGTGGCCAGGGAGCCCTGCTCTCCCGCTGTGCTTGTTGGGTGAGGGCTGCTAGGAGGCTTAGGTGAGGGAGGCGGAGGGTGGGGAGGGGTCATCTCATCACATCAAGAAGGGCTGAGGTCAGGACTATACTTCTCGCCTCCACCTTCATATTTTCAAATTATAATTGCATTAGGTAATGTTTAGGATCTGTAGAATCTCTCCTAAACCTGCTATCTTCATATAACCACCGCTGTCATTTTGGAGTATAACCTTCGAGTCTTTATCCCCCTCATATTTTTATATTGTAAAGATACAACGAATATATAGTTTCTATTCTTTTCTGTCTGTTGATGTTGTGTGATAAGCATTCTCCATTGGCCATATGACCATGTTTACTTTTTTAATGGTATAAAATGCATACACGGCCTGGCATATAGAAATCAGAGGTAATTATTACAATATGGTTTACACTTGCAATCCCAGCGCTCTGGGAGTCTGAAGCAGGAGGGTCATTTGAAGTTGGGATTTTGAGAGCAGCCTAGGAACAAAAAAGTTTTTCTACCAATTTTTTTTTTTTTGAGACAGAGTTTCGCTCTTGTTACCCAGGCTGGAGTGCAATGGCGCCATCTCGGCTCACCGCAACCTCCGCCTCCTGGGTTCAGGCAATTCTCCTGCCTCAGCCTCCTGAGTAGCTGGGATTACAGGCACACGCCACCATGCCCAGCTAATTTTTTGTATTTTTAGTAGAGACGGGGTTTCACCATGTTGACCAGGATGGTCTCGATCTCTTGACCTCATGATCTACCCGCCTCGGCCTCCCAAAGTGCTGGGATTACAGGCGTGAGCCGCCGCGCCCGGCTCAATTTTTTTTTTAATTGCCACGTGTCGTGGTGCGCACTTGTAGTGTTAGCTGTCTCGGAGGTGGGAAGCCTGCTTGAGCCCACCCAGGAGGCCGAGGTTGGGGTGAGCCAGCCTCTTACAAATGAGATGTGTCCTTTTTTGGAGACCCTGTCTCCAACCAATGCATTTTTTTTTCATGTACATCCATCCACCCAGGTAACGACGTCCCACATCCCCACATGCCCTTCCTAGTTAATCCACCCTCCCAGCCCCCACTGGTACTTACTATTGTAATTACCAATGGCCTTAAAACATCCCCCACCTTCCCTTGTCCTGTCCCTGGGCAATTAGGGTGCTTCCATCTGTTGTTACAAAAGAGATGCGCCTTTTAGCAATGCCTGTGCCCTTAAAGAACAACACTGCGCATCCAACAGGGACGTTTCATCTGCAAACAGGCAGCACGAGTCTGGAGACACAAGACCGTAACCATTCCTTTGGCCTAATTAGGAGCCCGGCTGAACCTTTTATTGTTTGGAAAAGGGAGAGTTGGAGAGTGGAAGATTTATCTTGGAGCTGTCCTTCTGCTTCAAGGTGTATCTGTGTGAGGAAAGACAATTTATTAGGCTGCATTTAATAATATTCCTGGCCGCTTCTCTCTAGTGCTCGAGGAGATCTGTGGTTGGCAGAAAGGACAAAGGGACGCGTTTAGTTGTAACCCAAGAAGGCGCAGTGAGAGAAGAAGGGCCTTGTGCAGAAGCGAGCTGGTCTCATTTGAAAGCCAAGAACCATTGGCTTGTCATTTAGACATGAATCAGAAGGCGAAATGTTTGGGCCTGACTAGAAGGAAGAAGTGCCGAAAGCTGAAAGAACAGGCACGCGGGGGGAGGGCTGTGTCACAGAGCAGGGGGAGTTGGTGGAGTGGAACTGCAAAGCTTGGAGGAGGCAGCGACGAGGTGGCAGGAAGGCGGGTGCAGGCAAGAGAAAGGGGTGCTGTCTTTGGGTTAATGCCATCGGGGGATCTGGCCCAGATGCAGCCGTAGATTAAGTTTCTGAAAGCACATTCCTGAGCAGAATAGGGGCTGTGTTTTGCTGGTTGGCTGATGTATGAGGGAGGCCGAGTGGTAGACAGGATGACCAAAGGCACGGTCTGCATTTAGAGGAACAGCTGGGCAGCAACATGCCGGTGCACACGCATGCACACCCACACACACTCAGCATGTTAGGCTTCCTTCTCCTCCGGCCTCTTCTCCATGCTTTCCCGCGTTCATCCTCGCACAAAGCAGCTGCTGTCTGGCCTACCTGGCAAGATGCCGCCTCCTGCATCCAGCCTCTAGAAATCACTGGGAGCTGTAGGTGATGGGGCCTAGGACCTGGTTTGAGGATTCAGGGGTGGAGAGGAGGCCTCTAGCAGAAGAATTTTTCTGGTGCAATGTTGGGAGTTGGGAAGTCCACTTGGACTTCACTCTGACCAGGTGACATCATCTTTTGATTTTCAGTAAAATGGAGTCGGAAGTCAACTCACCTGTGCACGCTCCCTCCCTCCACCCCAGGCTGTCCTGGCCACATCGATAATGGCTGCAGCATGCTCTGTGGAGGTGCCCATCTCGCTCTCCTCCGTGAAGGGTGTTTTCTTCCCTATTTAACCTAAATTTTTTTTAAAAAATCAGTCTCTCTTGCTGCTAATGCCCAGCTTCAGATTATCTTGTCTGATTCTTGCTTTTTGAAATGCTTTTAGCTGTGTACTCCTTCCCTTCCCTTCCCTTTCTTTTCACAAGCCTCACACCAGGCAGCCAACTGCTCCACACAGCTCAGCTGTTCCCAGCCTGCTCCTGAACCAGCAGCAGCCCCTGCCAGTGGGCACTCCACGCCTTCCTACTGGACACTGAGTTCCACCTCAGGCCTGTTCTCCACACAGTGTGGCAAGGAGTCACAGCCAGCTCACCAGAGCCGGCAGTGGGAAAGCTGTCCTCAGCCTTTTACCTCTCACAGTCAACCATTAATAATTCTTTATTTTTAACTTTAAAAAATTTTTGGTTATTCTTCCAATTCTCTCATCAGCCCTAGGTCCCACCGGTAGCTGAAAATAGCTGGTGCCTGGGTAGCTACCTACAATTCTAAACTTGGGAATTTCAGTCCTCAGGTCAATGTGAAGTCTTACGTTGCAGCTGGTGTAATTGAGAACACGTTGGTCACCGCTCCTTAAGGCCTCCACGTGCTAAGTCCGGGCAAATACTCCTGCATGCTCCTGTCTCGGGAGTCAGAGATCAGCAGGAAAGGTGGCTGACAAGAAAGGAAGGAGTCCTCCTTGGCCCTCATCCTCATGACTCTGTGACTTTGAGAAAATGTCCAAAGCGACCAGGGACCCTTTGTTAATTTAACCCATGAATAAAATGAAGAGCCGACTGGTATGGGGAAAAAAATTATTAAAAATGTATTAAATTCTGGGTTTAAGCGGGAGCTCCGCCACTTAAGAGTTACATGACTTTGAGCAAATCCCTTGGTCTTTAGATTGCCACAGCTGTGAAATGAAAGCAATAATTACATCACCAGTCCCGTGGGTTTTTTTGAGGATAACGGGGAGAATGTATGATGCTAGTATTTGGGAGCGACTTTACTTGTTAACCCCTGTGGCCGCCAAACATTTCTGGAGTGTCTCCTTTCTGGAGGCTCTGAAGCCCGTGTCCAGCCCGTGCTGCCCAGCTCCATCCTGGGAGTGACCCTTAGGAAGACGGTCCAGAGGGTGGCAGAGCTTCCAACCAACACCGGAACCAATGGAGGACAGGCTTGTTTAAAGAGAACTCGCCCATGTCCTGTGACTTTTAGTTCCTCATGTACATGTGTTCTCTATCGCAGGTTCCCACCTCTAGCCATCTTCCCGAGCAGCCACAGTATCACAGTGCATTGTCAGTGTACCTGCAGACCTGCTCATTAATGCTCCTGTGGGTTCACTGCTGCCCACTCACCTGCTGCCCATCCAGACAGCTGTGGTTTTACACTGACAGGCTGGGCTGACCCTGGCCTTCAGCATGGTGAATTCTACAGACAGAAGCCATGTCTCTTTGCTCAGCTCCCCTAACCTCTAATTCCTGTCACAAACTTCACTAGGTTCTGACTGTGAGCTAGAATAGTCCGTAGTCCATTAGGGACCATTGTAGACATTTCTTTCTTAAAATATTTCTAGCTTCCTGTATCTCTGTATTAGGGTTCTCCAGAGAAGCAGAACCGATTTTATATATAAAATACATATACACACACACAATACATTTAATTTTGTATACATAACATATAATTGTATATTATACAGAATTATTTTAAAGAATTAGCTCACGCAGGCTGTGGATTCATGTACAGTGTGAGAATTCACGTTGCCGTCTTGTGGGTAGAAGGAGGAGACTCAGGTGGATTTTCTGTGTTGTCCTGTTCTCTGGAAACATGTCTTTGCTATTAATATCCTCAATGGTCAAATGAGGGCTACCCCATTAGGGAGGGAAATCTTCTACTCAAAGTCTGATTGTGAATGTTAATTACATCTAAATCATTCCTGGACGGCATATCTCAATGTTAGTATTTGAGCAAACAACTGGCCCCATTGTCTAGCAGAGTTGACACATGAAATTAATCATCACAGCTCCCTACTGTCCACCTGAACCACCTGCCTGGGGTTGTTTTGAAACACGTCTCTTTGGAGGCAATGTGAAGAAATTAGATTTTCCATAGTCCAGCTCCCAGTGTCATTAATGACGCCTTTAGAGAGCAATGTTTTCACACTGTCAGGACAAAGGTTATTCCTTAACCTTTATGGAGCCACAAACTGCATTCACACTCCTGGGTGCTTTGGGTTTCAGCCCTGGGTGGAGCTGCACCATTGGAAGATGCAGACCCCAAGACGCTCTTGCCCCAGCCCCTACCAGAGATGCGTTCACTGGTTTCAGAAACAGCTTCGTGAAGCCCTCTCGCCTTGCCACAGGCATATTGTTTGGACTCTCTTTGGCTATGGGTGTCTCAGAGCAAAATTGGAATTTAATTCGGGCAATCTTACTAAGACCATCCTTTCCTCATTTTCCCCTAGGCTTGATTTTAAACACATATAGATAATCTGTATCTTGATATTTTTCAAGTTTTTTTCCTCAACAACTCTGTGAAGTGTAGGAGTGGAGAGGATGAGAGAAGAAACAAGAACTCAATTAATAAAAAGAATACCTTTTATTTCCAACAGTCACTACAGTTTTCTTCCCAAAATATATTTTCTTACTACAACTAGGCATCTACCTCTTTAATTTTGTCCTCAATACTCTACAACTTAACAATGCATTCTGTTTCTAAAGACTATTAAATAAGACCAGGCCAAAGTTCGTGATCCCCACTTGAAAGATAGCAAAGCACTCATCCTCCAGTGCTGACCGTACATTTGGATGTTTTGGAGATTGGCGCCCTAAGAATTGGGAGGCGTTTAGGATTTCTAACAATCGGGTCTGGTCCTGGCCGTTGAGCATCTCTCAGTCTAATGCAGAAGATGGACTTTCCTTTTTAACACAGTACTCATAAACCAAGGCAGCCCCACGAGTTTCCTGACAGAGATGTGGACAGATGTTCATGGGAGCTCAGCTAGCAAGGATTTATTTCCATTTCAGGGGATTGCGGAAGACTCGGGAGTTGATCCTTGAAGAATGTGTGCAAGACAACCTTGATTTTTAATTTGAGTCTTCACGTACTAACATTGGTTGTTAAAGGTCTGAGAAAGGCGCGTGAAGGCTCAGAAATTAAACATTCCTGCCTCAACACTGTGTATTCAGACCTAGGTGCGGTTCAGTTTCTGGGTCACGGTACGTTTCATTTCCATAATGAGATATTTCCATGGTGAACTCAGTCGAATTCTTAGTCTAGCTACCAAGTGACTGTCTTTCTCTCCATCCTGTTCCCTGCTCCGCTCAATTTCTCACTGTTTCTCGTCTCTTTTCTCTTTGGGTATGAACATTTTCTGATTAAGAAAGAGACTTAGAGTGTTCCCTCCAGTGGTTCTGACTTCCGCCTCAGTCTGGGTCAGTCAGCCAGGGACTCCCTGAAAAAACAGGAGGAGCTGTTCGCTCCAAACTGGAAAAACATCGGTGTGTTGGCTTGGGTGTCAGGGAACCCTGTACAAGCTTTTTGCTTGGGGATGAAGGGATGGCAGTGAGAAGAAGGGTTGTGGGCAGAGAAAACACAGGTGGCTTCCGAAGCTGCCCCGGGAGGGGAAGGAGGTTTGCAGTTGGGGCTGAGTGTGAGTCCGTCTTGTCTGGGAGAGGCAAAGAGACAGCTCCACACAGGGGGATGGCGTTGGAAAAGGAGAGCCTGCTTGAGCTTGAAATGTACTTGTTCCGTGCCGTAAGTTATGTGTATTTTACTTTGCCAGTTGGCCAAGAAAATGATCGAAAGATGGCCGAGATCCAAAAGGTGCTGAGCAACGTGAGCGTCTTGATAGGAGATGAATAAGGAATACAAGTTCCATTAACTCTTTCTGTTTCCACTGGATGCGGGCAGCACCCAGAGCTCACAGAATTTTCCCTGGCACTCTGGTGAAATCTTCAGACAGTGCTGGCCACACACATCCTGTTACCCCTGCAGGCACCCAGACAGATCTGTGGTGTAAGTGCTACTCAGAGCATCTCGGCAGCCAATGTCTGCCCCAAACAGCCAAGGTCCCATTCTGTGTTTATCAGAGGTCACCACCAAACAGACCTCAAGTTCATAGTGCATCTTCTACCAAGGACACCCGGAAGGACTCTTAACCCACTCCACCCTTGTCCCTGATTGGTTCTTTGTACTCACAGCCAAATGGTTAAATAAAACCCAGGTTCATTTTCTAAGTAAGAGAAAAGGGAAAGGCCGTGTAGCACGTTGATTCATTCAGCGGAAACACAGATTGAGGAGCCTTTTCCAGAAGCCAAGGGGAAGATGGATTTGCTCGCTCGGAATCACTGGACTCTTCTAAGGAGCATGATGCAGGATGGTTCCTTTAAAGCTTGAAAGAAAACCGAGAGGGCACGTGAGTCCTCGGTTCCCCGCTTTTTTTTTTTTTTTTTGAGGCGGAGTTTCACTCTTGTTACCCAGGCTGGAGTGCAATGGCGCGATCTCGGCTCACCGCAACCTCCGCCTCCTGGGTTCAGGCAATTCTCCTGCCTCAGCCTCCCGAGTAGCTGGGATTACAGGCATGCACCACCATGCCCAGCTAATTTTTTGTATTTTTAGTAGAGACGGGGTTTCACTATGTTGACCAGGAGGGTCTCGATCTCTTGACCTCGTGATCCACCCGCCTCGGCCTCCCAAAGTGCTGGGATTACAGGCTTGAGCCGCCGCGCCCGGCCTGGTTCCCCGCTTCTTTAAAAACAGCCTCACAGCTCAGCATGCCCCGATTCTCATGTGTGGAGAAGTTTAGCAATTTCTGCTTTGACTTTGTTTTTAGACTTTCAGCCATTCTCGGGGTCTGGTAACAATCTCGAGCTCCATAGAACAGCAAGAGTGTCCTGCAAATAGACATAGTGTTCACATCCAAATTAAAGGATGGTTGCTTAATAATGAGAAAAAAAATGTGAGGAAAAGAAAAGCTCGGTGAGGCGAAAAGAGCATTTCTTTTCCTGTGCGGTTGGTAGTCAGGTCCTCACGGCCTCTCACTCGCGCCCTCTTCGCGTCGCGTGCTTGCTCCTAGCTTTTGTCATGGTGGCAGCATCTTCTCCATCCCCCTCCTCCTCAGAAGCTTCCCCCCTCCCCTGTGTTACTAATTCCTTCTCAGTTTTCAAGACTCTGGAATCTTCTCCAGGAATGTGTCTCCACCCCTTCGACGTCCAAGTCTAGAGTAGGTTCTCTTCCTGGCGTCCTTTGTACCTCGGGTTTGCGTCCACAGCCCTTCCCTGCCTCTGCCTGGAGGGTAGGAACTGTTATGATGCATCTGTGTCCACTGTCCACAGGGCTTGGCACAGCAGAGGCCTTTTGTGAATATCTTGAAAGAGAGAGACTCCCAGATAAAACATGTTTGAGGTCTAGAAGATCAAAAAGGTCGTGCAGTGGGTAAATTAACAGTTTCTGAATTTTCTCTTCAAATTCTGATATACTAAAAATTTTCAAGCAGTAAATAAGAAAAGATAAAGCAGGGACTCAGGATGCAAACAGGTTGGAGATACAAATAGATTCAAGAAAGGTCGAGAAAAATTGATGAGTGTCAGAAGCATACAACAGCATTTGAAAGAAATTGAAGCATGTGGAGCAAACTCTGGAACCTCAGGGAGAAGCCAGTGAATGCGGCTCTGTGACCTAACACAGGGCTCCTTAGCCCCCAGGCTGCGGACCAGTTCCAGCCCGTGGCCTGTGAGGAACCAGGTTGCACAGCAGGAGGTGAGCTGTGGACCAGCAAGCATTACCACCGGAGAGCCACCTCCTGCCAGATCAGGGGTGGCATCAGATTCTGTTCGAATAGAATAGACTAGAATAGGGCCAACCCTACTGCGAACTGTGCATGTGAGGGATTTGGGGAGTTGCGTGTTCCTTTTGAGAATCTAACTACTGTCTGATGATTTGAGATGGAACAGTTCTGTTCAAAAACCATTCCCCCAGTCTCCCCACCCCTGGTTCATGGAAAAATTGTCTTCCCTGAAACTGGTCCCTGATGACAAAAAGGTTGGGGACCACTGTCCTAAGAGATACCTTAAGGGGCAGTTTGGAGTGGGTGGATGGGATTGGTGCCACCGAGGCTGTTGGGAATATGCAGTTCCCAGGTGTGTGGGAAGGAAAAACAGGCCCCAGTGTGGGCCTCACTGCCCTGTCCCTCCCACCTGGGGTTCTGTCCATCAGGGCCACACCATAGTGCTCATCCCCATTCTCTCTCTGAGCTCCTCAGCCTCCGCTTTCTTTCCTCCCTCTCTTCCCGTGCAGGCCGCCAGCCCTTCCAAAGCCTGTGCCAGGATCCAGCTCTGGCTCTGATGAGTCCAGACCACCAGGGCTCACATTAATTTTCCCCACTGCTAAGTTTATAGTTTATATTTGGTTGATCAGAGAAATATGTGTGATGTGGGTTTGCTGGCGAGTACATCCTTTTTTCCTTCTCTCTTTCTTCAGTGTATTTATTTCTAACTATTTCATTCCTTCATCTAGTCCAAAAGAAACTCCCCAGTTCTGCTGAGCAGCCCTGCCTCAGAGCAGCCCTGAAGTCGGGTAGATGAGATGGTCTACAGACATCCTCTGTGTTCATCTGGCTGCCAGACCCAGTGGAGACATGGCTCCATCCTTGACTTGGTCTTTGAGGATTAATCACATCTCTTGTTCTCTTATGTCTTTTTTAGAATAAAATATTTTTAATTGGTTCAAGCCAAGAAATTCCTGAAACCTAAGGCCAATTCATTGCAAATGATTTAATGACATTGCAAAATAGGTTCTTTTTTAGTGTCTCTCCTTCCTCCTCTTCCATTCCTCCCTTTAGGCCTGCTTTCTCCTCCTGGCCACCCCCAGATTTCTCTCTCCTATCTTCACTTTGATTTTTGGCCCTCAGCTCCCAGTCTCTTTCATCTCTTCCCCAATCTCAACTTTCTCCCGCTGCTCAAATCTGGGTGCAAATCCCACCTCAACTCAAAGGGAAAGAAAGAAACAAGATTTAACAACTAATGCGTTTGGCATCCACAAAGGTTTTCTTCTTCTTCTTCTTCTTTTTCCACATGGAAACTGTTTTCTTTGAATAAAAGAGAGTGTGCCTTGCTTTCATCAGAAAGTGTGTTTGAGAAACTTCATGTCGTGTTTCCATGGTTGTCAGGAAAGAGCTTGGGAGCCAAAATTATTTGTGCAACTGGACAGGCAGAAAAAAAAAATCCCAAAGAGAGCAAACATATTTATCCACTCTCCCGGCCTGCCAAGGGAGGAGCAGTACTTCCTCTGCCAACCACGTTTCTAAGGTTCTCTGTAGCTTGCGGTGTTGACTTAGGCTGGAGTGCTGGTGGAGGTAGTGAGGACTGCGCTGTAGAAGACCACACCACGTGTGTGAATTGTTGTGTCCTTCCTTGTCTGTGCGATTAAAAGCTCCCTGTGGTTAGGAGCAGTGTCTTGTCTTCTGTGTGTTTTCTGCAGTGCTTGCATACTAGACAATTCTGCAGCACCTAGCTTGCTAAATGAATGACTCGATGATGCCCAAAGGGATGGTATTTTACCAAATGCCGGTGTTGCCTGCTTTGTGGGCTGCACGGGTCTGTGTATCACAGCTAAACATCTTAGTCACCACCCCAAATACATGGCTTCTGAGATGCTTGCCCAGCCCACAGTGAACCCCAGCTACTCACCAGGTGCCAGGCTTTCTGACCCCATGAGAGCGCCGTGAGGCTCCAGCCTGTCCTCTGCTTCTGTAGTTGTCCCACATCCTCAGCAGATAACTACCATGGCTTTTCACTTGCAGCCCATTTTATTTCAGAGGACTAACCTTGGAGTCATGCCATGCCATGGTTCCTCAAGTGACTTGGGGGTCGAGAACCATGTTGGGAATTTTTGTCCATCAATGAAGCAGTTTGGGACACAAGAGAGCCCCCATATTGGCCAGAGGCAACATAATGAGGAGTGTCAAGGACCCTTCATTTTCTCAGACTCTATAGCCAAGTCCATCTGATAGCCATGAGCCAGAGGCTCAGCCAGAGAAAACTCTTAGTAACTTCACTTCCCCTGAACCTCAGCCATCTCTCAAAAAGGGACTGAGGTGCAGGGAAGGACCAAAGGATCAGCATGCCACTGAGTAGTGTTTCATTAGGGCAGAATCCTCTGTGCTTTGCAGCATTAGCCACAGGTGCAGCAAGCTGCCACAGGGACAAGTTGAGGCTTGGAGGTCGTGACAGTTGGGTAATAGAATTATCCACCAGCCCAGAAACCTGCTGGTGGCCCTGAGGCTGCTAAGCCATCCTGGGAGCATTGCCACATGAGTCCCATGCGGAGCCCTGTGACCTGGTGGATCCCATCCAAACCTCTGTAGAGGAGTGCAGGCGTGTCCCTTGATCCCCAGGAGCAGGCAAGAGGGTAGGACAGGACAGTGAGTGAGAAGCACCCACATGTGTAGAAGGCCAGAATTTGTAGAGCTCATGGATATGGGGATACTGATACCTCCATGAAGCATCCAGCAGACGGTGGGGTCTTGCTTGTCTCCTTACTTCAAACACAATCAAACTCCATGTGCAGCCTAAGGGAGGATGCGGGAGAAGATGGAATGAAGAACTCTCTTGGAAGTGATTGTTAGGTTTATGGATTACCCCTAGGAATCCCAAGGAATATCTGACAGTTTGTGTTATGAGAATGCATGAGCATACACCAAATATTGTAATGTAATTCATCGCTCCGCCACGCCTTTTATTAAGAAGGATAGAGGCCAGAAGGCGGTGAGAAAGAAGTTCAAGAGACTCAAGATAAAATGTGCCATCCTGCTGATGGCAGCCACATGCACGTGCCTTTGACAGCCTTTAATTTGCTGTCTGTTCTTCCCATAGCCGGAAGGTTCTGTGCCTGACGTACCTTTAAAGGTGAAGAGAAATCACAGACTACATCACACATCCCTGTAACCTATGTGTTCAGGCCTCCTACAGAAGTGATATATCAGAGTGGACATCTTCCCTTTGGAAACTGAGCTTCCAGAAGGAAGGACGTGGGCCGAGTTCTTCGGGAGCCTAATATATGGGCTTTCTCAGAAATCACAAAGCTCTGTGACAAGTAATAAGGTCAGCAAACTCAGAGATGGCCCCAAAGACCAGGACTTCTGACCTGTTGGGAGCCGAGAAGCAAGAGTAGGCCAACTAGCTGTTTGATAAATGTGGACAAGTTAATGAAGTAGCCGGAAAATACACAGAGAGGATGTGAAAGAAGGGTGCGAGGGGAGGGGAGATGAGGGATTAAAGATGCAAAAACATTGCTTTAATGGGTTTCTCAGACACACCAGCCAACAGGCAAGGCAGGTGTCCTGTCAAACCATTTCCCCAGGAAACCTGATCCATCTTTCTGCAGCGGAGGCCTGCTAACCCCATTTGTAATCGAAGGGCCTGTCCCTTATTTCCAGTGAAGCACACTGAGCAGCCTAGGGATTCGGCCAGGAAATGGGCTTCGCAGACAAAGGCGCCTGGGAACAGGCTGGTTTCCTTCACATGCGCCAGCTACAGCTCCTCTCTGCCTCTGCCCCTTCTGATGGCTGATTAGGCTCTTATTGATCATGAACTCCCCACCCCTCCCTGGCCCCCTTCCTGTCCAAAAACACTAGAAAAAGGGGGTCCTCTGATTTTCAGATCATTCCTCACTTCATTATTCTGCCTTTGATCCCTTAGTGAAACTCAAGTTTTACTTAGGCAGCCAAAAATTGGGAGTGTTTTAAGCTAAGGCTTAAGCTGAGGAGGCACGGGGAGGGGACAGGGCCAGGGACCAAACTGCTGCTTATTTGTTTTGAAGCCAGGAAGGCTCGCCTGCCAGTTGCCCCTTGTGGGGAGCTGGATGCCCAGCTGGGGTGCCCTCGGTCCTGCCTGTACAGGCCGTTTGTGCACATGTTGGCATCAGAACAGAGGGGCTGTCTGGCCACATGGCTGACCGGTGCCCAACTTCATGCTCCCCCACTGCACAGCCTTCTGTCTCCAGCTGAGCATCTGTCAGAGGGTGCAGCAGGAGCCAAGAGGGGATTTAAAAAGACAGTGTTTTCTACCACTGGGTTGCTGAGGTGGGTGCTTGGCGGAGTGCTTGCTCTGCGCCTGGATAGGCTCTCAATTACAGTGTGCAAGAGCCTGGGGAGATGGCGTCCTGGTGCCACACTTCCCTTTAGTTGCTCACATCTTTCTTGCCAAACGATCTGCTAGGTTTAAGTATATTCTTTGCTTGAGGCAAATTCCTTGGAATGGTGTAAGAAAAGGAGGAGGAAAAAAAAAACCTCTTGGTGGAGTAGTTTGGGATTTATTTGACTGTGGAGGAGAGTGCTTCACAGAGCCTGAGGAATTTTCCAGATGCCTCTAAGCTCACAAGCACTCATAGCTCGCTTTGTGGGAAGCCTCCTGACTTGGCAGGTACAGGGCGCCCTGGCCTGAAGGAGGATTAAGGCCTTTGCATTTTTAAGTGAATTGCTTTCAGAAAACAAAGTTACCAATATTTAGCCAGAACATGTTGAGCTCAAGCAATTCCTTTCCCATAGTCCAAACCTTCCTCCTCTCTCAGAGAAAACTCATTAGCTGTCTTGGCTGAGAGGCTCAGCCAGGACTGGCTAATTAATTTGTGGGACCAAATGCTCAGTGAAAATGTAGGGTCCCTTGTTGAAGCATTATTAAGAATTTTAAGGTGGTGAAAGCAGAACATTAAATCAAGTGTCTGCACACCCATCAAGCTGGCCTTGGGCTCAGCCTTCCAAACTGTATTTATTTAGCAAGGACTTAGAAAGCATTTGCTGTGTCCTCAGTACTATGCAGTAGAGCTTGGGGTTGGGGTGAGGAGTGAAAAATTAATAGGCTTCTCACGAGGAATTTATAATTTATTTAGGGTCAGCTATCACACACAAAACATGAAATAATTTTGAAATCATTATTTAAAGCCCAGGAGGCCCTACACTTGCCCATAGGAAGGAATCTATGAGAGATCTCACTTTGACCCAGAGGCATTGTGCTTGCTCTGCCTGGAAAGTGAAATGGGGCAACAGAAAGGAATCAATCACTTTTTTTTAAGAGTGTGTGTGTGTGTGTGCGCATGTGTGTGCGCACATGTGTGTGTACACGTGTGTGGGTACATAGTATGTGTGTGTATTGGGTGCATGAGATGTTTTGACACAGGCATGCAATGTGGACTAAGCACATCATGGAGAACCGAATAGCTGTCCTCTCACTGTTTTCTCCACACCACTCCTTGAATAGCGTATATTTCTGACAGCACATTTACTAGACCTATTTCACCTCTTCTCTCATACCCCACATAACCTCTTAAGAAACATTCTATTTGCAAAATAGCTACCACTGGCCACGCTTAGACATAATGTTCATAGAACACTGGTTGTGCTCCGCTCTTGTTCGTAAGTTCAAAATGTAGGTCAACTTCAACGATGAATTTGAATTTCTAGGCAGCATAGTGGGCAAACTGGTACCTAACTCGTGGGGCTCAGCTTCCAAGATATCCATTCATTTATTTATTAACATTCATTCAACACTTGCCAAATGTGTACTTGGGCAAGAAGCTGGGTTATGTTCAGGGGACACAGACAGGAACAAGACTCGGTCTCTGCCCCTAAAGAGTTCACAGTCTAATGTTGCAATCAAAGGGACATCAATCTTTTAATAGAAACAATAGAGCTTTCCTCTGCTGTGTTGGCTTGAAGTGACTAAGAGCTGCTGGAACATTCCATGAAGTGGGAACCCTCCTGACCTCACTGAGTACTGTAATCACCAGGCCCTCCTAGGGTGACTCCAGTTTGTTTTTGGTAATTATCTCTTGTTTTCTGTGAGAAACCTGACTCCAGCCCTCTCTGGTTCTCCAGTGGCAACAACAGCACAGGCAGGTGCAGTCCCACAGTGAGATTGCAGTCAGCCCCAACAGGAGGGGCTGAGCAGGATTCGGTGTGGCCAGCATTTGGAGAAGGTGCCTCCAGGGCTTTCTGAGTACCTTTAGGAGGAGAGTGTCTGGGTGGAATATTTCCGTCTGTCTTATACTCTGTGAGTTTTGTTTCTCCTCTGAAATTCAGCTGTAGATTTCCATCTTGGAACGCATGCATTTTTGCTGTGCAAGTGGCCCCTGTTTATTCAGCGGCGTCAGTGATTTGGCTCATACAAAGAGATTTGTTGTTTGGACTCTTGGATTGTTTGGGAAACATTCTGCTCCTCTTCTAGATGGATCTCCATGCCCTCCCAGTTTAGATCCCATGGTGCCAAGCCAGGAGAGATGGCCGTGGGGCTGCCGGAGACCCTGGCTCTTCCTCAGTCCGCTGCCATTAAGCCGTCGTCCTGGCAGATCCCTCTTTGCCTTAGAAAACCCGTAGAGCATCCAGAGTCCTGCCCCCAGCACCATGGAAGGATCGTCCATGACATGGGGTGCAGCTCCTCTGCAGCAAGAATCGGCCTTCTGGTTATAACCATGGTCAGCAATCAAGTGGAATCTCAGGGCTGTCACTTGTCATCATGGATACCTAAGAAGAACCTGGGAAGGCTGTTCTTAATCAAATTGGAGAAAAGACATCAGCATTTGCTTTTATTTTCCCTTCCATCTCCATTAGCCAAATCTTTTGACATTTGTACCTTGACTCATGCATTTCTGGGGTGAATAAGCAGAGCCAACTTGTCCCCACATCTCAGTGTAACAGAAGAGGCTGGTCTGAGCCAGAGGCACCTCTTGATGGGATTCTCTCTGCACCTTCCCCCAGCTTGTATATACGAAGTGAACCCCATCAGTGATGAGGGCCCCGCATCCTTATAAACTCTGGTAGACAACAGAGGCTGCAGGAAGAACTCAGAGGACCCCCTGATATCCCCCTAGGTACGACCTGTGTCATGACTGACAACACCAAGGCACAAGCCCACCCTGAAATGTCACGCTTTTGCTCTGTTCTCCTCTGACTAGCGCCTTCCCTTCTCTTCACAGATCTGCAGGACTTCAAGTTAGATGTGCAGCACGTGATTGAAGTGGATGAGGGAAACACAGCAGTCATTGCCTGCCACCTGCCTGAGAGCCACCCCAAAGCCCAGGTCCGGTACAGCGTCAAACAAGAGTGGCTGGAGGCCTCCAGAGGTGAGTGGGCAGGAGCCCAGAGGCCAAGGCTGAGGCCAGAAGGGGAGCTGGCCTCCTCTGACCACTCCCTGCTCAACAAAGCTAGGGCAGCTGTGACTGCCTCCCAAAGCCTCCTCAACATGCCAGCAGCCCTGTCCTTGTGCTGGCCAGCTGTCTCCTCCCACTTTTTTTTCTTTTAAGAGACTGAGGCGGGTGGATCACGAGGTCAGAGATCGAGACCATCCTGGTCAACATGGTGAAACCCCGTCTCTACTAAAAAAAAAATACAAAAAAAAAAAAAAAAAACTAGCTGGGCATGGTGGCGCGTGCCTGTAATCCCAGCTACTCGGGAGGCTGAGGCAGGAGAATTGCCTGAACCCAGGAGGCGGAGGTTGTGGTGAGCCGAGATTGTGCCATTGCACTCCAGCCTGGGTAACAAGAGCGAAACTCCGTCTCAAAAAAAAAAAAAAAATGAGACAGGGTCTTGTTCTTGTTCTGTTACCCAAGCTGGAGTGCAGTGGCACAATCAGAGCTCACTGCAGCCTCCATCATCAGGGCTCAAGAGATCCTCTTTCCTCAGCCTCCTGAGTAGCTAGGACTACAGGCACACATTACCATGCTTAGCTAACTTTATTTTTTATTTGTTATAGAGACAGAGTCTTGCTCTGTTGCCCAGGCTGGTCTAGAACTCCTGAGCTCAAGCAGTCCTCCCAACTTGGCTGGAATTACAGGCTTGAGCCACCATGCTTGGCCATGTCTTCTCTCTTGATATTTAGTCCTGTCGGGTCCCAAAGCAGGTGGCTTCCATTATGAAAGTCCTCTGTCTTAGCATGAGGAATTTCTTTATCCTTGCCGGCTCCAGACCATGTTCCTGAGACGCTGCTGTTACATCCAGGCTCTCAGCATATGGCTCTGGATGCTGCCTGTGGAAGTTCAGTGCCTCCAGGCACACAGAGGAAGGCTGCCTGATGAGAGGCATTCATGGGGCCCCAGGGTTCCCTGGCAGGAGGTGGAGCTCTCTGGGCACACACAGGAAGGCTGCCTGATGAGAGGCATTCATGGGGCCCCAGGGTTCCCTGGCAGGAGGTGGAGCTCTCCAGGCACACACAGGAAGGCTGCCTGATGAGAGGCATTCATGGGGCCCCAGGGTTCCCTGGCAGGAGGTGGAGCTCTTCCCCATGCAGCAGGGAGCAATCTTCGTAGTGGACTTCATCTTTCCCTCTCCTCGTTTGCCTGGCCAACAGAGTTAAGACCTTGTCTCAAAAAAAAAAAAAAAAGAAAATTATACCTTTAAAAATAATCTATTGATTTTAAGATATTTTTATTAACTCTGGTTATGCAAGGAATATATGTTCATTATAGAAAACTTAGAAAATGTAGAAAACTGTTTTCAAAAGGGTGAAACCCTTCTGAAACCTCCAGCCACTCAGAACTAAGGAGACTAGGGAAGAAGAGCATTAATCCCTACTGTCCCCAGCAGAAGGTTGGCAGCAGCCTCTGGAGAGGCCTGCCTGCCCCATCAGGCCAAGGGTTTCTCCCACTCCATCTGGCCTTGCTAAGCACCTCATTCCTGGGTGGCCCAGCAGCAGGCAGGCACCAGGCTTGGCAACAGCACAGCTCCCAGGAGGGGCCACCAGAGCAAAGCTCAGCGCTGACAGCCACAGCTTTGCCTGTCAGGAAGCCAAATGCCACCCTAGTTGCTGGGGTGTCCAGGAGCTGTGAATCTGCCTCCTGGCTACAGAACCTGAACACCCCTGGGGGCCCATGCCATGGTACCCCTAGACCAGAGGCAGACAGAGCCTAACAGGCCCCTGTTGCAGAAGAAAGTATTTCAGTGGCATTCATGGGGAGGGCGGGGTCGGGAGTCAGAATATTCCTCTCCAAGTGGCGGAGATGCAATAATGAGTGACTCTGAGTGATGGCTATGACTGATGGGAAGATTTGCCAGTCATTTGGGAAGGGAAAAGGATGGGAAGTTCCAAAGTCAATTTCCTCCTTCCTGGAGGCTTGCAGATTGATGATCTCATCTCCCATGTGTGCAGCCTGGGCCTCTCAATCCTTACCGTGGAGAGGTTGAATAACTTGCCCAAGATCACATAGTTAATACCTGGCAGATCCAGAGCTGATTCTAAATCCTGCTTTCTTTCCAGCCTCCCCAGCTCCCTTGAAGGTATAAAATGCTCTTCCATAGACCTATGCACTACCTTGGGCGGTTAGTCCACCAGCCTGTCAGCTGGTTGCTTAGTTACTTTTTCTCTCTGGCACTCTGTCCCGCTTGGTGCAAGGATTTATGGGAAGAAAGCATCTTAGGCTTGGGCTTGTGGGGACCCAGGTGGACATCAGCTCCTAGTGCCTGCCCAGCCTGCCCCCCTTCTTCCACGCACCTCTCCTTTGTGGAAGCTGCGGAGTGCAGCATTCTGGACCCAAACTCATCCCATCTTCCCCTGGCCCTGCCCTTTCCACAGATAACTACCTGATCATGCCCTCGGGGAACCTCCAGATTGTGAATGCCAGCCAGGAGGACGAGGGCATGTACAAGTGTGCGGCCTACAACCCAGTGACCCAGGAAGTGAAAACCTCTGGCTCCAGCGACAGGCTGCGTGTGCGCCGTAAGGCCTGGGCCCACCTGCTGGGGGATGGGGGCGTCACTGATGGGCTCGCAAAGATGGGAAGGGAGGTAGATACCTGCAGGTGCCGCATCCCAGCTGCAGTTCTGTGTGCACTGGCTTTGGCCAGGGGGATCCCCTGGGACTCAACGAAGTGTCCTCTCCCCTCTGGCCAGCTTCAGGGCCAGCCTCTCACAGCACACAGCCCCTGGGCTGGCTCTGGCAAGAGACTGTGCCTGCTGCCACACCTGCCTGTTAGGAGGTTTCCTTCACTGTTACTTTGCAATTGGGATGGGTCAGAATGTGTGTGCTGGGGCAGGATGGTAGGCCTTGTCTCAAGCTCGGCAGTGGACACAGCCTGGAACAGACGCCCACGTGGGAGGCCTTCAGGCCGCCTTTCTGCCCTACATGAGGTTCCTGGCCCTGCGCTGTCTGCACTGATGAGGTGTGCCCAGCACTGCCCTCTGGTGAGCGTCCAGGAGGCCCTCATGCTCTCAATGCACAGGAAAACAGCAGCTCCCTTTCCATGCACTTGTCTGGAGTCCCTGACTATTCAGAGCAGTGACATCTTACACGGAGTTAGAGTTGGCACAGAGATAGAATCACTGAGAAGGTAATGAAGCTTCACTCACCAACAGAGGCCTCTCAAGGGCCTAATTTTCTGTAGTTTTCCATTCTTTTTGAGGTCTCTGAAACTGTATAAATATCAGGTGTTAGGAAACCTGGGTCTGCCCCTGGTTCGCATGTTAGGCAGAATTGGCCCCCATGCTCCTCGAAGGTCGCTGAGGAACAGCACACACTGGAGAGCAGACGTGCCTTTCAATGAGTTCCCAGTGCTGAAGAAAGATCACAGCCTCCCCAGCTGTGCGCCTGGATTAGGACATAGGTGATTTGCATTTGGGGACTTGCAATATGAGAAATGCGTGTGTTTAAACAGTGGATTCCATTCAGCTCAGTGAGAGGCCAGCTCTGAGATGCTCACTGTGGGAGACACTTGGGCCTCAGAACCGTAGAGTGGGGCTGGAGGCATGGCAGATTCTCGTTCCCCATCTCATCTTCAGCCTCACAGTGCACTTACTGAGTGCAAGCAGGAAGAAACCTCTGTGCCATTTAAATAGCCTCTCCTCCCCCTCACCTTTCTCTCCTCCCCCTCACCTTTCTCTCCTCCCCCTCACCTTTCTCTCCTCCCCTCACCTTTCTCTTTTTGTCAACACTCACAGTTAACTGTGCATATGTTGTGTTGACGCTGCTGTTCTTCTGTGTTACCTCATTTCTAACTCATAACAGCTCCCTGCAGAAGAAGCCCTTGTTTCAGATAAGGACACCAAGTCCCGGGGAAATTCTGTAGCATGCCCCACTCTACATAGGTCGAAAGACCTGAAATGGCTATTTGGTCCCATCTCCACACTCTCTGGGACTGCCTCCTGGGGATGCTGTACAGGACGTCCTGGTCCGCATGCCTCTGTCCTTGCCCTACTTGCCCCTCCAGGCTCCACTGCTGAGGCTGCCCGCATCATCTACCCGCCGGAGGCCCAAACCATCATTGTCACCAAAGGCCAGAGTCTCATTCTTGAGTGTGTAGCCAGTGGAATCCCACCCCCACGAGTCACCTGGGCCAAGGATGGGTCCAGTGTCACTGGCTACAAGACGCGCTTCCTGCTGAGCAACCTCCTCATCGACGACACCAGCGAAGAGGACTCGGGCACCTACCGCTGCATGGCGGACAACGGGGTGGGGCAGCCTGGGGCAGCGGTCATCCTCTACAACGTCCAGGTGTTTGGTGAGTGTCTGCTGCGGACTGTCTTCTCCTGGCCTTCTTTCTCTCTGGTCTGGGCGGCCTTTCTAGAAATGTGACCCAGGCTCATAGAGGGTTCGCATCTTGTGAAAGACCACATGCTGAGTGAGTAACAGGCATGCTGAAGGGTCAGGGCTCCTCGGATCCCAGAGCCAGGGCTCTTTGGATACTAGAGCCAAGGCACGCAGTCCTGGGGCCCTCCTGTCATGACTCTGACAGTGAAGGTGTTGGACCTGTCCTTGCCTCTATGCTGCCCGTTAGGAAAAAGCAACAGCCAAAGGGCAGGGGAGCCACTCCGAACTGCGTCCCTTTCTGCCCATCTGGCCCTGGGACAGACAGACACAGCCCTTCTCACCCTGCTCTGGTTTCCTGGCAGAGCCCCCTGAGGTCACCATGGAGCTGTCCCAGCTGGTCATCCCCTGGGGCCAGAGTGCGAAGCTCACCTGTGAGGTGCGCGGGAACCCTCCGCCCTCTGTGCTGTGGCTGAGAAATGCTGTGCCCCTCATCTCCAGCCAGCGCCTCCGGCTCTCCCGCAGGGCCCTGCGCGTGCTCAGCATGGGGCCTCAGGACGAAGGCGTCTACCAGTGCATGGCCGAGAACGAAGTTGGGAGCGCCCATGCTGTGGTCCAGCTGCGGACCTCCAGGCC
Source organism: Callithrix jacchus (assembly GCF_049354715.1). Taxonomy (NCBI): domain Eukaryota; kingdom Metazoa; phylum Chordata; class Mammalia; order Primates; family Cebidae; genus Callithrix; species Callithrix jacchus. The sequence goes on along the minus strand of NC_133516.1, from coordinate 103,940,867 downwards.
AAGTGAGTGTAGCCTAGGGGGTCTCACATTCCAGCTGAAGATTCACGGAATCCTTTTCTCAAATAAAATCTAATTTGGAACCCCAGTATATAAGATAAAGAAGCTAATAGTTGTACGCTCAAATTCATGTAAACAATAAACCAGAAGTGCAGATTTTCACTAATGAAAATAACCCATTTAATTGTTGTACTAAAGCATTACATATCCATGGAACCCAGTTTGACAAGCACCGCTCTAGTGCTTTGGTACGGAAAAGTCAGTCTGTCCTTCTCAGCAAGCTTCATTCCAGTTAGGGCCTGTGCCAGCTGGGCAGTGACCGTGCTCGGCCTGGGGAGAGGTAATGTGGGGGACACAGAGCAACGAGGCAAAGACCCTGCCCTCAAGAACTCGCCTATGGGGAAGAAAGTTACCAGGGAGCCAACTTGAGAAAAATGCAGCAGTGAATGCAGTACGGTGCTAAGTCAGCATTACGGGGTGCCCGTGTCCTGCGGTGAGGAGGGCCAGGTAGGGGAGATCCTGTGGAAGCCTCCTGAAGGAAGCAGTGCCCCTCCTGGCCTCGAAGACTCTCAGGGGAGATTCCAAGTTGGGTTCATGTCTCACGTTCCCAGTAGGAAAAGGCCCACATGGTGCCGTGGTGTTAAGATCCCACCATGAAGGCACAGCCCCATCCCCAGCCAAGGCCAAGAAGGAAGGCGCAGGGTTCCGGGGCCTCAGGAGCAAATTGAGTTAGTTCACTGGAGATGCACTTCACACGGACTCAGGAGAACAGCAGGCCACAGGGATGTTTGCTTGCCACCCTCGAGCCCCTGGCAAGGCAGGCCAAGCTGCCTTTTCCTTGTGGCAGGACAGGGACACCGGCGCTGTCTTCCACAGAGCCTGGCTGGGCAGCACAGAGTGGGTGGTGGTCGGGCTGATGGTGGGCCCCAGCTGCCTCTCTGACTTCTTTCTGTTTTCTCCCCAGGAACAACAGCTCAGCAGGTAAACCAGGGGACTCACGTTTCCTTCTTCCTGTCGGTCCTCCAGGCACAACCCCGAGGCTATGGCAGGATTATGAGCCAGCCACTGGCGCGCCTCCTGCACCGCCCTTCAATCCGGGCAGCCCTGAGCAGATGCTGAGAGGGCAACCGGCGCTCCCCAGACCCTCGACATCGGTGCAGCCCGCTTCCCCGCAGTGTCCAGGAGAGGAGGGGCAGGGGGCTCCCGCCGAGGCCCCCATCATCCTCAGCTCGCCCCGCACCTCCAAGACTGACTCATATGAACTGGTGTGGCGCCCTCGGCATGAGGGCAGTGGCCGGGCGCCGATCCTCTACTATGTGGTGAAACACCGCAAGGTATGGCCCTGGTGTGGCGCCGGTGCCTCCCCTGCATAGCCCTCCCTGCGAGGCTGAGCAGAGTCACTGCCTCCTGGCCATCTCCCCTTAAGCTTCTGAAGCCAGAACCAGTAATCCCCACCTCTAATCAGGCCCTTCTGTCTCCTCCAGTGTCCATCCGTGCCGCCTCCCAGGAGGCTGGCTGTGAGATGGGCGTGCGGGACCCTAGAAGGCCCAGGAACAAGCCTTGTGCCTGCATCCAGTACTAAGCTCTACGCACTCATTTCTCAGAAGCTCTCACCAGCTTCTTCTAGTCCCTGAGGAGACGATGAACAGTCTCCCTGCTAACCATGACCCTCCCAGCTGCTAACCATCACCCTCCCCCTGCTAACCATGACCCTCCCCCTGCTAACCATGACCCTCCCCCTGCTAACCATGACCCTTCCCCCTGCTAACCATGACCCTCCCCCCTGCTAACCATGACCCTCCCCCCTGCTAACCATGACCCTCCCCCTGCTAACCATCACCCTCCCCCTGCTAACCATGACCCTCCCTTCTGCTAACCATCACCCTCCCCCTGCTAACCATGACCCTCCCCACTGCTAACCATGACCCTCCACCCTGCTTTCCTCTGCTGTTTGTTGTTACTACATTTCATTTTTGCACGAAAGTTAAGCTGTGCTGGGTACATACGTGCAGGAACCCTGGCATGGTGAGCTAGCTGTAATGCCAGGAAAACAAATATTTGTGAACAAGTGTTTTCTTTGTAGGCTCTGAAATACCCTCTCTGTTCTCAGAATCCGTCAGGGCTTGGGCTTGACAAGCAGGCATTTGAGCTCAAAGCACATCATGTTGTTCGGACCTCAGCTATTTCTCCTTGACAGAAGAAGTCTGTCCAGGAGCTGTCAGGGAGGGAAATCTCTGGTTCTGATAGGATGCAGGGGCAGAGTCCAGCCCGGCCAGTGCTCCTGGACACTGTGTGCTGTGAGGCCGGGCACAGTCCCCCGGCCACCACTCTCGCTCAAGGCTGTGCTCTTACCTGCTCTTACCCTGCAGGGAGGAGGACATGAAATTCCCCGTAACAAAATGTCCTTGAAAATGTTTCTGTTCACTCAAGGTATATGCCATTTTCTTTCTAAGGACATTTGGTAGTAGAAAACTATTATTCTTAAATGGATTTTAAAAAATTGTATTTGATAAATAGCTGAATTTTATTGTGCATTGGTATTACATTTGCTTATTAAAATGCTATGTGCACCTGATGGAAGACATGTGAACGTAGAATTAAAAGCATCTATCCACTCCTCCCCACCTCCAAAAACAAGCAAGCAAGAAAACACAATCAACTCTGTGCAGTGGAATGTGCTCGCTGCACAGAAGCCCTTTCCCTACCTCGTAGCCCTGGCCCCTGACTGCTTCTATTCTGTTCTTTTCCCTTCCATCCTCTCCTAGAAGATCTTGGGTCAGGACAAGCCCACAGAGACCCTGGGTTGTCAGAAAGACACGTAAGGCAGAGCACAGGCACGCCCCCTTTGCTGCCTCCCTAGAGGCAGGGGGATGGTGGGGAGCAGTCTCATTAGCCCTCCACCTGCTGGCCTCTTCATAGGCAGCCAGCAGAGCGGGTGAATGAGTTTTTAACAAAAAGCAGCATTGTTCACATGTTACAGGACGGGGCTGCTCCTAATCCTATTTCCCCATGTAACTGGACACCTCAATCTCAGAGTTGTAGACAAAGATCAGGGCAGGCCAAACGCCCGTGGTTCCCAGGAGACAAAACCCAGAGTGAGAGCAAGAATAATATTTTTCAGGCCAATAGGTGGCCACGAAGCAGCCTCGCACAAGAGGCTGACTGGCAAAGGCCTTGCTGTGGTCATCCGGAAATGCCAGGCTCAGGCCGCATTCACCCTCTCAGTGTGTGAGACAGTGACTAATTACCCTTCCATTTCTTATTTTCATTTCTGAGCCCAGTGGAAGTGTGAGGCCAGCGCAGGGAGGGCAGGGGTGCCTGGGGCGCAGGGGAAGTGAGAGTCCAGACAGGCCCCTGCTGTGTCTGGCTTCTCTCAGGCTCCAGCCTGGGGGCTCTTTAGCCTGGGGTTGCCAAGGCAGAAGTTAGGGCTTGAAAGCAGTTTCTTTCTTACAGAACTAGCAAGTCTTAAAGATCACCCAGGAAAGAATTTGAAATCAAAAGTCAGCATTTGGGCCGTTTTCTCATCCCCCTTCTCTTGCTGGGGATTGGGAACCATTCCGCTGATTTTCACTATTTCACATGCGTGAAGCAAGTTTCATTTCCTGGTGCATCTGCAGACCCTGGGCTACTGTGTTTGGGTTTCCAGCACCACTGGGGAGTCTCGGTTTGTAAAAACTTCTTCTCCCCTTGGAACAAATCCTGGAACCCTGACAATGAGCCCAGACCATTCCTGTGCCTTGAATGGTAGGTTTTGTTCGACTTCGGAATATTCTGCTCAGGGAAAAGAGCTTTGCATTCCAGCTGTTTTCTTCCTCCAGCTAACCACAAGTCCAGGATCCAGCAGGCGCTCTGGGACGTACAGAGTTGGCAGTAAAGCCCCTTGTCCCAAAAGCTGGTGGGGCGGAGCAGGGGGCTGAATGAGCAGCCTCTCAGCATCACCTGTTGGTGAGCCTGGAGCCCCCTTACTTTTTCCTTTAAAGAGCTAGGAATGTGCAGCCATTAACTGTGACCATCATAGTCACAGTTCAGCCACAGTTTGTAAGTTCTGAGCAACGACTGGAGCAGGAGGATTGAAATGGTAGAGACCGCCCTGGGCCGAGGATGTGGGGAGGGGGCCTGGCAGGCGTTTCCTGGGAAACTACTGTACACCAAGCTCACGGCAGGACACTTTATGCGAGTTCTCTCGTTTCATCTTCAGAACAACCTGAGAGATTTGATTTCCCTCGCTGGTGACGTGCAAAGCTTCAGGGTCAGAGAGTTAGGAGACTTGCTCTGAGTTCCACAACCGGGATTTGAACCCAGGACTTTGGATCCCAGACTCTTCTTCCTGGGATAGGGTGCAGTGCTCTTTGGAGTCAGGTCATAGTTACTGTGCTCACCAGCCACGTGGCCTAGAGCAAACTGCTCTTGTCTCTCCTTATCTGTGAAGTGGAAACAATGTTAACACCAATCACTTGGGCTATTTTGAGGAAAAGGAAGTGGCGCCTGTAAACTGCTTAGTTCGAGCCTCGCACCAAGGAAGTGCTAGCAACAAACGCTGCTGCTTCAATGGCTGCTGACGCTGTCACTGTCTTTCTCATCGTCCTCTCTTTAGAAGACAAAGAGGGAAGTGCATTTAGTTGACAAACAGAAGGAGAAAAAGCAAAACGTGGAGATTCTGTGAAACACAGGGAGAGAAGGTCTTTGTTCTCAGCAGTGTCAGTCAGGCTGACTTCCCCACTTGAGGTTTCTTTGATGAGTTCATTACACGAGGGATAAGGGAAACTGACTTCACCGTCCTAGGAGGTTGGTAGGTCCTATAGCTGGGGTGGGGGATAGTCTGAGTCTGTGCTACCCCCAGTTCCAACCTGGCCCATCGTCCTTCCCGTCCTCCTGCCCTCTTGGGCTCAGTGCTGCTTTCCTTGCAAACCACAACCCACTTGTCGCCCGAGGCTGAGATGCCATTCCTTATACCAGCTACCTTCTCCAGCAGGTCACAAACTCCTCTGACGACTGGACCGTCTCTGGCATTCCAGCCAGCCAGCACCACCTGACCCTCAGCAAACTTGACCCCGGGAGCTTGTATGAAGTGGAGATGGCAGCTTACAACTGTGCAGGCAAGGGCCAGACAGCCATGGTCACCTTCCGAACCGGTGAGAGTCAAACGCTGCCCCTTTGCTTGGCATTTCCATGGGTCTGAGCAAGTTCTACCAGCCCAGGTCAGAATTCCTGCTCACCTTGCCCCAGCTGTTCTCCTCGAACTTCATCTGCCCTTCCAGCTGCCGCCCCCTCGTGGTTTCTGTGTCACACTAAGGTCCCAGCTCTCGTTAAGACAGGTGCCAGCCAGCCTTTCCGGTGCCCATTGGTTCCATTCACACAGGGGCCAGCAGCGGTACCACAATACAGCCAGGCTCACCAAGGCCCAGCCCACACCCTCAGGGCCCAGGATGCGTATTTGCCTCACTCCGTCAAGCTCCTCAGCAGAGTCTCGGGCAAATAGGACTCTGTGGGAGGGATGTCTGATGCCTGCTTCTTCCCTTGCTGACTGCAGCCCGTTTCCACTCAGGACGGCGGCCCAAACCTGAGATCGTGGCCAGCAAGGAGCAGCAGATCCAGAGAGATGACCCTGGAGCCGGCCCCCGGAGCAGCAGCCAGTCGGATCATGGCCGCCTCTCCCGTAAGCCCCGAGCAGCAGGGACTGGAACTGCCTCAGAGGCCCTGTTCCTGAGGCTCAATGGGGTCTTGCCTCTGTAGGTCTAGGATTTTTATGACATTTTCTTGCCATCTCCCAGTTAACCAACATGAGGCAATGTAGTTTGTAGCTTTTTAAATAAAAGGCTGGCATTGATGCTGGGATGGCTGACCGGGTGCATCCAGAGAGCAGCAGAGGCCAGAGCAGTGGCCCTTTGGCCTTCACACTCAGGCTGTGCAGAAAAAAGGCATAAGGGGTCTTAGCTCACAGGCTTCCCCCAGCAGAGGGAGGCCCAGGCAGCCACGCGGAGGTCTGATGCGAACACCAGTGGGTGGAGAGCTGTGGGGAGGAGCAGACCAGGCCCAGTGGGCATACAGCCTCATCCCCCGCTGCTTCCTTCCCCACCGAGTCCGGTCTTTCCCAGCCCCAGAAGCTCCCGACAGGCCCACCATCTCCATGGCCTCTGAGACCTCAGTGTATGTGACCTGGATCCCCCGTGGCAATGGTGGGTTCCCAATCCAGTCCTTCCGCGTGGAGTACAAGAAGCTGAAGAAAGTGGGAGATTGGATTCTGGCCACCAGCGCCATCCCACCCTCGCGACTCTCCGTGGAGATCACAGGCCTAGAGAAAGGTAGGGGCCTGATCCCCTGGCTGCCCCTGACCACCTGGAGGAGGATGAAGAGCCTGGGATCCCCTTCTCTGCGCCCAGGCCCTCACCCTCCGGCATGCTCAGGTGCTGCTGCCTGTGGGGCTCACCACAGTCCTACAAGCCCTCCGTCCACCTCCCTCTCTCCAGAGGAGCATCCAGAGCCATCTCCCTCGCAGCTCCGCTCTGCCAAGGGCGGGCGTTCTTGTGAGGCCTTTGAGAACGTGCTTTGGGGAAGGGCTGCCCAGAAGACCCCTCCAGGTCCTGGGCCTTGAAAGGCTGTGGGAGAATCAGACGGTGTTCCCCAGCTCCTGAGTTCAGTGAGTGTCCCTCCCACCAGGCACCTCCTATAAGTTCCGAGTCCGGGCTTTGAACATGCTGGGGGAGAGCGAGCCCAGCGCCCCCTCTCGGCCCTACGTGGTGTCAGGCTACAGCGGCCGCGTGTATGAGAGGCCCGTGGCGGGTCCTTACATCACCTTCACGGACGCCGTCAATGAGACCACCATCATGCTCAAGTGGATGGTAAGCGGGCCTGGCCTCGTGCTGAGCGGAAGACAGCCTATGCCAAACGCCCTTCCCTGCGAACCTGGGGATCAGGGCACCCGAAAGCCTGATCCGTGGAATTTGGGAGGCTCTTAGTGGCTGGAGCTGCTCTAGAGTCTCCTGTTGATTCTGGCGCCTTGCCCTGGTAGACCTCCCCCTCCTTCCTGCCCTTCCCCTGACACCACAGGGGCTCCCAACACAGTCGTTCAGCTCCCCTTCTCAGCCATAGGGACCCCTCACATGTCGGGGGGAGGTGGCGGTCAGAAGCAATTGAAGTCTTTGGAGAAATGGCAGTTTGGTTCTTCTCTTCAAAAGCTTAGGGATCTCTAGGCTAAATAAAATAATGAGTAATTTCACAGCATTTTTCAGAGAACCTTGGGGATGGCATTAGAAGTCTTTGTCAGGGGCCCCCAGTGAAATTCAGGCTCTGGGCTGGGGTAGGACTTCCATACACCACTGGTTTTGCTTAGATGTTTTCTCTGCCCGTTGTCAACGTGTTCCCTCCTCATTCCCTCTAGTACATCCCAGCAAGTAACAACAACACCCCAATCCATGGCTTTTATATCTATTACCGACCCACAGACAGTGACAACGACAGTGACTACAAGAAGGATATGGTGGAAGGTGAGAAACGCTTCTGTGTTTAAGTTTCTGTGTGATACAGGGTCCTCCGCTGGCATAGGGGACAAGGTACCGGTGAAATCTGGTAAAGCATAAATAAACCTGTGTCTGAGCTCCGTGTCATTGACTCACTCATAGTACCCCTGAAGCTGTCCATTTCATGAACCCACATGACGATGGGACAACAGGAACATGGGTGGACACCTAGAACATCTCCAGCGTTGCTCCACACGTCACCCCTGCGCCAGTCAGTGGCATCCTTCCCCACACACTGCCCTGGTCGAGTCTGACTGTGAGATGGGGATCAGCAAAACGATCTACACCTTGCTGTGCATGATTGTCTGACTCTGTTTCCCAGGGGACAGGTACTGGCACTCCATCAGCCACCTGCAGCCAGAGACCTCCTATGACATTAAAATGCAGTGCTTCAATGAAGGAGGGGAGAGCGAGTTCAGCAACGTGATGATCTGTGAGACCAAAGGTGATGCTCTTTGGGTTTTCTCTCCTGTCCCGGTTTTCCAGCAAAGGAAGGCAGAGTCCCCACTCCCTGTGCCACACTGGCCTCCTTCCCAGGAAGGCTCTTTGCAGACTCTGTCACTTTTCACTCTTATTTGTGCCTAATACCAGATAGGCCATCGTGACACTTTCAGTGAACTTGGCAATCAACTCATCCATAAACTCATGGGAAGTTTATAAGAACTTCCTATAAACCCTTTATTCCTGCAGTGATATTTGGTCCTTACATGGGTTGGTTTATTTAACTGAACTACGATCCCATGAAATGAGAAAGGAAGTATCAGGAACCTGTATACTTTCTACCAAGGCCAGGCAGCCAGTTAGGGGCAGAGCGTGCTTTGGGCCAGGATTGTCTAACTACAAGCCCAGCCCCTTTCTATTACACTTAAAACATGTTAAACATAGTCACATAATTACTTGTTATTTTTTTTTTTTTTGAGACGGAGTTTCACTCTTGTTACCCAGGCTGGAGTGCAATGGCGCGATCTCGGCTCACTGCAACCTCCGCCTCCTGGGTTCAGGCAATTCTCCAGCCTCAGCCTCCTGAGTAGCTGGGATTACAGGCAGGCGCCACCATGCCCAGCTAATTTTTTGTATTTTTAGTAGAGACAGGGTTTCACCATGTTGACCAGGATGGTCTCGATCTCTTGACCTCGTGACCCACCTGCCTCGGCCTCCCACAGTGCTGGGATTACAGGCGTGAGCCACCGAGCCCGGCCCCATAACTTGTTAATATTTGCACATTGGTCAGATGGGGAGACGGCATTATAGATCCATTTTGCAGATACTGAAAGTGAGATAAAGCAGTTGTATTGCAAAGAACAATCAGGAGAAGGTCACAAAGGAATAGGAATAGCGACGGAACAATACCTTTTCCTGTATCAAGGCACCAGCATTCTCTCTCCTGCTTCACTGACTGTCGCTCAGCATTTCCTGAGTGCCTCCGTGTCTCTCCCTGCCCTCTTCCATCACGTACACGGGAGGGAGGGCAGATCCATGCACAGCCAAGAATCCTGAATCACCTGGTGCAGGGAGTGCCCAGAGGGAGGAAGAGGCTTCCTAAAGCCTTCACACTGATCTTCTGGAAGGACCGAATTTAGGCCAGGGATGAGGAGAGAGTGGCATGGGTGACAGGCCAAGCCTGGACGTGGCTCCAGCACTGGGAAGGAGGTTATGGGAGTGAATGCCCAGGGAAGAGGCCACTGAGGATGCTGTGAGATGAGCTGGTGCAGTCAGGAAGAGCAGGAGCCACCCGAGGCTGTGAGGTAGGGGAGGGCCGCCGGTGGATGTGTCTGTTGAGATGGGTCACTGGTGACTGTGCAGGGAATGGGCTGGGGGTTGAGAAGTGGGTCTGTAAAGTAAAGGTGAAGATGAGGGATGTGTGGGCGGAGGTGTGGGCGGGATCAGGGACTGCTTGCATGCCAGGGCTGGGAGAGAGGGAAAAGAGTTAAAAACTTTAAGGTTTCCAGCTGGAAGTACTGCACAGGCGATGTTACCACTTACTGAAATGGCAACAGCAAGAAGAGAAACAGATTTCAGGAGACAGGAACTAGGTAAAACCACTAGGAGGGTTACTGAGTCTGGATTCTTTGGAGACACTGAAATGAAGTGTCTCATAAGCAGGGCTCCTGCCCCAGGCAGGGGGTCCAGATGGGAGATTGGCTTGGGGGTCTTTAGGATACAGGTGGAAGTCATGGGACTAGGTGAGAATATACAGAGTACAGACAGGGAGGAACCAGGAAGCCTCCCAGTGTCTGCGGAGGCAGATGGCACAGAGAGAGCAGCAGAGAGGTGGGGGATGTCAGGGGACAGAGTCCAAAAGCCAGGGGAGAAGACAGCCACTAAGGCCAGCAGGGTCAGATACACCTTATAAAAGCAGAGCTGAAGTGAAGAGCTGGTGGCCTTGGCTCCACTTCTGAATTGGCATCTCACACGTGCTGTGTGTCCTTGTGAGTCCCGGAACGCCTGTCTCCCTGCTGTGATCCGTGCTGATACCTAGTACTTCATGTCTCAATCCACCAGGAAGAACAACTTTGAGGGTAAATTCTTCCATCTCAGTTCTTTTTCTGGCTGCCTGCCTTTTAAATATTTTCTTCCATAAGTTCACCCGCTGTTCTTCCCGGAAGCACTTCACTTCCGCCAGAAGGACCCAGTCCAACTGTAGCTCGTAGCTCACAGATGCCTCAGGCTCTGCTTTAAATGTTGGGGTCAGGTCTTCGCCACAAACCCAGATTCCACATTAGATGCCAGTGTCATGCTGAGTGTGGACACCATTCAAATAAGGGATTTCAAGGCTGTATTTTGTGAGTTTGACCCTATTTCCCACACCCATGGAATGACGGTATTTTTTTTTCCATTTGTTGTGAAGGAAATGTCGAAGAAATAGATACTGACTTCAGTTTTGTCCACAATTACAGCTCGGAAGTCTTCTGCCCAGCCTGGTCGACTGCCACCTCCAACTTTGGCCCCCCAACAGCCGCCCCCTCCTGAAACCATAGAGCGACCTGTGGGCACTGGGGCCATGGTGGCTCGTTCCAGCGACCTGCCCTATCTGATCGTTGGGGTTGTCCTGGGCTCTATCGTTCTCATCATCGTCACCTTCATCCCCTTCTGCTTGTGGAGGGCCTGGTCCAAGCAAAGTGAGTGACGCTTTCAGTGGGAGGAGGCTGGGTGGGAAAGGGGGTCTCCCAGCCCACCAAGGAGGCCTCTGCCCAGGTCTGCATCCACGGAGAGCTCAAGCCCAAGACCCTGAAGGTCTCCGAGGTCAGAGAACACCCCACGACTGGGCCCTCCCCACAGCTCACAGACCTCAGCTTGGGGAGGAGGAAGGAGTGAAAGTTGGGCTGTCTTCTCTGCACCTCTGGAGCTCAGGATCTATGTGGCTCCATCTTCTTGGGTGTCCGAAGCTGCTCCTCTGACCTCACGTTCGTACTTACCGTCCATCCTGCCTCTTCACTGGGCTGTGAACTGCTTTCAGCTTTCCCCTTGATCCTGGAATCTGACTTACACTCACTGATTTCTGCTTCAGATGGCAACACATCTGGTCAACTTGCCTCCTCTAAATATCGCTCTTTCTTTTCACTCACCGCCTCCTGTATCTCCCCACTTTTCTCCCTGCAGAAGAGTCCAGGTATCAGGCAGAAATGGGCAACATAAAGAAGACTCCAAGGGAAAGTGTTCTCCATCTGTTGGACACCATCAGCCCCCGCCTGCGTCCTTCCCCCTATGTGGCCAGGAGTCTCCTGAGATCCTTGTGGGCTTTTCCAAACCGTCCCAGGCTGCCTCGGCCTAAGCACACCTTTGTCTTCCTGTTCTTCCAGAACATACAGCAGACCTGGGTTTTCCTGGAAGTGCCCTTCCACCCTCTGCCTGCCCCTATACTGTGGTGCCATTGGGAGGACTCCCAGGCCACCAGGCCAGCGGACAGCGCTACCTCAGTGGCGTCAGTGGACGGGCCTGTGCCAACGGGATCCGTGTGAATAGGGCCTGCCCCGTGGCTGCAGTGGGCCACCTGGGCGTGAAGCCACAGCAACCCTGCCCAGGCGAGCTTCAGCAGGTAGCACACTCTTGGGCGTGGGCGGCAGGTATGGGGCACTGAGGGAGGAGTGGCTGGGCTGCCGAGGGGGCCTCCTCCCTCCTGGGGGTCTCGGCCTGGGCTGCTGGGCCGGGCTTTCTTTAGTCAGGAGCAGATATTCCTGCTGATCAGTGAACATTGGAAAGTTCCTTGGACGCCCAGTGTGGCCGTCTCATTACTCTTCCTTTTGAGCAGCAGAATGACACAGGCAGCCTGCTGACGCAGAACCTTCTTGGCAATGAATACGACCCCCAAAATCACCAGATCACCAGGTAACCAGGCCTTTCCCCTTTCACTCCCAAGCCCCACAGCCTCACTTTCCCTTTAGCTCCTCAAATCCAAGGTCAGTCACAGCCATGCAGTAGCGCTGCACTCAGGTCCCCACGGCTGACAGCCAGCTCCTCTGAGCCGTTGCCCTGATGGGCAGCTGTTACATTTGCAGTTGTGATGCCCTTTCTGCCTGTGGCATGAATTGGTACCTCAGAATCGTCCCTCACCGGGCAGCTCAGAAGCACCCACCACAGTGACTTTCCCCATAGGCCTCTGGACACCTGACTTCACATCCTCCCCCATAGAATAAAATGGAAATGGACTAGAATGATCAGTGGAAATGATGGCGTGGCACCTCTTGATGTTCAAAGGGGAGAGCAGTCCTTGCCTTAACTGAGCTCTCACCAGCTCTGATGCCCTCAGACAGGGAGACAGCCGGCAGGGGAATGGGGTGACAGGCCCACCCTGCCCCGTCCCGCCTCCCCATCTGGGCTTGTGCACTGCAGGAGTCCCGAGTCTAGCCTGGATGAGGGCTTTTTCTTATACACGCTGCCCGACGACTCCACTCACCAGCTGCTGCAGCCCCACCACGACTGCTGCCAACGCCGGGAGCCACCTGCTCCCGTGGGCCGTTCAGGGGTGAGGGGAGCCGCCGAGAATCCTGGCCTGGAAGCAGCCTGGGACCCTCCATTTCACTCAGGTCGGTGCCAGGAGCAGGGCAGGGAAATTGAACAGGCTGGGGTGACGTGAGGTAGGCATCCACAAGCCAGTAGTAACAGTCTTGAAGGTAGGGCTTGGTGAGGAGCCAGCCACAGCATTTATATGGGAGGGATGGGATGCTGAGGGCTGGCCACTTTCCTTCCCTGCTGAAGGCCCAGTAGGTCTGTGGGATGTCCAGGTGTGTCCACTCCAACATTATAAGCTGCGGTCCTTAGCCTCTGAGAAAAAGGCGGCTTTTCCATGTTAGAGAAAAAAGCCCTTTTTGGTCTCTGCATTTCAAGGTCATTCACAAATTCCATTTGCCCCTCATCACACAAGAGCGGTTCTCTAACCATTCTGAAATGCCTTGATTTGTTGAGGCTTGTCTCTTGATTAAGGAATAAGGTTGCCTCAGTCATTAAGGAGCCAAGGTCTTGCAAACATCATCATAACTCTGTGCTTCCACAGAACTTTTTCTCCACGGGATGTGGGGCCGTGCATGCTAAGCCCATCCCGTTGACTCCCTGCTAGTCTACTTGGTGAGGACACAGGCTAGTTCAGAGGACTGGCTAACTAATGTTTCTTAGCCCCTCTGTGTGCATGTCCATTCATAGGCAGATCCTGACTCTGCCTCTAGACAAGATGCTGGGTCCTAAAACTCAACCCAGCATCGTTTAAACTGGCCCGTGGCCATCCGGGGAGACTGGATGGTGAGTGGGATGAGAAAGAGTGGACCAGCAGCCCGAACGCAGGAAGAGCAGGGCTTCCCTCTGTATTCATGGGCTTCGCTGACTTCATCTGCCCCGGGGGTGCAGGCGTCTCTGTGGTCCTAGCATGAGTGGGAAATGGGTGGCAAGTGGCTCTCCCTGTTTCAAGGAGAGACCTTGGAGGGAACATAATGCCCTCGTAGGCTTCTGTCCCCTTTTTGGATCCAGCGTAACCACATTCCACCACAGACAAGAGACTGGCCCAGTGCCACGGGGTGCTGGTTCCTCAGTCAGTCTGGCTTTGCATGTTTACTGCTCTTGCTCCCCTCAGGGCCCCCATGCTGCTTGGGCCTTGTACCAGTTGAAGAGGTGGACAGTCCTGACTCCTGCCAAGTGGGTGGAGGAGACTGGTGTCCCCAGCATCCCACGGGGGCCTACGTGGGACAGGAACCTGGGAGGCAGCTCTCTCCAGGGCCACCGGTGCATGTGTCTTTTGAAACACCACCTCCCACAATTTAGGCAGAAGCCGATATCCCAGAAAGACTATATATTGTTTTTTCTTCTTTAAAAAAACAGAGAAAATTTGTATTTATTTTTCTATTATAGCCATATTTATATATTTATGCACTTGTAAATAAATGTGTATGTTTTATAATTCTGGAGCGACATAAGGAATCCTATCCGTTGAGGTTGGAGAGGCAAAATAAAGAAGCTGTCACCTAACAGAAGTCACCCAGGAAAGCACCGCACAGGCTGGCACAGGACCAACTCCTCATCTGGGGCCTCGGCAGACGAGGCTGCGGGAGGCCCACAGATAAGCTGGCGAGAGGAAGGATCCCAGGCACGCGGTTCATCAGGACCATGAGGGAAAGCAAGGGTCACGGAATCACAGCCTGGAGACACCCACACAGTTGGCTGGACGCGGTGCTACTGGAAACATTTTCCTAAGATGGCCATGAGAACAGACCGAGATGTGTACAGCACTATGAGCATTAAAAAACCTTCCAGAATCAGTAATCTGTGGCAGCATATCTCTGTAAAAACAAACACTGTAACTTCTAAATAAATGTTTAGTCTTCCCTGTACCCTTGAACTGGGTCATGTCTGAGTCAGCATTTTCTTTAGACGTTAGAATTCAGTCATTTGCGATATTCCATCAGACACGAGATCTGGAAAAGGTAGCAAATGTTTCTTTTTTTAAGAGTGAACGTCAGTTGGGCTTGGATTAATGCAGACCACATCATTGTTTAGTCCCGAAGGAAGCTGTTAGACAACAGCCCAGGAAAAACAGATTCACCGTTCTCTTCCCAACTGGACTTGAGAGGAAGTTCAGGTCATATCGAAGAAATAAAACTCATCTCTTTTATATAGGTGTTGAAGACCAAATATTTTCTCCAGAATACTATTTAGCTAAGTGCTGTGTCACACATGAACATACGGTGTGTGATAAATTCACTTCCCTTCTTTCCAAAGAGACACCAACACTGCCAGAGTAGTTGACTCACTAGTTTAAAATCAACATTTACTTACTGTCATCCAACCAAAGGATGAAGCATAGATTCTTTTTCAGCTGAAATTTTAAAATCTCTACGTGTGGAAGTGGAACTAGATGGACATGACACAATGAAAACCTTACTACACTTTTGAGTTTTGGAGCTGGGGGGTGCGGGGGGTGGGGTGTATTCTCTAGATTTCAGTAAAATTGAGTTACAGATGAAATGCCACTTGAGACAATCTCGTTAAGCGGGGGGCAGACGCTGGCTTCTGAACATGAAGATTGTACAGATGGGGTCCCAGGGAAGCCAGGGGCATTGAGTCACTCTGACTGTTGTTTAGTGCAAGTGCATCCTCTGCTGGCCAAAGTTAGTATAGCACCTGCCATTCCTCAGACTTTTGCATCCTTTTCCCTTCAAATAGCTAAAAGTCAGAACTTAGGGAAATGCAGCATGGTTTTCAGGAAAGCAGTATTTAAAACATATTTTTAAAAAAGGACGGTAAGGAACATGTAAATAAAAGGAAATGAGAAGCAGAGCCGAGAAAAGATAAGATACTGTGCAGTATTTAAAACATATTTTTAAAAAAGGACTGTAAGGAACATGTAAATAAAAGGAAATGAGAAGCAGAGACGAGAAAAGATAAGATACTGTGATTTCAGACAGACATGCCCAGAGCTCACTTCTGGAGTGGGCAGGCCTGACACGCTCTCAACCATTGCTTTGCTCTCCAGAGGCCGCCCCGCCCAATCTGAGCTGTGATTCACCTTCTAGCCCCACTGGCTTTTACGTTTTTTCCTTCGTTTTTTTCTCCTTAATGATCTAAGGTAGTTGTCAAAATTAATTTTGGTGAACTTGAGTGATATATGAAACATCTGCTTTCTACAAAGCACTGGAATCATAACACTGAATGGTTTTAGCTCTGAAGAAAAACAGCACGTGGCTCACAGACCTCCCTAGGGTGGGAGCCTGCTGTGCTGGGACGGCTGACTGGCAGGCATGAGCAACTCCTTTACTGCAAAGTTGTGACAGAGGTTTTTTTCTTCCAACGCTGAGATTATCAGTGATACTATGAATGGGAGTTCAGAATAACCAAGTTATAGGAACAACTGACCCACAAGTAACTCAGTGTAGGCAGATTGTAGGCCTCACCCTCAGAGGTGAGGCCACTCCTCTGGGAGCACGGCAGGAGGCTGGCAAGTGTGCCAGGAGCAGGACAGCCTCCCGGCAGCCACCCCCTACCTGCCCCGCCCATGCCACACCCTGCTGGTCTACTTGTGTTAGAAGCTTAACTTCCCAAAGACTCAGATGCTCTAACTTTACAGATTTAAAGCCAGAGGTATCACGCTACCTGATTTCAAACTATACTACAAGGTTACAGTAATAAAAACAGCATAGTACTGGTACCAAAACAGAGATATAGACCAATGGAACAGAACAGAGGCCCTGGTGGCAACGCCACACATCTACAGCTATCCGATCTTTGACAAACCGGACAAAAGCAATGGGGAAAGGATTCCCTGTTTAACAAATGGTGTTGGGAAAACTGGCTAGCCATGTGCAGAAAGCAGAAACTGGACCCCTTCCTGACACCTTACACTAAAAGAATCCATCTGGAGTTAAAAGACTTAAACATAAGACCTAACACCATAAAACCCCTAGAAGAAAACCTAGGCAAAACTATTCAGGACATAGGCGTAGGAAAGGTCTTCATGACTAACACACCAAAAGCATTGGCAACAAAAGCCAAAATAGACAAATGGGACCTAATCAAACTCCAGAGTTTCTGTACAGCCAAAGAAACAATCATTATAGGGAACTGGCAACCAAAAGAATGGGAAAAAATTTTTGCAATCTACTCATCTAAGGGCTAATATCCAGAATCTACAAAGAACTAAACAGATTTACAAGAAAAAAACCCATCCAAAAGTGGGCAAAGGATATGAACAGACACTTTTCAAAAGAAGACATACATGAGGCCAACAAACATATGAAAAAATGCTCATCGTCACTGATTATTAAAGAAATGCAAATCAAAACCACATTGAGATACCATCTCACGCCAGTTAGAATGGCGATCATTAAAAAATCTGGAGACAACAGATGCTGGAGAGGATGTGGAGAAACAGGAACACTTTTACACTGTTGGTGGGAGTGCAAATTAGTTCAACCATTGTGGAAGACAGTGTGGCGCTTCCTCAAGGACCTAGAAATAGAAATTTCATTTGACCCAGCAATCCCATTACTGGGTATGTACCCAAAGAATTACAAATCATTCTATTATGAAGACACATGCACATGTTCATAGCGGCACTGTTTACAATAGCAAAGACCTGGAACCAACCCAAATGTCCATCGGTGATAGACTGGACAAGGAAAATGTGGTGTATATACACTATGGAATACTATGTAGCCATAAAAAAGGAGTTTGTGTCCTTTGTAGGGACATGGATGAAACTGGAAACCATCATTCTCGGTAAACTGACACAAAACCAGAAAATCAAATACTTCATGTTCTCACTCATGGGCAGGTGATCAACAATGAGAACACATGGACACAGGGAGGGGAGCATCATACACTGGGGTTTGTTGCAGGGGGCCAAGGGAGGGACAACGGAAGGGGGATGGGGAGGTTGGGGAGGGATAACATGGGGAGAAATGCCAGATGTAGGTGACGGGGGGGATGGAGGCAGCAAACCACATTGCCATGTGTGTACCTGTGCAACAATCCTGCATGATCTGCACATGTACCCCAGACCCTAAAGTGCAATTAAAAAAAAAAAAAGAGTAAGCCTGGAATCAGATTGAATTGAACCTAAAGCTATCAACATATTCTGTCCAATTCAAAATAAAGTAATTGAGTGTTAACTGTCTTGTCAATTCCCAAACATGCAAAATGAAGCCCTGAATATTACCGAATTAACTAGTGGCTTAGTCTGGCTTCGTTTGGGAATAAATAATTATCTCAATTAGTTTTACTCTCAGTTGAAATGAACACACATTGAATCCTGACGTACCTCTTGTGTAGACTCTCGATTCATTCTTGCTGCAATCAGAATCAGAGAAGTTCAGAATGGGAAGGAACCTCAGAGCTTCTCCCAATCCTCCATTTATCAGAGAATGAAATAAGGCCCAGGAAGATCATGTAACTTCTCCTGATCCTCTACAACTACCAAGGGGATGGTATCCCCTTGAGACCTTTCTCGGAGACCAGCCACTCTCTCCAGGCAGCTGCTACTTGTGGCCACCAGCCCCCACCAAGGCCCCCGCAACCCCAACCTGGTATTCACACCCTGTTCAGTCCCCGACCACATTACACAGGGTCAGCCTGCGACCCACAGGACAATAGTGACAGTATGTCACTTCTGAGCTGAGGCCGTAAAACGTAAAAGACTGTGGCTCTTGTGTGTCATTCTCTCTTGCTCTCGCCCTCACTCTTGTGTCATTCTCTCTTGCTCTCGCCCTCACTCTTGGATCACTTGCTCTGGGAGAATTCACGGCCTGAGCAGCCCCGTGAAGGGGTCCACATGGCGAGGGACGGAGGCCCTGCCAAACGGCCAACGGAGTGAATCTGTTAGCAGCCCCTCCAGCTCCAGCCAAGCTTCAGATGGCAGCAGCCCCAGCTCCCAGTGTGACTGCAACTCCATGAGAGACCCTGAGCCAGAACACCCGGCCAAGCTGTCCCCCGTGTCCTGGACCTCAGAAACCCTCTCACCCCTGGGTGAGATGAAAAGTTTGTAAGTTTGGGGGTAAATTTTAACCACAATAAATAAGAAACTCGGAGCTACGACCAGCATGCTTTTAAAAATACTTGTGACAAACGCCAACAGTGAGGTATTCCGACGTCTTAAAGAGGAATATGAAAGAATCTTAGGAGGACAATAGGCCACCTCTAGGAATATTCTGACGCAAGTACTCTTTCTAATTTTGGGGCAGATTCACAGGCTGATCACAGCTGAGGAGGACTTGGCATTGCTGAGTTCCCTTGTACATTTAAGCAACGTTGCCTTCTTCACCTGCCCTTCTCAGTGACCAGCTTATCCTGGGAGAGCCTCCACTGAGTAACCCATTAACACAGAGCTCTTAATCTAACGAGCTACGCTGTTTCCAACGGGACTCCAAACGTCAGTGAGAGTACCCTTCAATGGTTGCAGCCATGAGCCTCAATGAGCACCTACCCCCAACCCAAAGGACACTCTTACGTTAGCTTAAAATGGTAATCAAAAGTGATTGTTACAGATGATCTCTACATCTAAATCTATTTCATTATCTCCTCCTCTGTATCAAACCCAGCAAATGGCCCAAGTAAAACCTGAAAGAAAAAGGCAGAGGACATGAGAAACTGTGGGGGAAACTTAGAATTCTGATGGAGTTGCAGAAAGCTTTAGAGAAAAGCCTCCTTGTTGACCATTTTATAAAGCTCGCTCCTCTGCTCCACTCAGAACTGAGGAGCCTTCAAAAACTGTGGGCAAGCCAAGAGGGCTGGTTGTCTTCCTGCTTTCTGCTGACCCAAGGTAAACTGCTCTGCCATGTCCGTTTGTATTTCCCGAATCCTGAGCCCTCAAATTACTGCTTTGTGAAATCTGCCGTGCCAAAACTGAAATTCGCATTTCTATCCTAAGATATCATTGGTGAAATGTCTTTTTCTTCTGCATTCTCTCAGAGTACACTTAAACACATCTAAGCTTATTTTCTAAGGATCAAGAAAACAAAGTGTTCTCATCAATTGCTGAATGATCGTTTTTCTTGCCAATGGCTAAAAATTCAGCATACCCCCAAATCGAATTTTCCTAAAACAAAATACATTACAGGCGCTTTGCTGTAATGATGAGACACAGCTCTCTGGGACTTCATATTCAATCCAGCGGGTTCCAAACATCTGAAAGGATTCCATCCTACAGCAGAGGTTGGGTCCCGCCGTCGGTTCTAAGATAACCAAATTGTAGAGGGATTCTTAAAGCTACATGACTGGATCTGGTTTTAGACTTTCAGACAAAATACTTTAAAATCACTTTAATATAATAAGATTGTTGCCGGTGACAAGGAGACAGAACTTTGGGTGAGTTATGTCAGAAATCTTGCATGGGTTTGCGAAAACAGCCAACCCAGAGGTCCATGGGCTACATCTCATTCTCTTGTGGAGACTGAATGGGTGGGAGGATAAGGCCGCCTTTCCTACGCAAAAGAGCAATCTCCTCCTTTAAGGCCAAAATCCTTTCCGCCTGGAGTTGGATCAATTCAGCGAGCTTCTCTCTTGCCACCATGTCTGCTTCTCGAGGGCCCTGGAAGGCATTGCCCTGTTGAAAGAAAACACCGCCCTGTTGAAGCATCATTTGGCATGTGAAAAACTCCATGTCCTTGTACTGTGTGTCTGTGATGATCAGTCATCCTAAACAGCCACTGCTCCTCACTCCTCGGAGCCTTAAATTCCTCCGCTAAAATCTCGCCATTAGAAATGTGTGCCTTTGGACTAATGAACAACTCTTCAAGTGAAGTCCTCTTTGGATGAGCACACTTTGAGCTAGCTGTCAGTCATTCATCAGAGAGCTCATCTCTGGAATAATAAAAGACTGTGTCTTTCTTTTTCTGGACAGCCTGTGTTTTGGTTCCCTCATCTGATTTCTGTCCCGGTCCATCTGACTCCTACTTGGGTTTCACACGTCATTTTCAGGGAGACCTTCTTTGCCCATGGACTGGGTTAGGATTTTCCACTTTCTGTTTTATTGAAACATCCATTATACATATATGTCACTACAGTTTACAGAATAAGCCATATAATATTTATGATATTTGACCATTTTAAAATCTAAAAGAATGGCATTTTAATACGGCAGGACCGAAGTGCTTGTTTGATACCTACCTTTCCTGCTAGATCCTGTCTTTTAGAAACAAAGCCTCACTACTCTGTGCGGTACCTGCCCTAGTGCTTTCTGCATAAGTAGATGCTCAGTAACATTTGGATGCGTGAATACATAACATGTGAGGGGAAAGACGTAATACCTGCATGGCGCCCACTCTGTGGAGGGTGCTTTGCAGACGCTCTCTTATCTAATCCCCAAAACAACCCTGAACCGAGTTGTATCATTCCAGTTTTACAGATAAGGCCACTGAGACTCAGTCATTAACAAGCCAGGTCAAGCTGGAAGCAGCGTTAGAAACAGGTTGCCTGATGCTAAAGTCCATACTTTTTCTATTACTCCTAGGTCCTGGAGCAGACCTTCATAGGAAGTAAGGGTTCCCCAATACCCTCTGCCTCTTCTCTCTTGCTCACCTTTTTTTTTTTTATTAACTTCCGGGGTACATGTGCAGATCTTGCAAGATTGTTACATAGGTACACACATGTCATGGTGGTTTGCTGCATCCACCACCCCCCGTCACCTACATTAGGTATTTTTCCTAATGTTATCCCTCCCCAGCCTCGCTACCCCCTGCTATCCCTCCCCTAGCTCCCCACCTCCCAACAGACCCCAGTGTGTGATGTTTCCCCTCCCTGTGTCCATGTGTTCTCATTGTTCAACACCCACTTATGAGAACATGCGGTGTTTGGTTTTCTGTTCTTGTGTCAGTTTGCTGAGAATGATGGTTTCCAGGTTCATCCATGTCCCTGCAAAGGACATGAACTCATCCTTTTTTATGGTGCACAGTATTCCATGGTGTATATGTGCCACATTTTCTTTATCCAGTCTATCATTAATGGGTATTTGGGTTGCTTCCAAGTCTTTGCTATTGTAAACAGTGCTGTAATGAACATATGTGTGCATGTGTCTTTATAGTAGAACGATTTATAATCCCTTGGGTGTATATCCAGTAATGGGATTGCTGGGTCATGATGGTATTTCCACTTCTAGATCCTTGAGGAATTGCCACACTGTCCTCCACAATGGTTGAACTAATTTACACACTCACTTTTATTTTAGAGGCCGTGAAAGCTAAACACTAACCATACACATTTTCTCTTCCAGCTAGAGGGAGCTACGTGGCTATGGTCTGAAACTTTGCTTCTTAATAAAAGGGACTGAAGAGGCTGGTGCATGGATGTGAAACATAGGAGCTGAAGCAGCTGTCGTGTGACTTTGAAGGAAACTTTGGGAAAATCACAGACTTACCAGCTCTGGCATCAAGGGCCTACAAACCAAAGCCTGTACAGTCATCTCCCTCTAGACTTCTTGCCCAGTGAGAAAAATGACTCCTATTTATTTAAGGGGCTCTCAATAGGGCTTTCAGTTACTTGCAGCTAAAAGCATGCCCGATACGCCAACTCATGCCCAGTCATTCCAGTTGGTCACTGTGAAGTCACCTATCCATGGTAGGTGACCAGTCAGTACCCAACTGAATAATGACTAACTTCCCTCCTTCTCGGCAGATCCAATCACATTTGGGCTATTCTCACTTTAAAATGTCTTTTGACATTTGACACATTTTTGTTGTGGTCAACTATGTCCCAATTCACGCCTACATCATTGTTAAGAAGCAACGGTCAGAGTCAGCACTGGAGGCAGGCAGACCTGAGTTTCAAAACTAACCTCACCATGCATTAGCTCTGAGAGCTTCAGCAAGCTGCTGAACTCCTCTGAGCTTTAGAAAGTAGTGTTTTGAGGATTAAATGAGATGCCCTATGTGAAGAGACCATGCATGTAAACACATTCTGTGTAAGGAAACAGATACTGGTAATTTCCTCTCTCATTCAACTGATCTCCTGCCTCTCAGCTTTTTCCTCTCCAGTGTATCTGGACTGATCAGAGCATATCAAGTCAACACATGCTGACTGACTGCTCAGTCTGTGAAGATTTGGGCATGAACCTTGTCAAACACTGCCTGATCTTTCACTCAGAAGTTACTTGTAGAAAAAGACCCCTGAATATTCAAATTCTAGTCTTCCTTTCACACCTCGTCTTCAGTTACAAGCCTTCGAAATCTTTCTAATTCACATTTCATGGAATAAACAACATGACTTCTTACTTTAAAACTTCTGCTTAGACCAGTGATTCTTAAGCTCTGGCATGCTTCAGAATCCCCCGGGAAGGCTGCTTAGTGCAGACTGCTGGGCTCTCCCCAAGGGCTTCTGCAGCAGTACAACTGGGTCGGCACCCTAGGGCCTGCATTCCAACCAAGTTCCCTGGTGAGGCTGATGCTCTTCTTCAGGGGACCCAACTGCTAGAACACCTAGCTTAGACCATTTCCAGGGTGCTGAAGGAAAACAGAAAGCAAAGAAGACCAAGGGAAACAGCTGGTCTTTTGGCAGATAATATTGTAAGTATATAACATAGAGTTTAGAATATGCCAGACATGTGTTAGGTCCCTAGAGGGCGAGACTTGGATTGGGTAAATATTTATTAAGTATTATCTACCACATACAATGTACTAAGGGCAATGTTAGGCTGACGAAATATTAGATAATAGCAAGTTGCAACCCACACCAAGTAACAAGCATTTAAATAAGGTAACAGGGTAGACTTCACCGTTCAAGATGCCCACTTCAGGTCAAATGAAATAAACAGTGTTGGAAACAGATGTTTGACGCCAAACTCAGGGAGTATAATGGTGACATTATTTGTACCTAAGTAACCTCACCTCTCCAGCACCAAGGCAATTCTATTGATTAGTACTTATATGAGTTCATGGCACCCAAGAGTCATTGTATAAACCTGGTCCCTCAGGCCCAGTGTAACGTGACTAACACCAACTCAGTGTCCTTAGGGGTGCACATGGCCCGGAAGTGGTCCAAGATCAAGGAAGTTTGGTGAAATGCTTAACATTCTTGTGAATAAGCTACCTTTCCCAGAGCTTCCTCAATTCGGAAAAACGGTCCGAAGAAAAAGAACATACCTGCTGATTCTGTAGCTTATTCAACCGAGAATCAAGTTTCTTCTTTTCAGTACACAAATCATTCATCTGATAAAGCTTTCTGGTATGTTCTTTTGTCTTCATCATCAGCTCCCATCTCATTTGAGCAATTTTTTGCTACCAGGGCAGAAAGATGCAAAATAGATGTAGTAAGTAAGAGAGGAAATTAAAAAAAAAATGAGTGTCCAGATTTGGTCAGAATCATCCAGCAAATGGAGCAATGTGCACACATGAAAATATAATCAGAAGCCAATGTGAAAAGGCACCAACTGCATTGGGCCTGGTTTGATTAAAGATGAGAATATAAGTGTGCTCGAGAATAGGAGTAGGTATAAATAAGACAGAGATGGGCATCACTGTATGCTTGAAGAATTAAACTGAATGCATACTGATTGCTGGTACTCACCACTTAAAAGGAAGGATGATACATTAAGCAGCTAACTTTTCCACATTGCTCTTTCCCCAGTCTTGGCCCAGGATCCTTAAGGTAGATGGCTTGAATGGCCACACATCTGTACAATGGCCACACAGTGTACAATGGCCACACCTCTGTACCATGGCCACACCTCTGTACAATGGCCACACCTCTGTACAATGGCCACACATCTGTACAATGGCCACACATGTGTACGATGGCCACACCTCTGTACGATGGCCACACCTCTGTACAATGGCCACACATCTGTACAATGGCCACACATGTGTACAATGGCCACACATCTGTACAATGGCCACACATGTGTACCATGGCCATACCTCTGTACAATGACCACACCTCTGTACAATGGCCACACATCTGTACAATGGCCACACATGTGTACAATGGCCACACATCTGTACAATGGCCACACATGTGTACCATGGCCATACCTCTGTACCATGGCCACACCTCTGTACAATGGCCACACATCTGTACAATGGCCACACATCTGTACAATGGTCATACATCTGTACAATGGCCATACCTTTTGTTTTCTTGTTGCTCCATCAGTTGTTCACTGCAGTCTCAAGCTTTTGGGCCCAAGTGATCTTCCGCCCAAGCCTCTCAAGTAGCTGGGACTACTGGTGCGTGACACCACACCCAGCTAATATTTTATTTTATTTTTTATAGAGGCAGGGTCTCACTATATTGCTCAGGCTTCCAGAAAATTATTTTAGATTGCATATACTGTCTCCAGCATTCCCTTAATCGGGACCAGTCCCACTGGCATGAACACTATTTGCTTCTTTAAACTACAGTGGTGCATCTTAGATTAGAAAAGTTGACATGGGGCCACTGGACACAGCACTAGGAAGCACGCCTCCTACCCCACCTGCTAAAGAAATAAGACAGGAAACTGGAGGCGTCATCATGATTAGTGGACTTAGAAGATCTTTGTCAAAGCTCCTACCTCTGAATCAGGCTGGAACCAGGGCATGGCTCCTGGCTCAGGGAACAATATGTAAACATTAATATCCTCTAAGATTCTGTCAGCCAAATAGTCTATGCCTTGTTACAACATTTATTACTTAGAGGTGTTTCATAATTTCCAAATTGGTAGAGCATACAAAAGCCATCAATAATACAATTCGAGCCTGAGAGGGTAGCTGCTCCATTTCTAAAGCTGTCAGAGCATTTATAACTTTTTCAAAAACTGAGGTTCAGGCGTACATGTACAAGTTTGTTACTTGAATATATTGTATAATAGTTAGGTCTGGGTTTCTAGTGGACCCGTTACCCAAATAGTGAACCCTGTACCGAACAGGTAATTTTTCAACCCTCGCCACTGCCATCCTCCCTGCTTGGGGAGTCCCCAGCATTTATTATTTTCATCTTTGTGCCCACATGTACCCCTTGTTTAGCTCCCACCTATACGTGAGAACATGCAGTATTTGATTTTCTGTTTCTGACTTATTTCATTTAGGATAATGGCCTCCAGCTCTATCTGTGTTTCTGCGAAGGACATGATGTCATTCTTTTTAAGGCTGCACAGTAATTCATGGTATTCCATATACATATGCCTACACACAGCACATTTTCTGTATCTGACTGGTGTGAGATGCTATCTCATTATCACATTGTGGTTTTAATTTTCATTTCTCTGGTTAGTGATATCAGGCATTTTTAATACTTTTTTTTCTGCAGAGCATTTATACATTAATGTAGGCCTCAAAATGAGATCTCTCCATAATCTTTCATCCATTTCACATCATATTTATATGCACCCTGGGCCCCAAAACCTAGTGCTGGTGCTCTCACTCCAAGATAAACAAGTCCCTCTAACTAAGTGAACAGGAAGGAAGCCAAGACAGGCCTAAGATCCTGGGGCAGCCAAAGGGGGTCCACGGACCAGCTCCAGACGCTTCACAGGTACCTCTTCCAGCTCCCTGGAATTTGCCTCCAGCCAGATTCAACCAAAGATCACCTGCCCTCTCCTCACCTCCCACATCTTCATCTCCTTCGCATTGGCCAGCTCCTTCTGAAGCTTTCTGATCTTCAGTTCTTCAAGTGTTGTGTTAACAGAAAGCGTCTGAAGGGCTTCTAGGTTTACCACACGGCCAAACTTGCTGATCATGAGTTGACAGACGGTTTCCTCCATTTCTGAAAGAAGACAGTCACGGGCTCAGGTTGTCCAATAGCTCCCATTGTCATAAATGAACACCAGGAACAGTAAAGTTCTAAGGAACTGCTTTTGCAAGACAGTGAAAGATTTTATGTCATCAGTGATTTTTCTTCTGTGACTCTGCCTACTGCTTTCCTCATTTAAAACGCCAATTCGGTATTGTCTTTTCACCTTCCGAATCCTGTGTGAAACCGGCTCATTGTTCCCAACTGCCTTACACACTGATCCGCCCCTCCTCAGACTGCTAACGGGCACCAACTAGATTATGAGTTTTCATTTCTTTCAAATATGGAGCTTTACAGCATCTAGTATTGAGAATAGAGCAGGCACTTGAGTAAAGTCTCCAACTTACTCCAAGTAAGTAATGACAGTCCCTTTGGGAGTTCAGGAGGCCCTGCATGTCGGCCTGCCTACCCTCCTTTCTCTCCCCCGCTGCTTTCTCACGCCTCTCCTCCCCAGCACCCTACTCTAGACACACTGGCCTCCTCTGTGCTTCTGAGACATGCCAGACTCACCCCAGCCTCAGTTCCTTCAGTCTGAACTGCTCTTCCCCAGAGATCCACATGGCTTGTCCTCCCAGCCCACTCACTGAAAGCGAGCTGAGACTGGAGCTGTGACTAAGAGCAGGCTCTTGTCCTCTAACCAGGGAGAGCTATGTCTTATCAGACGTGCTGCCTTTCCACGGAGACTTTCCCTGTCTCCCTCGGACCGCAGCACCTTTTTTCTCAGTCCATTTTTAATGTTTCTTCTTAGCAATTATCTAGCATGTGATATCTAACATGCAGCATATTTTACTTCTGTTAGTTCTTTCCCAGTGTGAAAACACTAGAACACCTCTCCAAGAAAACAATCTTATAATAGGACTTTCACAGTGACCAGACTGTCCCGTAAGCGAAGTCTGAAGGCCCTAATATGTAGCAAGATGATTCAATTCTTTTATAGTGCAGAAATCTGTATTTGGGCATAATTGTTAGGATTTATGTTTGAATTAGAATAGTATGATTGGCATGGCTGCCATGGTACACAATCCAGGAGGGGCTATTCACCTTCTGTTGTAGGTGGGTGGTGCCCCAGGGCCATGTATAATGTGGGGGCTATCACCATCAGTGAGGCAAATCGAATGATGAATGGATGCTGTGCACACGTGTGCTGGCCTGTGGCTACCTGCCTGGCCTCTCTTAGTAAGAACTTCGATTCCCGGCTGGGCGCGGTAACTCATGCCTATAATCCCGCACTTTGGGAGGCCGAGGCAGGTGGATCACCAGGTCAAGAGATCGAGACCATCCTGGTCAACAAGGTGAAACCCGGTCTCTACTAAAAATACAAAAATTAGCAGGGCATGGTGGCGCGTGCCTGTAATCCCAGCTACTCAGGAGGCTGAGGCAGGAGAATTGCCTGAACCCAGGAGGCAGAGGTTGCGGTGAGCCGAGATCGTGCCATTGCACTCCAGCCTGGGTAACAACAGCAAAACTCCATCTCAAAAAAGAAAGGAACAAAGAAAGAAAGAACTTCGATTCCCCTCAGGCAGTCCCACCCCCATACAAGGGGTTGCCCCCTCGCACGGCAGCCTCACATACCAGAACATGTAGTCTGGTCCTTGCCAGCCCCATTGTGAAGCCAGCCTAATGTCCTTCTCCTGAGCTGACAAGGCCAACTAGTGCTCACCAGGGACATGAAGTCTTCTGGAACACTCACTACCTACCTTCCCCATGGCCATGAGCTGTGCTCTCCCTAAAATGGAGAGAACTTGCTCCTTCTCACCCCCATGTTCTAGGCTCTCCTATTCTTCTCCATTGGATCTAGGGATAGAGAAAGGCAGCAAGCCAACTGCAGGGTTATTCATCACTTCTAAGCCATATGGTCCAGCCATATATCCCACTTCTGGGCACATATCCAAAAGAAATGGAAGTAGAGACATACACAGATATTTGTACATTCAGGTTCATCACAGTACAATTCACAAGAGCCAAAAAGTAGGAAGCAATCCAATTGCCCATTGACAAGTAAATGGGTCAACAGAATGTGGCATGTACATATAATGGAATATTATTTGCCTAAAAAGGAAGAAAATTCTGACACATGCTACAAGATGGATGAACCTGAAAGCCATTATGCCAAATGAAATAAGCCAGTTGCAAAAAGACACATACTGTATTATCCTCCTCACTAGGAAGAGCTCAAGTAGTCAAGTTCATAGAGACAGAAAGTAGAGTGGCAGTTTCCTAGAGCGGAGGGAGACAAAATGGGAGTTAGTGTTTAGTGGAGTTTGGGAAGATGAAAGTGCCCTGGAGATGGATGCTGGTGAGAGCTGCACAGTCGTATGGATGTACTTAGTGCCACGGGACCGTCCACTGGCAAACGGTTGGAAAAGTACATTTTAACGAACCTGGCACTGCAATTTAAAAAATAGACTTAGAGGCTGGGTGCGGTGGCTCAAGCCTGTAATCCCAGCACTTTGGGAGGCCGAGGCGGGTGGATCACGAGGTCGAGAGATCGAGACCATCCTGGTCAACATGGTGAAACCCCGTCTCTACTAAAAATACAAAAATTAGCTGGGCATGGTGGCGCGTGCCTGTAATCCCAGCTACTCAGGAGGCTGAGGCAGGAGAATTACCTGAACCCAGGAGGCGGAGGTTGCGGTAAGCCAAGATCGCGCCATTGTACTACAGCCTGGGTAACAAGAGCAAAACTCCGTCGCAAAAAAAAAAAAAAAAAAAAAATAGACTTAGAAATTATTAACGCTAAAATAAAAACTGATACATTAAAATCAGAGTTATTGTTCATCAAAAGCCACCATAAAACAATCAACAAAGTGAAAAGACGACCCACAGAATGAGAGAAAATATTTGCAAACTATTCATCTGACAAGGGGTTAATAACCGGAATATATAAGGAGCTCAAACAACTCTATAGGAAAATAGCCACTAATCCAGTTTTTAAATGGGCAAAAGATCTGAAGAGACATTTCTCAAAAGAAGACATACTGGCAAACAGGTGTATGAAAAGGTGCTCAACATCACTGGCCATCAGAGAAATGCAAATCAAAACTACAAAGGGATATCATCTTACCCCTGTTAAAATGGCTTTTACCCAAAAAAAAGGCAGTATTGAATGCTGGTGAGGATGCAGAGAAAATGAAACTGTGATACACTGTTAGTAGGAATGGAAATTAGTACAGCCACTTGGAGAGCAGTTTAACTCAAAACGTTAAAAAGAGAGCTACCATATAATGCAGCAATCCACTGCTAGATAATTACCCAAAAGAAAGGAAATCAGTATATTGAAGAGATACCTGCACCCCCATAGTTATTGCAGCACTATTCACAACAGCTAAGATCTGGAAGCAAATTAACTGTCCATTAACAATAGATAAACATAGATTAAAAACGTGTGGTACATGTAGACAATGGAGTACTATTCAGCCGTTAAAAATAAGATCCATCTGGGCACAGTGAGTCACACCTGTAATCCTAAGGCTTTCTGAGTCTGAGGCAGGTAGATTGCTTGAGCCCAGCCTGGGCAAAATAGCAAGATCCCATACATGCAAAAAAATTAGCCGGGTGTGGGGGTGTACACCTGTAGTCCCAGCTACCCAGGAGGCTGAGGCAGAAGGATCACCTGAGCCCAGGAGGTCAAGGCTACAGTGAGCCATGATTGTGTCACTGCACTCCAGCCTGGGAGACAGAGTGAGACCCTGTCTCAACAAGTGAGAGATCTTGTCATTTGCAATAACATGTACGGAACTGACGTCATTACATGAAGTGAAAGCCAGGCACATAAAGACAAACTTTGCATGCTCTCACTTAGTTGTGGGAGCTAAAAATGGAAACAACTGAACTCATGGAGAGAGAGAGTAGAATGATAGTTACTAGAGTCTGGGAAGGATGGTGAGGTGGGGGGTGTGGGAATGGTTAATGGGTACAAAAATAGTTAGAATGAATAAGATCTGGTATTTGATAGCCCAGCAGGGTTACTACAGTCAGCAATAACTTGATTGTCCATTTAAAATAACTGCAAGAGTATAATTGTATTGTTTACAACAGAAAAGATAAATGCTTCAGGTGATGAAACCCCATTTACCACGATGTGATTATTAGACTTCGTATCTCTGTATCAAAATACCCGATATATCTCATAAATATACATACCTACTATGTGCCCACAAAAAATAAGAATTTAAAACAAATCTTTAATTAACTTTAAAAGGCCTCAGCTGGGTGCAGTGGCTCAGGCCTGTAATCCCAACACTTTGGGAGGCCGAAGAGGATGGATCACCTGAGGTCGGGCGTTCAAGACCAGCCTGACCAGCATGAAGAAACCCCATCTCTACTAAAAATACAAAAAATTAGCTGGACGTGGTGATGCATGCCTGTAATCCCAGCTACGTGGGAGGCTGAGGCAGGAGAATGGCTTGAACCTGGGAGGCGGAGGCTGAGGTGAGCCGAGATCGCACCATTGCACTCCAGCCTGGGCAACAAGAGCGAAACTCAGTCTCAAAAAAAAAAAAAAGCCTCCATAAAAGTGAAAACAAAAAAACAAAGGCAGATATTTGGAAAACATACAAGCAACAAAGGATTAGTATAAAAAAAAGTAATTCCTACATATCAACTTTTAAAAGGCAAACAAATCAAGAGAAAAACGAACAAAATACATGAACAGACGTTTTATAGAATAGGAAACACT